>NC_135122.1:155000-522500 GCF_050908995.1 Andrena cerasifolii | reverse complement strand
GTTCGCGCTAATAAATGGGCCCCCTCGAACCATGCAATTCCCTATTTTTTTTATATTTTTATCGACAATACTTTAAGAGATATCGCGCTGTCCACTCCTTAGTGGGACACCCTGTATACAGGGTGTCGAACATGTACTTAGCGTCAAGACGCTACCACGTCTCTAGATTGATTTACAATCATTTAAAATTCATATACATATGCATTATGCAAATCGGAAGGTTCGACAAGGTTATCGGCATCAATGCGATTCTGCGTCATTTTAATGATAACATGTATATTTTGCAAAGTCATTGTAAATCTTCACCCATTATTAATTTATCGTGTGGTTTCCAAAATAGCCTAATAAGATTACACTTCAAGTAATGCATGTACGAATGTGCTTGTTATTATAATGATTCATGCACGTCATTGATTAGTTTTAATGAGTTTTACCATGGATTCAATTTTAGGTACGTACTGACTTACTTAAATAATTGAAAGCTGTCTAAACTTTATATAACTAATAATATAAATATGGCTTTAAGAAACCAATTTATTAATGGAAACTGTTAAAATGGACTTTAAATTCGGTAACAGATGTTTTATTTGTTTGCAAAAAAAATATAACCCATCAACTATATATATGTATGAAAAGAGATTATCCAGAGGTATTTCGGCATATATTTACAAAATACAAAAACTTAATTTTAAGGGTTGGTGGTGGGGGTAACTTGAAAAATGTTTTGTTCCAAAATTATTGTTACGCGGTTTTGTAGATATAAAAAAAGGGCGCAACGTTTGTTTAAACTTATTTTCGCTGTTTCTCACCGTACTCGAAATATTCCAAGGAAAAGAAAAATCTAAATTTTTTCAAGGGGTGATTCACCCACAAAAATTGCATCATGACAACAACAAAAAATAGGGTTGCGTTACGGATGAACTACTCTACTTGCACACCGAGTTGCATAATATTCTGAATTTGCGGGTTGCCGAACGTCCCTTGTAAGCACAGCTTACTACAAAATGCAGCTGTATTTTACAAATTTTATTGTATTATTTCTCTCAATAATTATTGATATTTCGTGAGGACTTCACTTTCTGTAGCTATTCCACAACAAATTAAATGGCGTGCATTAATTCATTCTTCGCCTTCTATAAAATTCCGACTCTTTGATGTCGTAAAATTTGACAGACTATTTACCAACAGAAACATTATTGCACTTTTTCAAAATAGGTGTGACACCAGTCGTGTCTCGTCCTATCCTAACCCGATTACAGAGCTTTTTGACCTAGATGGCTTTCTCACAGTACATACTTGCCAATACCCGAGGTGAGGTCAATAACAGAAACCATTTACATTGGAATACCTAAATGTAACTGCGTTCGTCCTACGCTTCAAACAAAGTGAATATTACTCAGCATCCACCCCTCTACAACATTCTTTGTATGATGATTATTATGCGATTATTATAATTATTGTCTGATTTTATAATGTAAGGTCACCCTTCTGAGTGAGCTTCAGAAAGTTTTAGCAGCGGCTCGTTGTTTATTAACAAAAAACGGATTGGTAGTTAGGCCAAAATTCGTTTAGCGGCCCTTTGTGAGTGGGGTTGCCAACTTTCGAGAGATTTAAAATAAAGCTACTTAATAATAACACTTAATAACTTTTTAACAAACAACGAGCGACGGGTAAACCTTCTGGAAATCACTCAAGATGGTGACATTGACAACATATTCCATGGTTAAGGTCATTGGAGGCGGGTCCTCCAAACAGCATATCTACCCTTCATGCTCCATCAAATTATTTAAACAGTAGAAAGTTAAATAGTTGTATAGAGTACAAAAAATGTATTGCGGAAAATTCTCAGTCAACAATTATAAATTAGTTTCTAAGACAATGGAATACAATTATAAATAACACATATCATAGATTAAATAAAGCTTATATGTAAAAATAAATTATCTTTTCTGCACTCAAGAAACGTACGGTACATACCCACCAAACCAATGTACAATTATATATAAATATATACAGGTCACCTTCAAATATTTATCCATTATCCATTATCATTTATTATCTAGAAAATTCTTACCATTGACGAACATAGAGAATAAAAGTTCGGCCTGCTGACATTTTGGTAAAATGTTTAATGTATCGAAAGAAAAGTGCATCAGATGTACTCTTTCATCGATAGTTGCGAAACCTTCAAATAGTTCATCAGTATTATATTCGTTATTCCTCATATTTTTATTATTCTTTTTCGATTGTCGTGTGTCATGATGGGCTTGTCCATAAATAATTTCAGTACTTTTATCATTTGCTATTACTTGACTTAATAAACTCAGATACTCTAAAGTCAGTAATGCATTGATACATTCTTCATCCACTCGAGCAATCTGTCAACAAAAACTGATATAAGGAACGGGATCTCACAAGAAGAAAACAAACATTAAACTAGGAATATAATTTATTGTTTATATTAGAGTGTTTCAATTTTCCAAAGGTGCTATTTTCATGTAACTTTGCTCACCCACTTGGTGCCGTTCATCTAAGTGATCTGTATGCCAAATTTTAGACAAATTCAATAATATTTAGGGGTTGCACATTTTTATCACTAGGGTAGACCGTGAGCGGTAGTAACCTTATTTAGGGGATAATGGGGTAATGGCGGTCACTTAAGCAATAAGTATAATAAAACTAACAAGGGGAGGATACCATGTGATCGACATCGATTTTGTTAAGCCTTGGCACGATGGATCTATGTAAAAAATTTAGTAAATAGGTGTCCGAGCGTTTCAGCCAATGGACTTTAATAATAGATATTTACATATAAATTATTAAACATTTCATAGTACCCGTATAAAGCATAAAAGCTATCGTGATTATAAGAATATGACGCGGACCGTTCGGTAAGACGTCCGCGTGGCGTTGTTGCGGTCGTGAGTTCGATTCCGAGGGAGTCTCGCTTAGGCAGCGCGTGAGTCAACACGTATGCCCCCCGCGCAGTCTATTTACATAGTGTTATTTTCAAGTAGATTTATACACAACAAAAGTGAAACTCCCGACCCATCATTTGCTCTGCAACCGAGCTTGTATTATATTATTCTCAACCGCATGGTTCGAAGAGAGGCATTTCCCCTGCGGAAGACGATAAGGAGAACGATTCGCCGAATCTAATATATCACAGGAGTACCAAAACCCCTAAACTTCACTCTTTACAATTGGATTACCTCTACAAAAAGTTCCTTAAGGAAAATAATGTGCCCCGTGGCACTAGTACGGTTAGGCCCAACCTGAAATCGTCTAGAGCGGTGGAGTTGCAAGCACCCCTTGCGGGCCCCTCGTCAACCTCCACACCAAGCCAGACTGCACAAGCTCAGTCCCTAGGGTGGGAAACCCCCGAAAAAAGTGTTAAACTTGGCAATGCCCATAAGTCTTCGCAAGAAGATACAATCGAGAGCAACTCCAACCGCTTGTCCAACCTTTCCAGCGATGAGATGGATCTGGAAGAATTGGGAGCTCCGACCGAGCCTTCATCGAATGGAAGCAAAAAAATAAATAAACCACCTTCAATATTTACAAGTAATACCGACAGCAAAGGTACAATAAATATTGTAAAATTGCTAAATCTACCTAAATCAATGTTTTTAATTTGTTATAAATGATTTTTAACAGCGTCAATATGGCACCTAAAAAAAGAAGTATGTCCGTGGCGCAGGTGATATCCACACTCAGGCTTACCAGAAACAAAATCTTCGATAAGATTCTTAATCTGTGTGAGAGTCGCTATCACCCCTACCTCAATTATCAATTTTTATTGAACAATAACAGTTTGACAAAACCGGTTTGAAAAGGAAGTTTGACAAAACACCCAAAAATATGTTTTCTCGGGTGTTCCCCCGGAGAAAAATCTCGGTTATTTTTCGACAAAAATTGTTAATTGCGCTGTGGGCGATAGCTACACTCATACAGATTAAGAATCTTATCAAATTTGTTTGTTTCTGGTAAGCGTGAGTGTGGAAATTATCTGCGCCACGAACATACTTCTTTTGAGAGATGTCATATTGATGCTAAAGAAAGCATTTAAAACAAATAAAAAAAATCTTTATAATTTTTTGTATTCTATAAGAGTAGCTTAATAAATACTAAAAATATTTATTTCATTATACGTTGTATTTATAGAGAAAAAACCTTTAAAAATAACTTAATTTTTCGGCTGATCAAAGTAGAAAGACGCCTTAAGGGTGAAGCCTGGTGAATTTTTTTTAAAGAAAGTATTTAATCGATCTTTCTGAAACTTTCAGGATATTGTATAATCAGATTAAGGTAGATAAAAAAATATTAAAATAGAGCGGCAAATAACAGAGTTATACGGGCTTATGCCCAGTCCGTTGGCAACGCAATTGTTTAACTGCGGGCAACGTAGCGTCTACTGTATTCATCTGAAACCAAAAATCGAACAATTTTTGTTTAGTTTATGAGTGCACGCAATCGTATAAATTCATAACTTAAAAGATGCAAAATTGAACAAATGGTGGCCTCTTGAAAAAAAGTTCACTTTTTCCAACGAAATTTTGTCTTAAATGTGTAAAAAAGTTATTTATTTAAACAATATCATTATACCAATAGCTAAGATCTGTGAAGAAAATGTTCACAAATATCCGTGCACAAGGTCAAGTCGATTGGTTGAATATTTTTGGAGTTACATTGCCCGAAAATTGTAAAACTGTCGTTTCGAGAAAAAATTTCAAGTTTTCTGGTAACCTGGTGTTCCGTAGCAAAACCGGCTATACCCGCTTTAATTTTTCGAATTTCGTTTTGCGGCTTTTGGAGCATATTATCGTGATGTTTAACTATTAATTTATGCAAAAAAAAATTCTTCGACCCGCTACACCAGGCTCCCCCCTTAAATACAACGGAACACCACTATACTATGTACTAGCCTCTGGGCTTCGACCTCGACCGCTCTACGCAGGGCCGGCAGAACCCATTATGCAAGTAATGCGCCGCATAAGGGCGCCAGCCGAAGGGGGCGCTAAAAACTATATCGCAGACTTAATAATAAAGGAATCCAACTCCCACGTAAACAAAATGTGAATGTAATTCTTTTTTTATTGTACCTCGTAAAGGCAAAACATATTAAATAGAAAACAGGTGCAAAAATTTAGGGGCGCCAAAAATTTTCTTCCATAAGGGCGCCAACCATCCTCGCGCCGGCCCTGGCTCTACGACACTCTACGTAGTACCTGTGTCTATCTTGCTTTCTCTCGGTATATCTGTTCAGTTTTCTTGGCAATCTGTTGTGAACTCAATTCTTGTAATCAAAACGCTACCCTGCTAGCGAGAACTTGAATGCGCGGACCTGCCAGATTCAAATTTAACCAGACACTACTTTAGATCGAAATGATAAAGTGATGCATACGTGACAGTGTCCGATAAAATGTTGAGGCTGATAGTCGACTCGAAGCACTATGTTAAAAATCATGATTTCCATGTGTGACAGTATAATTACATTAACTGTAGAATAGACTAAAGCAGGCTTGGGAATTAAGTGAACTTTTCGATCGAGTTTCAGAAGCAACGCCCTCTATTTCCAGCCGCGTGTCTTGCCCCTCGCGGCTGCCATAATACTCGAAGCTCCTCAGGTCCGTACCACGTGAACCGCGCGTCGCGCATTGGGGCGACACCCGTATTAATAGGTTCCTACATGGTCCCAGAGAGAACGATTGTCGATGCGTTTTTTTAAGTGAAACTTCTTTAGCCGCAGTAGAGTAAGTTTTCTCGTATGTGACGGAAGTGTGAAACGCTTCCCCCACCAAGAATCGCTATACCTATTACTTCCGCTTACTCCTATCGTGCGCAGGCGAGAACGCGCATCAGAGGGACCGAAAGCGAGCGAGGAACGGTACAGGGCCCTCCAGACGCTGATACATGTTGTAGTGCAACGTTGACACATGCATCATGATACAGGTTTCATGAAACTTGCATCTTGCTCACGCACCTAGCTGGTGAGCAAGATACCAGTTCCGCTTCTGATGCTGAAACACGGAAACCGATCTACAGACGTAGCAACATGTATCATAAAACCTGTATCATGATGCATGTATCAACGTTTTATGCAACATGTATCAGCGTCTGGAGGACCCTTACGAGACAGACGAGGCGTTGACACTTTGTCTCGCTCTGTCTTTTGGTCGCCTGATAATCCGGATATTCCGTTCTTTGCGTGTGCGACGGAGTATCAGGCGTCCGAAAGACGGAGGGAGACAAAGTACAACGCGTCATCTGTCTCGTACCGTTCCTCGCTCGCTTTCAGTTCCTCTGACTCGCTCTCGTTTCATCTCACTATCGCCTTCGGCAAGAAGGAGGGAGAAACTATCGCTCGGAAGAGTAGGTACATCCCCCTCTACGTTGAATGCTCACCGCCGTGCCGGTTCCAAGTCGTGAGCTTTCAATGAAAAAAAAAATGTAGGGAGGAAATCCTCGTATGGCGTGTGCACAAGTCGTATTAGTGTACAAAGCTCTATACGAGGATTCCCCATCTACTATTCCCTACTACGTCACGAGTTCCCACTTCCAACAACTATCCTCTAATATCTTTAAAACTGCCCATCAAAAATTTCAAACACAATTTCTGAACATTAATAAGCTTGGCAAAGTTTGCTCTATTTGTGTTCGAACATGGTTTAAAAACGACGTGAAACCAGTTGGTCCCAAGCGGCAACAACTCTTACATACTGCTTTCCCAGCCATTAACATTCAAAATGTGGTAACGTACAACTGCAATACATGCAGAAATTGTCTGCCTCAAAATAATAACCAAGTCAAATGGTTTCGTATATTCACAAATACCTTCTCATCTACATACATTAGATTTGTCAAAGAGTTGTCAAAGAGTTTAATTTCACCCAGGATACCGTTCATTCAAATTCGACGTTTACGACATGCAGATGGGATCTTCGGGCAAATTATTAATGTACCAGTGTCTGTAAACACGATGGTAAATAATTTGTCAAGAAACATTGATGACGATCATTATTTTAATGTTCATAATTCTTCATATTAAGAGAAAAAAATACATACCTAAATCACGTTATTTAGTTGGTTTGGTGAAAAAACGAAACATAAAAAATTGGCTACAATGTCTATTTGAAACTCCTTTCTACAGGCTGTACGGCATTAGAGCTTATGAAAGACATACCAATCGAAGATACTGCACAACAGCAAACACTCTTATGGAATGATGAAAATTATCTTCGTATTGCACCAGGAGAAGCAAATATACCACACAGTCTACTTTTCGATGAACATGCAGAGGAATAAAACTTATTCAAATTAAAAAAAATTAATGGTATTGATATTTAATAAGAAGTTTCACTTCTAACGCGTCAGAGTTCCGTGCATTGATTTTTTTGTCAGTGGTATTCCCTGTAGGCCTTGTTACGTCCTGAAGGGATTTCCTGTAAATCATCCCAAGCGGATGGAATGATTTACCGGGTTCGCGCTCTGTTAAGGTGCTAAAGCATGCCTTGACTATACTTATCAAGGAAGGGGGAGGAGAAAGGGTGTTGAATCAATCGCTACACGGAATTTAAGGGAAAACGTAGAATAAAATATATTTTTGAAGAAAGCGAAATGAGATTAACATACCCGGAGTCGGCGCTTCGTCTCTGGTGTCGCTCGCAGGCGTCCAGAGATAACGCACGGTACGCTTGCCGTCTATCGTTTCGCTCGCAGGCGGTGTCGCTGAACCAAGCGCAGGTCGTGGTCGCTTGCTGTACTCTCGGGTGGCACACGGAAGTCGGTGAAAGGCTCCCCCAAACCAACGTGAATATCCGCTCCGCGCCGCGGATCAGATAAGGCAGCAGTTTTTTATATGCGGCAGTGTTGTCTGATCGGCGGCGGATCCGCTCCGCGCCGCGAAATTCACGTTAGTTTGGGGGAGCCTGAACTTGACATCCGTCTGGTTTGCTCGTTTAATCCGTCGCGCGTCTTCGCAGTTGCGGTGGCTCGTATCGGCGCATAAAGGCTCCCCCAAACCAACGCGAATTTCGCCGCGCGTAGCGGATCCGCCGCGGATCAGATAACACTGCCCATGAGCCACCACGTATTAAAAACTGTTGCCTTATCTGATCCGTGGCGCGGAGCGGATATTCGCGTTGGTTTGGGGGATCCTTTCACCAAGGAAAGCGACGCGCGGACCTTGAGCACGGAATAGGCCAGAATGGCCCATGCTAGGGCCCCAAATATAGTTTTCCCGAACATGTTTAAAATTTTTATAGTAAAACGCGATTTTCCAATCTATTTTTTATCACGCGACACAGTGGAAAAAGCCTACAAGGGATACTACTGAAAAAAAGCGCATCGATATTAGCACCCCATGGGTGATGTGGAAACCTATTGATACGGGTGTCGCCCCAATGCGTCACGCGCGATTCATGTGGTATGCGCCTGAGGTGGCTGGAACATTACGGCCATTGCGAGGGCCAAGACGCGCGGCGGGAAAAAGTGGCTGTTGTTTTTGAAACTCGGCCGAAAAGTTCACTTAATTCCCAAGCCTGAACTAAACAATAAACAACTATAGACTAGTATGTTTGTTTAAAAGATATGAATTTAATAAAATGTAAAAAGATCTTCTATGCCAATTAGGTCTCAAATACGCGGCGTGTTACATATCGCGCATTATTGCACATTGTAACTTTGCTTACGAGCGACTGGGTCGGCCGTGAATAAGGGTCTGACACTTCATAGTTCATACTACTGTTTGGCAGGATGCTTACGGTTTATCGAATGGGACTTGCACTCAATCAGGTGTCCATACACGTATATACATATGATATGTGGATATGCATACAGTGTGTGTGTGAGTTAAGGGAGAATGATTAAATAATTCGTATGCGAGTAAAAATATGGACACACTGTTAGTTCAAAAAGAAAAATGTAGATTCCTCAAAATAGATGATCAGTGTGTAATAAAGTAGCATTTATGCCATTCTCTGTAAGACAGATATGTCGAGACTCCGAGGATGCACACCAGTCTATACTTACCGGCGCATTTGAGAAGTACGAATTTAAAAGAGAATGAATATGGAGGGTGAGTCAATAAGAACTTTAAGACGCGATGCCCGCTCGCTCGTCGCCTTCGATTGTTCGCGGCGATTGCCCTGCTGATTTTACTGCTTGGGCTGTTACGTTACCACGCCATAACGCGTGAACATACAGTTATTCACAAAATTGAGCGGAAAAATGAATACAAACACATTTATTCAAAAATGAAAACACAATATATATATATATATTTTTACGTATATTTTACCAAATAATACGTAAAAAAATTATAAATAAAATGCACTATTGGTCTATATTTAACAAAAATGGTAAAAGTACACGTATTTTAGTGACACAAAATTGAGCGTACACCTTGTTAAAATACTATTTACAAACTTATACTATATCGTTTCATTTATAAATACTTTGTCGCATATCCCCTGCCATCAATTATGGCTTGTAAGCGACGTGGCATAGAATAAATTAGGTGTTTTATTAAAGAAGGAGGAATTTTACCCCATTCTTCTTTCAACTTTCGTTTGAAATCTTCTATATTCGTAAAATTGTTATTTGCCATCCTGGATTTTATTTCTCCCCTGACATTCTGGATGGGATTGAGGTCAGGTGACTGGGGAGGTGTTTTTTAGCATTTTTGGGATGTTATACAGCAACCATAATTGAACTATATATGATGAATACTTTGGGTCATTATCTTGTTGAAAGTAATACACGCGCGGCATTTTTAATTTTTCTGTTGAATCTATTAGATTTTTTTTAAGATATTTAAGTACTTAATTTTGTCCATTATGCCATCTATGTATTAGATAATTCCGGTACCATTTGCACCTATACATCCCCATAACATAAGGGATCCTCCTCCGTGTTTAACCGTTGGACATGTATTTCTATGGTGGTGCTCAGTATTTAGCTGTCGCCATACGATGCTTCCTTCCATCCCGTCCAAAAAAAAATTGATTTTAGTCTCATCGGAGAATGTAACATTTTCCCAAAAACTTTCGTCAAAATTTACAAACGTTTTTGCAAATTCTATGCGTTTCTGCCTATTTGCTTTGGAGATATACGGTTTCTTTCGTGCGACTCGGCCATTATATCCCTCTTTTCTTAATGTTCTACGAACTGTTTTGTTGGATAAATATTGTCAACTCTGCTCTGAGATGGCGCTGAGAGCGCCGTCACACGCCAAGCGGGTCTTCCCCTTGGCGTATATTTCTTATATTCTTTGTTCCCTTTCTGACTTTCTTTTGTTCTTATATATAACCTTTTTGTTCAATGTAACGTGTGCGAGGTACACCTCGATTGTCTCAATAAATACATTACTCTATTATTTAGCAACATGTTTCAACCGAGATGTCTTTATTTATACGTCAGGAAACATCTAACGTTAACTTCCGCACACTTGTACTCGGATTTGTTTTAATTTGTCAACAAATGAATCGCTCATCAGTGTTCGACAATATTTTCTTTCTTCCTTGGCCAGGTGTATTTCGAACTGTTCCATCGTACTGAAATTTGTTCATAATTTTTTGTACGGTAGAATGTGTTCTGCCGACTATTTTCCTTACTTGACGAAAGGATTTACCTTGCGAATATAATTTTACAATAAGATTTCGTATTGAAATGTCCGTCTGCTTCCTCTTATTAGCCATGTTGCTACTATAATCGTCAATCTACGGATAACAGATAGTTTTTTGTTGCTGGTTCGTGAGCAACCGAACTTTGAAAGACATTTCGCGGGACTTCCTCTTCAATAGTACCAACATTTAACCAATGCAGACCTGCGTAATGTAAAAATTCCTACGTGTACGCTCAATTTTGTGTCACTAAAATACATATACTTTTACAATTTCTATTAAATATAGACAAATAGTCAATTTTATTTGGATTTTGTGTACGAATTATTTAGTAAAATATGCGAATAAAATATATATTGTGTTTTCATTTTTGAATACGTGTGTTTGTATTCATTTTTTCGTCAATTTTCATTACCAATCTACGTGTACGCTCAATTTTGTGAGTAACTGTAGCTTTATAAATGTTGATTTCGATTGCTTTGCAATTAAAACACCGCTAAAATGTAACACGCTCGTTCTTAATGAAATGATTCGTTGCATTATAAATGAAGAAACTATTTGTATATTTGGATAATTTTATTAACAAAAACATGTTACATTTAATCCTGAATAACGGCGTCGTTGTACATCGTCTCTCGTTCGTTTAAGTCTAAATCAGTCAGACGTATTCTCTGTATAATTCTTGATTATAATAGAAAATGGAATATGATTAAGAATTCAGTTCGCGATTAATCAACAAATATAGACGATTGGAAATATTGTGGAATCCGAGATATCCAGGTTACTTCTATAAGGATAAAAAAGAAGATGCTTGGGACCTGCTGTCTGAAAGAATGGGTAAAAGTGTCGAAATTTTAAAGGCAAAAATGGATAGCCTTAAAGGCTCATATAGAAGGAAGAAAACGCGAACGAAGAGCGGTAGTGGAACAGGAAAAGGTAGTAAAAAAACTGAAAGATAATGAGAAAGTGTTTTTTCAAAGTATACATATATTTACAGGGCAGTAGGAAGTTTACAAATCGAGATGGTTCGCGTATGAAAGTTTTCAGTTTTTGGACGACAAAGGCACACCACGGAGAGCTGTTAGTGTAAGTACCTATTTAAAAATAAAGAAACAGTTACTTAACATCAACATTAACATTAACGTTACCGAAATATCTACACATATAAAAAATATAGGTACAGTAGCATTTAAGCACATCGGTTTTGCCAAGGTACAGCCCCAAGCGTAATAAATATTAACCGTATTAAAGACTAATCGTGCACGTCGTACATGTTGCGTGGTTGGTTATGCAAATACGGATCATAAAAAATCCAGAGCTCCAATTTTATAGATTTCACCCCGGGTGTTTCTTTTAAAACGTGACCAATTATGTGATGATTCTTATTTTAATCGATTTCCTCTCCAACTTCACTTACATGAAAACTTTGTAATAATTTTAGGCCTTTTGATAAACTTTTTTGTCGAAATACACTGGTATTGACTGCTTTAAATCCAGCTTTAATTATTAGGATTATTATTTTATACCCGTAACCACGTACAACCCATTAAGGCTGCCGTCTCATTTTTGTTATGGTCCGAATCGATCGAAGCGTCCCTTGTAAACAGACGGACCCTAATGAAACTACTGCGGTCGATAAAAAGAAGTTGTACAGAGGTGACATCTCCAGGTACTCTGTGTAGACGATTTTTTTTCTCGCATAGTTGCCACATCTTCTGTTCTCTTTGTCTCTGCCGCGCTGTTGCCACATATCTTTCTATCGAGAAGTCTTGAAGGAATACGGCACGAGAGCTGCGTCTAGCGTCAGGGCCTCAAAATTTTACCGTAGATTTATAAAGTGTCAAAAATTACCTGAAATATGGTACTTATTATTTCATGTAGCACTCCATTTGCCCTGGCATTACTGTCCCATACATCATGTGCGCTGTAATTTTATAAAAAGTCCGACTGTAAGAAATGATCGCAAACATTTCAGTAAGTTGTGTATAAAAGTAAAAGTTTGTTTCAATATTTCGTCAAACATCATGCATACCTGCGATTCCCGTATGTACCAGCCTGGCCTCCTTTGACCAAACCGGACTCGGCACAAGGGTGTGATGTATACCCTTTTTTCTACCTTGCCTCCGTTTTCTGTCTGTCTGCCTGCTCCTGTGAACTTAAAAATGTGTCTGAAAAAATTAAAGTGTGAATTAAATTTATTATTTCCTTTTTCACTTTCTGGGGAAAATTACGGCGGCGTCGATCGACTCGCGTGATCGGACGATCCACGAGGAAAAGTGCGATTGCTGTCACTTGTGACCACTGACACAGTCAGTGGCCCTGCACTTTACAGTGCGGTGCGACGCCGGATTGATCAAATTTTTTATTTCCCTCGTCACTTTCTGGGGAAAGTTACGGCGGCGTCGATCGACTCCCATGATCGGAGGATCCGCGAGGAAAAGTGCGATTGCTGACACTTGTGACCACTGACACAGTCAGTGGCCCTGCACTTTACAGTGCGGTGCGACGCCGGATTGATCAACTTTATTATTTCCCTCGTCACTTTCTGGGGAAGTTACGGCGGCGTCGTTCGACTCGCGTGATCGGAGGATCCGCGAGGAAAAGTGCGATTGCTGACACTTGTGACCACTGACACAGTCAGTGGCCCTGCACTTTACAGTGTGGTGCGACGCCGGATTGATCAAATTTATTATTTCCCTCGTCACTTTCTGGGGAAAGTTACGGCGGCGTCGATCGACTCGCGTGATCGGAGGATCCGCGAGGAAAAGTGCGATTGCTGACACTTGTGACCACTGACACAGTCAGTGGCCCTGCACTTTACAGTGCGTTGCGACGCCGGTTCGATAAGATCGGAATTTCGCTATTTTCAGAGGGAGACCTCTTTCGCTTTTTCGAGCTTTTCGCTTTTTCTCTCGCTCTCTCTGATAGTATAAATTGAGGCTCCCGAATAGGCATGCATCTATTGTGCCGACTATCAATTAATTCCGGTAGAATGCATTCTAAATAAAATTGAACCAGTTTTGGCTCCATTTCTCTTTTCCAAAACGCATCATCTCTCTCTCTACTTTTATAGATTTCAGCCCCTTCGGGGTCCAAATGCTAAATATGCAGTACTTTCGGTCAGTAATATGTAACTGGCCTTGTACTTGATAAAAATAGTGATGCGTTTTGTTCATTGAAATACCTGTTTTACATGTGAACATGCGTCGGACAGCGGGAATTTTTTCCATAGGCTCTTCCGGCGTAAAGTTCTCCGCTGATTTAGGGCATTTGATTTCCACAATACCCTCTTGACCGATGATTCCATCCGGTGAAGCTCCTAAGAAGGGGATGCAGCTGTCGATGAATAGTCCACATTCTGCAATATCTGTGTATTGCTTCTTCAATTCTTCGCGAGCAATCTTCTCGCATTCTTTCCCGTATTCCACCGCTGGTGCATTAATTAACTTTGGATACACAAATGATTTCACTGCATTTGCGCATAGCGTGTCAGGTCGGCGACGGCACACTTGTCCAAAATTGGATGCTGTCAACAATTTGGACCTATACTGCAACCATCTGCGGTTCTTCGCTTGTCCGATGGTTTCGTCTTCAATAGCGTGCCTTTTCTCTTGCCAGTCACTGAGCATTTGCATATGCTTTTCGCGCTCCAGTTCATATATTTCGGATGGCATGTCTGGCTTCTGTGCATTTTGTCCATAATCCGAATCTTTCTGCGACGGAAATTGTTTGTGAACATATCGCGCAGCCTTCGTTTCCTTCTGTTTTGCAACTCTCTTTTCCTTTTCTGTCTTCTTATTTTCTTCTATTTGACGCACAACCTCGGGCGTTTTCGTCTTCATTACCGCATTCAATCGCGAGTGCACTTGGTTACTGTTGTATTCTACGATAACAGCAGCACATCTTCCTGTATACGATCCTCTTTCGGCGAAATTTAATCTTTTTCCACCAATGTACTTGGCAATTATTCCGTTTAAACTTTCCACAGCGTTATTATTGGTATTATAGAGTAAGCTCTCCGCATGAGCTAACAGTGGACGTAGAATTTCTTTTACGTCCTGGTACACTCCAATTTTCGTCAATTCTGGAACGATGTTTTTTTCTTTCTCTTTATTGTTTCCATCGCAGAAATATCCTAGTCTTGCACACTCTGCGTGTTCACCAAAGACGTGGCTTGGAACATTCTGTATGTCGCTATATAAATTCTTCGTTTTCTCGTCGATTGATACATTCTGATTGTATCTAAACTTTGCGGCTTTTACGATGTCCGTGCGTATTCGGCGAATGCTACTTTCCACAACTTGCCTCGATGGTCCAGGTGTAGTCTTCTTCACAATCGCTTTCATTTTTGTGCAGAAGTTTCGCAACAAATGATTCGTGCATTCATTTTTTTTACGCGAATCTGTCTCTTATATGGGTCAGCATCAATAATCTTCTTATACACGCTGCTATCCCCATCAGCAATCAGAGTAGAATAAACGAGCCCACGTTTTTCTACGCTAGTATTGAATCCTTCTACTATAGCATCGCTTTCCATAGCAGTCGATGCTCGAGATGTGTTCCAGTTTTTGAAGCATATGTGCTTTCGGGGTTCTTTATTGTTTTTCGCAGCAATCCGACAAATTCTGCAGACTTTATTTCGAACGCCGTAAAATAAAACTGTCTTCGTATGATAGCCAACTATCACGCCGACTCCAGACGCAGAATCGTAACATCCGCTGCGGTACGATCTCTTCATCCAACTTCCATCGGCCACAACGGGGATGTGAGTGGTCCCTGATCCGGGAAGAACGTCGCCTCTTTCAATCGCCAAACGTTTTTCTTCTTCAGCCGCTGCTAACATCTCTTTTTCTGCAGCGACCATTGCAGACTTGACGAATTTATCTTGATTCTTCACAAAGTCTCTCTTCGACATGCAACGTATGTTCACTCCTGCAAAAGTGTGTTCCAACTGAGCATAACTGCCTCCACATAAAATTGTTGCATTAACGGCGCCCTGATTGCAATTCACTTCTTCGACTTCGTCCGATTGATTGCAGATTTCTGCTTTGTAATGGCATAAAGTGCACTTTACGCTGAAGATGCTCTTGAAGCCACCCCGTTTCACACCAGTTATTTGTAGGTGTTCAATGCCGCAGTCTTCCCTATTTTTTGCATGCTTACCTATTTTTTGCAATTGAGCAAGCACATTTGGGAAATTCATTATATCGTTGCTATTTTGGAGACGCGATTGCTCTTGCGGCTCGTTCTTTGTAACTTTTTCTATAACGAAGTTTTTTTCTTCGTTACTTTGTATATCAAATTCTTCAAGCGCATCTTCAGTTTCTCACGAACTGGCCGTATCAGTATCTTCATCAGATGGCAAGTACATTATCTCTTGATGCATATGATTTCGTCCATCGGATGTTGGTGGTTCCTCTACTATACGCTCCTCGGCTACTTCTTCTGGATGTTGTCCTACGGCAGTGTCGTCTACTGATTTTGCCTTTTCCTGTTTCTTCTGAAGGGTCAAAGGCCTTCTCTTTTCGCGATATACTTTCCGTTTCGAAAATCTCCTTGCGGACGGACGTAAGTGTCGCGAACGAAACGGAGAATTATTGTCCATATCTTCTTGCACATCCTGCATATTCACATTTAGAGTGTCACTCATTTCACACTAAACGAACAAACACAACACAAACACAAACACAATACAACACAACGCACCACGACTCAAAATCCTTCTAACCGTTACAAAAAAAAAACGTAAACGCGAACCGTGAACGTGAAATGTGAATCCAAAAATTCGTATGTGGTGCGAACTGAAACAAATGACGCTCTACAAACCAGGCAACGGCGCAAACAGTCCGCTGCGTGGAGCATCATTCTGCTGAAAGAACGCCAACCAGGTGGACGCTCAAGAAACAAATGGAGAGTATGCATAATGTATTATATTGTATACTGTTATACAAAGTGATTCTCTGGCTAGAGTCTACAACGGCGATGCCGCCAATAAACCGCGCCTTGCTGAGTTTCGTGGATTTCGACGCTCGAAATTAGCTTGGGGCCATTTTCATCGTGACGGCATAAGGAATTGGTTGACGCCATTTTCGCAAATATCTGATGAGAAATGCAGAACGTGAAATTCATCACTTCAACGAAACTCAGCGCGGCGCGGCTTATTCGCGGCATTTTCTTTACGACTCTAGCGAGAGAATCACGCTGTGCAATCTTACTCTTTGCCATAAAATAATACATTCATTATTTCATTTCCAGATCAAGGATGCATTGATCTGGCGTCAGCCGGGAAATGAGGACGGAGACGGAGGAGACAATGGGAGAGAGGAGAAAGACAGAAAGGAGGAAGAAACGCAAAAAGAGAGGGAGATTTTGAAAACTAAAAAAGAAGCGGAGGAGAAGAAAAAGGAGGAGGAAACACGAAAATTAAAAAAAGAAATGGCAAAGGCAAGTTATGTTGAATGTGTGTGTATTTTTCTGAAGTTTGTTTGATATGAACGGCGAAGGCGAAGCCCGGAAAAAATGAAACGACACCGCGTGGTCGAACGTGAAATGTAATCCTACAGCAGAATTTGTATACAAATTATTATATATGTGTACAAATTATGCTGTAGTGAATCTCGTCTCAAGCGTCGAAATCCACGAAACTCAGCGAGGCGCGGCTTATTGGCGGCATCGCCTTTGCAGACACTAGCCACAGAAGCATCGTGTATGCTTACTTCATACCAAACAACTTTGTATGAAACGTGGCAATTGTCAGAACGCTAATTCATTTGGGTCCGAATATTTTTGGGATTCACTATATGTACGGGTAGAAGTAGAAACTGTAATTTTTATTGTATTGTTTCAGATGAAAAGAGAGCTGCGCAGGTTGCGCTACCAGCGCGACCGTGGCGGTCGTGGCAGTCGCAGAAGCCGTGGAGGATGGCGCCGGGGTGGCCACGGCGGTAGGCGCGGCGGTAGCGGGGGAGGGGGGGGGGATATAATGTTTATATTTCATATTAGAAATTAATAAAATAAAAATCTGATTAGTGGCATGGGTTTTATTTAGAAAAAGTAATAAAAGGGTGGGTGGTGTTAATATCACTATAAATAATTCACTTTCAATAAAATCGTGGGGCACGATATTTCATAACAGGATATGAATCACTTACTTCAACTTCTGGTTGCACATGGTGCTCTACAATTTCATTAGTGAATTATTTAGTGATATTAACACCATCAAAATTGTAGTACAAGAAAAGAATTATTTTTTAGTTGTTAGTGCATTTTTAATAAAATCGTTTATCATAAAAATTATTTTTTATATATTTTTTATTTTCTGGTTTTTAGTATTTGTCGATTTCGATTTCACAGCTTAGAATTTTTTAGAAATATCTTTTATTGCTGTATATAGTAAACGCTATAATGCTAAAGTCAATAAAAAATAATCATTTTCTTGTACTGCAATTTCAATGGTGATATACTACGAACGGCTGCAAAGTTTTAGTATCATTTCTCGATAAATTTTGTATTTTCGGTAATCGCGGTGCGATTAACGTCCCGAACGTAGAAGCTTTTGTCTTTTTCGTAAAGAACGTGATAGTTGGAAGTGGGTTAGGATCCATTTCGGTTAGAATGGAAAATATCATATATACGGTTCATTCAATGCCAAGCGGATCACTTTGAACACTCAATGTCTGAGATTTAGTTCAAATTGAATCACAAATTGTGATTGTTTATGTTGTTTGTTTTGATAGAATGTAAAACTTCCACATTTGCTATTGTATCGTCACGAAGGTTTCAATAACATACTCCTGAGATTTTCCAGATGAAAATAAATTTAAACACAGTATAAATCGGTTTATTTTTAGCATTTTTGAATTAGAATTTAGATTACATTTAGGGAACTGTACTCATAGTTGACCGTGTACCAATAGTTGACACTTTTATTTTCGGTCACGAATAATAAGCTTTTGACTAATACTTTTTCAAAAAGCGTATTAGTCAAAAACATTTTTTTAATAAAAAGCTTATTATTTGTGACTAAAAATAAAAGTGTCAACTATTGGTACACTGTCAACAACGAGTACAGTTACCCTATATTTAATTACCAAGTACAGTTCTAGAAATAATCCGATTTATACCATGCTTGAACTCATTAATCTGGACAATATCAGCAGTATGTTAATAAATACTGTAAACGTCACGTTTTACAATTTATTAATACATAATTCACCGCAAGCAACACTGTATGCCTCTCGAACCGAAATCAGAAGCTGCCGCCGAACAGCCAAAGTCTTCAGGCTCAAAGAGAGATCGCGCCGGTTCGGATAAACACGCTGCCGAAAGTTGTTTGAAGCATTCAAATAAAAGTCGAATAAACTACGGTTAAAGATCGAATAAATAAATTATTCTTCTTCGAATAAAAAAATTATCTTTCGTCGTCGAATGAATTCAATTTCGTTCCGAACGGATAAACATAAAGTATCTTTTATTGGAGTTTATCAAAATATTATCTTTGCCCATCTCTGTTCTTCAGCCGCTTCGTCGTGATTCATTCAAGCCTTCGTGACGACAAAATAGTAATAGGGGAAATGCGGCAACAGCGCGATCCGACTCTCGATACGTATCGGCAACTATGTATTTCCTACACTTATCGGCTAGCTTGGACTTCCACCGGTTCTGATGGTACATGGCGCAAATATACCATCAACGCCGGTGACGGAGAATCCTTGAAGCCTCATTCTGTCATTACTCGAATCTGTCACAGTACATGATTCATAAATTCATTATTATTTCAACCCACGGTGTTTATTAGTGCTCAAACGCACCAGACCCGTCTGCACGGATGTCGACTGGAGGCAACTATACCCGCAAAAACTTCCTTCTTGCCGATTCCAGAGCGTAAGTTGTAATTTACGGTTTGTTTACTACATCGCGTATACGTATACGCTGGTGCTACGGAGTTCGAATGTACCACCAACGCCGGTGACGGAGAAGTCTTGAAGCTTCATTCTGTCAGTTTTCGAGTCATAAATTCATTATTATTTCAATGTACGGTGCTTATTAGCGTTCAAACGCACCAGACCCGTCTGCACGGATGTCTACTGGAGGCAACTATACCCGCAAAAACTTCCTTTTGGCCGATTCCAGGTCGTAAGTTGTAATATACGATTTGTTTACTACACGCGTGTACGTACACGCTTAACTTAGCTTGTGTGAGCGTATGCACACATTCAAGGTCCGGTGAGACGGCAGCCTTAAACAACAAATTACAAAACGCATATTTCACCTTTCAATCTTAAACAGTTACCGCCCGTATACTAACTCCCAATATTGAAAAAAAATCCGAGAGACGGCGCGAGCGACCCACTTGGATAAATACCAACGTAGGGTTCATTATACATATGTTTGGTCAGAGAAAATTCTGCATCTGCCACAAAAGCGAACAGAACTTTCTCTTCTCTGCCAGGCAAAACTGATAATTCGGGTATATCACTGTCCAACATCCATTTTGGTCTGTAAGATTCAATATCCGGTTCTTATAGATTTTTGTGCGCTGAAATTGAATCCGCAAACCGTTTGTCGCCATCACCCTCAGTTTTCGAGAAAGTCGATTTTGAAAAAAAAAAACTGCAAATTTTCAACTTTGAACATCTTTTGTGTCGAAACAGTAATAGTTATTTAGTTGTTTGCCACGTTAAATTATTATATAAACCCTCCCGAATACAACGATATAAGTAATGGGTGCATTATGAACATTTAAATATATTTAAACAACGATCAAAGGGAAAAGAACACCCGAAATTCACTCACTTTTGCAGATATCTTTAAATTTATTTCCAAAACAAAGGGTCTAAGAGAAAATCTGACTACTCCACGCGACGCGGCAGATATTTTTCCTTCAGAAAACATCAACAGAAGTGGTGAGACACATTTTGTTTTCAATACGGAAGCGAAAGAGGTTGGCAAAACGTGTGGCGTCGACAATGGTAGTCAACGGCGGCGCGCGATACACTGCCGCTCAGCGTCACACAATCGCTTAACGCGCGTGATTACCACTGTCGACAGCACACATTTTGCCAAACTATTTTGTTTCTGTATTGAAAACAAAACGTGACTTACCACTTCTGTTGGTGGTTTCCGAAATAAAATTTGTACTGCATCGCGTGGAGAAGTCAGATTTCCTCTTAGACCTTTAGTTTTTAAAATATATAGCAAGATATCTGCAAAAATTGGTGCATTTCGGGTGTCCTTTTCTCTTTAATCGTTGTTTAAACATATTCAAATGCTTATAATTCAATCATAATTTATATCGTTGTGTTCGCAAGGGTACATAGAATAAGTTGACAGACGATGGAACCGAATAACTATTATTGTTTGAACACAAAAGATGTTCAAAGTTGAAAATTTGCATTTTTTTTTCAAAATCGAATTTCTCAAAAACTGAGGGTGATGGCCATAAACGGTTTACGGATTCGTTTTCAGCGCATAAATATCTATAAGAAATGGCTATTGAATGTTACAGAACAGAAAAAAAGTTCGATTTTGTTGGACAGTGTATTCAAAGTTCCGTTTTCATTTTTTTTATACAGATTACAATTCTTAAATACACCTCCATCCGAAATCTGTCCTTGGCAACCAATGTCAACAAATGTAAAATTATAATCAGCATCTACTGCTGCCATTAATACAACGCTGAAGTGTGATTTATAATTATAAAAATTGCTTGTACTGTGGATTGGGGTTTGCAACAGAATATGTTTTCCATCTATAGCGCCAAGGCAATTTGGAAAATTCCAAATATCTTCAAATGTGTCACTAATTCTCTTCCATTCGTCAGAAGTTGACGGCATCTGAAAAATTAATGAAACGAATATAAACTCGAAATAATAAAACAAATAAAAATTAGTTTTAAAAAACAAGAAGCAAAGTATATATGTATGTATGTATTCATTTATGCGTTTTTTTAGAATGTACGAAATGTGTCCGAAGCCGATTACATCCAAATCATGTCCAACAATAATTTTCCTAACGAAGATGAAACATCGAGGAGCCAGGTGAATCAACAGTTTATAAGTGCGCCATTAGCACTTCGCGCGCAACCGTTGGAACCCAACCATGCAAGCAATCAAACAGCATTGAAGTCACCAAAAAGAGGGGAAAGGAAGGAAAAACGCCCGAACAAGGCGACAAAATTACTAAAGCATTTGGCTATATAAGGAAAGTTACAGAAAAACCAAAAAATTAGTATACTTTCTTCGGCGAATACATAGTTCACAAAATACGAACGTTACCTCATCGTGAACAAGTTATTGCAGTGCACAGAATAAATAACATATTATTTGAAATGGAGAGATGAATTGGATGAGTCAGCATGAACAGCCAACATATACAGTATTTCCTCGTTAGCGGCTCGCTGGTCGGGACCGGCGTTGAGCCCGTATCGTGAACAGAGCCCTAATTCCGAGTGTTCGTTTCTCGCTTCTTTCTGGCCGAAGGGGGAAGCGAGATGGAACAATGCGTGTGCGGCGAGCGTGCGCGATGGTCGCGCACGTATAGGACAGAGTGTCAGGCGTCCGAAAGACGGAGCGAGACAAAACATCAACGCGTCGTCTGTCTCGTACTGTCCTCGCTCACTTTCAGTGCCTCTCGCTCGCTCTCGTTCCATCTCGCTCTCGCCTTCGCCGGACAAGAGTGAGACAGAATTGGTGGGGATAGCGAAAAGTCCGTATCGTGTACACCAAACCGAGCCCGTAACGAGGAAATACTGTACTGCCCAATTAAATAATCAACCATCCACTCCTGTAAACTCAACACCTTTCTACAAACAGCCAACATATACTCCCCCATTAAATAATCAACCATCTACATCATCCACTCCTGTAAACTCAACACCTTTTTACGAACAGCCAACATATACTGCCCAATTAAATAATCAACCATCCACATCATCCACTCCGACTACTGTTGCCGTGTCTCCAAAAACATTATTCAACCCCTTTAATTTATTATCTATCAGATTCCAACGAATAGAAAGTAACTTTGTATTTTCTTCACTTTTTCATACTTTTATATATATATATATACTTATTTGTAGTTTGTTGAAGATATTGTATTAATAAAAATTGGTATGTAATTATGCACAAAAGGGGGCTTCAACTCTAGTTTTATTGAATTTCAAATGTGTTGTAGAGGGGAAAGTTCTGAGTGACATACTCTTCGTCTGAAGCGTTGGACGATCGTCCCTCGCGTTGGACAAAGTGTGCATATTAGTCAAGACCCTCCCCTCTATAACATATCTGAAATTTAATAAAATTGGAGTTGAGGCCCCTTTTTATGGATAATTACCTAAAAATTATTTAGGTACTTATAGTTTTACTTACCTTTATGTAGCAATGAGACAATCTATTATTGCTTGGCACACCACCACTATTTGTGATATTAATCGTTTCGAAATTTTAAATATCAGGTCGTGTTTAAGTGATTGCCTGAAGAGGCGTGTGGAGTGCCACTGGTCGGTCAGGGAAGGAAGGCACTTCAACGATGGACGGATGAACGTTTTTTATTCGGCACGTGGGCGTCGTTAACACACAGGACGAACACTCCACGGAAGACAGCACGAATAGACACGACTGGTTAACACGCAATCCACCCGGATAAGAGATGTAACACGATGTCCTATGCGCTGGGCGCGAGGGCTCGTGAACTGCTTTTGATTTCGCTGGGAGCGTGGGTCGCTGGGCGACAAAGAAAGAAAACGATTCCGTGCGTGCGATGCCGACAAGGTGTTCCAGGAACTAACTGCCGGATTCTCGGAACCGTGTTTATACGCTCTCGCACGCACATTTAAATCGGCCGATCAGCTGTCGCGCTGATTTCGGCTGCAACAGGTCGTCAAGGATGAAATTTGTAGAAAAATAGGCAAAGTTGGTTGATAACTTACAAATATAAGGAATTATTTTATTCATCAAAGTATGCACCCATATTGTCTATACCCTTTTGTTATTTAAATGGCAGGTTGTATAAAACGGTGGTATAAAACCCTGGCGGACGAGAGTCAATGAATTCCTGGAAGCCCAGTTTTACAGCATTGTCGGAATTAAATTGTTTTCCTATTAAAAAGTTGTCCAAATTGCCGAAGAAGTTGTAATCAGTGGGGCTAGGTCTGCTGAGTATGGAGGATGATGAAGAA
Source organism: Andrena cerasifolii (assembly GCF_050908995.1). Classification (NCBI taxonomy): domain Eukaryota; kingdom Metazoa; phylum Arthropoda; class Insecta; order Hymenoptera; family Andrenidae; genus Andrena; species Andrena cerasifolii. The sequence continues at coordinate 498,704 of NC_135122.1, read as the reverse complement.
GTTCCAGCTCCAATTCCTGTAGTTTTGCCGCAGTCATTTTTGCAGTGTGTGGTCTAGCGTTATCATGCAATAAGATAGGAGTCGATCTGTTGACCAATCTAGGCTGTTTTTCTTTCAGTTTTTGCATCATTTCGTCCAGTTGGTTGCAGTATGTTTCTGCTATGATCGCTGAGCCGGGTTTCATGAAATCATAATGGATTACACCTACGCTAGACCCCCAAACAGTCACCATCAGCTTCTTTTGATGAATATTGCGCTTTGGAGTGTGTTTTGGTAATTCATCCTTGTCCAACCACTGTGCTGAAGTTTGCGATTGTCATATTGGATCCATTTCTCATCACAAGTGGCAATTCGATTAAAAAATGGATCAGATTTGTGACGAGAAAGCAACATCAAGTAAGCTTCCAAACGCATTTGTTTCTGTTTTTCACTCAGTTCATGTGGAACCCACTTATCCAACTTTTTCACTTTACCGATTTGAGCTAAATGCGTTAATATTGTTTGTTTGCTAACACCAAACTTCAACGATAATTCATAGGCACTCTGAGATGGGTCAGACTCAACGGCGACCTTTAGTTCGTCATTAATGACCTTAGATTCTGGCGACCGCGTGGCTCATTTGTGAGGTCAAAGTTACCTGTACAAAATTTGGCGAACCAATTTGATACTGTCTGCTCAGTAGTAACACTAGAGCCAAATACACTATTAATGTTTCGCGCGGTCTGCGACGCCTTAGTTCCACGTAAGAACTCATACTTCATAATAGTGTGAATTTCCAACCGTTCCATTTTCAACAAAATTAATTTTTAAAAAAAAATTTTAATATTTTGTAGTGCTTACAAAGATTTCTTTAAACAGGCGAGTTATGTAACTTTCTAACCAAAAGCAGAACGGTAAAATATTAAGCCAATGTCAAATAATAAGCTGTTAAAGTTGGCAATATTCTTAACTTCAAATTTCATCCTTGCCAACCTAATAAATACTGCAAACTGGTGAAGGAATCACGAGCTGCCAGAAACTGTAACGTTACAGCCAATCTTTTCTCAGGCGGGACAGCTAAGCGGAAAGTAGTATCACTAAAATCTTCTTCGGACATTCTAACAAAATTCACGAATTTCCCGTTATCTTTATCAGTCAACATATCTATCAATAAAAATGTGTCGTTGACGATATTTAATCGTCTCCTATTTAAATATAATTATGATGACCACCAACGTCTTCGCACTTTTTTTTTCAATAAGGTGTGCAAAATAACGAAACTTGTACAAGCTACTGCAATGTCCTGATCCGACATCTTCGTTTTGTGTTCCGCAAACGAATGAAGGACATCGAAAAATTCCGTCAATTTGCCTCAGCTTGCCTCGGCTTGCCTCGTGCGGGACGCACAGGACGAAAAGTCACAATTCTTCCAGCCCGAGGCATTCGGGTCTGCCTCGGCTTGCCTATTCGCGTTCGTGCTCAAGTCTGTACGCGGCCCAATGTGGCGGTAACGTTAGGAAATCCATTAAGGGGACCTTCCGGTCCAAAAGACGATTTTTTTATTTCATTTTTCGAATGTTCAACCGTTTAGGAACGCGTGAATAAAAGGATTTGTTGAAAATCATACCATTCCCGAAGTTATAGGCATTTGAGTAGCGGCAAATACAGGGGCAACCACCGGCCACTCGGCGTCCACATAAAACTTTAAACGCGTTTTTCTCGAAACAGTGTTCTCAAAACGGTGGGACCTGTATCTCCAAAATTTATTACCCGATTCGACTGAAACTTTTTTTATTTTGAAGAATATACTTCTGGCTAGGGGGGATACCAGAAAAAATACAAAAAATTGAAAATTTATAATATTCAAAGGCGTTGAAGGGATGAAAAGTATAGGGAAAAAGTGATTTCAAACTTCAAGTGTCGTTATTTAAAAAAAAAAAATGCATTTTTGTAATTTTTTCTGGTTTCCCCCCTAGTCAGAAGTACATTCTTCAAAATAAAAGAAGCTTCAGTCGAATCAGATAATAACTTTTGGAGATACAGATCCCACCGATTTGGATCCATTTTTTGACGCCTTGATTTTAACGACTCCCCAATGCCGTCTGCAATTACTAGTTATAAAACAAAAAATATATTTCTATAATGTAAGACATCCTTAATACAATGCAACAAGTCCCATTAAATTATATATAGTAGTTTTCCTTTAATTAAATTCTAAAAATCACTTATTTTTTGGGCTCTAGACCGGAAGGTCCCCTTAAATGTGAAAGTAGATTTAGTAGTGAATATTTTTCTTTCTTTGACTTATTATATGTACAGTATATGTGATTCACCAAAAGTGAAATTCATGTTTTCTGAAAAATAAGAACATAGATATAAATAAATAATTGCATGCATTTTGTCAATTTTTCTACACTTATGGAATAAATTTAGTATTTCGACCACTTCATCCTATTATTTGACATTTTTGTACTCGAGTTTTGTTAAATACATGCAATTATTCAGAGATTTGAATATTAGTGCTCTGTTAACGCCAGTTTTGATCCGTCACTTTAGATTCTCAAAGTTATCAATGAAATTACTTGTGATACTGTATACTCGTTGCAAGTAACAGTTTATGTTTATGTCCGTATTTTCAACGAAAAAGACCATTTTTGACAGAGAACATTCGTTCGGTAAAAGTAAACGATTACTTAAATTCACACGCCAAATGATTCTATTTTTTTAACCAATCATAATAACGCATTTTTTCTTTGAGATACAACTCAAAACCTTTCGATTGCTGTATAATTAAACCCTCATACCTTTTTATGAAGGAACACTGTGTTTAAAAATAAAAATTTAAGAATTTTCACTAATTTAATGTCTTTATTTTCACGATATCTCGAGTCCCAAACGATTTATGACAAAATTGCCTATATTTATTAGAGTGGACCTTAGTTATTCTTGTCGAAAAATAATTTTTGACGGGGACGCCCCCTAGAATTGTGCCAATAGAAGAAAAAATAATTAGTGCAGAATTTAATATCGACTGGGGAACGGGAAACCGTGCCGCATCGAATTTGCAAATGTTTTATTTTTGTAACTCGTTTTTCTCCATTGTAGTATATCGTTAATATACATGTTTATGTATGGTTGAATTTATCTCTTTGCGCTCTGCAACAATATAGAAACCAAATATAAGACCACTCCAAAATAAAACAATGACCTTGAAATCTATAAAAAAATAACATTCAAAACAACCTTTTTCGTTGGCATTATATTTACCTTGTCAAACAGTACAACTTTCATTTAAAAAATGATTTCATATAATTATAAATGACAGATCAAAGGGAAAAGGACACCCGAAGTGCACCAATTTTTGCAGATACCAATCCATTTATTTTAAAAACTATTTTCTCCTCCGGAAACATCAGCAAAAACGGTATAAGTTTTTTCGTAGGAGTAACCATTTTCATGTATGTCGGGTTACCAAGTTTCAACCCCCATACATTTGACGAGGGAAGACCCCGAACCCTGAAATTCAAACAATTATGAAACTCTGTAAATATATAGGGGAAGTCCTCCTGAGTACAGCGCAATTTCGTTTGCTGTCCAAATTCACTCCAAGAGGGTGCAATTGCAGGGTCGGATGCAATAAGGGGACTAGTGCTCGAAAATGGGAAAAATTATTGTCCAAACGCTAAGAAAGATTGGAAAACTAAATGTTGTTAAACTGAATTTTAAAAATATAGTGTTGTAAAGCACGTCACGACACACATTTTTTCTAATTGCAGTTTGTTTATCCAATCATTACTATTCGAACTAAAAATTATAAACAAAAAAATTTTCATCGTCCAAAATCATTATTTCTTTAATCATAAATTGCGATAACTTGTGTAAATATTAACGGATCGTTATGAAACTTAAAGCATAACTTTAGAAAACTCTAGCGAAGCCGTAAAATCTATGCACAAAACCCTTTTGTTAACAAATGTAATAATATTTAATTAAAAAGTAATACTGGACATAACCCATGTTTTTCAACGATCGCCTTTAAAAAGTATCGAGGCAATTTTGAGCTACATATAACTTGCAGCGACAAAGTTTTTCCTTAATATACAAGGAAGATTTTCACCAATTTTCACACTGATTAATAAATAATTGTAGAAGATATGATGATATATATAATTGCCGCGCGGCACCAACAGTCAGTAGCCGCGTATAATGCGCTGCTTGGCAGTTTTAGCACTCACGTTGACTGTTGGTGGCGCGCGAGATTTATATATGTCGTCATATCATCTACAATTATTTATTAATCAGTGTGAAAATTGGTGAAAATCTTCCTTGTATATTAAGGAAAAACTTTGTCGCTGCAAATTATATGTACCTCAAAATTGCCTCGATACTTTTTAACGGCGACCGTTGAAAAACATGGGTTATGTCCAGTATTACTTTTTAATGAAATATTATTACATTTGTTAGACAAAAGGGTTTTGTGCATACATTTTACGGCTTCGCTAGAGTTTTCTGAAGTTTTGTTTTAAGTTTCATAACGATCCGTTAATATTTACACAAGTTATCGCAATTTATGTTTAAAGAAATAATGATTTTGGAAGATGAACAATTTTTTGTTTATAATTTCTAGCTCGAATAGTAATGATTGGATAAACAAACTGCAAATAGAAAAAATGTGTGTCGCGATGAGTTTTACAACACTATATTTTTTAAAATTCATGTTAACATTTAATTTTCCAATCATTCTTAGCGTTTGGACAATTTTTCCCAGTTTCGAGCGCTAGTCCCCTTATTGCATCCGATCCTTCAATTGACACCTGATTTTTTTTTATTTTGTATTATTACTCGCGAACTGTAGAAGATAGAAAAAAATGTTCAGGAAAAAGTTACTTCTTTTAATTAGGACTATCATTTGGTAAGTTATAGTTTTTACAGTTCTGACAGTTTGCGAGTTATAACACAAAATAAAAAAAAAACGGATTTTCAAGGAACAATTTCACCACCTTAGAGTAAATTTGGGCAGCAAACAAAAAAATTGCGTAATACATACCTATATTAACCTCTACATATCCCCCAAAGTTAAAAAAAAAATTCTCGAGGGGGTGGATCTTCGCTTGCGAGAAATAATACACTTACTCCAGTGAAATTAGGATCTGTCTTCGGAATAAATCCCAGCAAGCTAAATTTTGTTATGGGCCTTTATTTGATCATTTTAAACAATATGTCAAAGGTCCCAATCAATCCGATCGCCGCTAAAAATTTTACAGAGGGTTGAAAAAAACAACTGGTTTTTGCGAATATCTCGTTATCTAGCAGTTTTGCGAAAAAATAGTTACGATACAATTTATAGCTTAGGAAATTCTCTACAAAAAAGATGCTACGAGTTTTTTTCGTACGAGTAATGAGAACGTCAGCATCGTCTTGAGCGTTTTTCACGTTGATTTTGGCAGCTTCCAATTTTTAAGACATCATAGCAATAAACCTACTCTACTCTTGTTTTTTCTACTCGCTCTACACGTGCTACATCAATTGATGCTGACGTTCTCATTACTCCTACGAAAAAAACTCATAGCACCTTTTTTGTAGAGAATTTCCTAAGCTGTAAATTGTATAATAACTACTGTTGTCGCAAAACTGCGAGATAACGAGATATTCGCGAAAAACCGTTTTTTTTTCAACCCACTGTAAAATTTTTAGCGGCGGTCGGATCGATGGGGACTTCTGACATAATGTTTAAAACGATCAAATAAGGCCCATATCAAAATTTAGCTTGGTGGGAATTATTCTACGGTTCCACATCTACGGATTGGGCAGATTTCCGTCTAATTTCACTTTACTAGTAAGTCACGTTTTGTTTTCAATACAGAAGCCAACAGCGACGGACGTATCCACGGCCGCGCAGCGACTAACGCGCGTGACTACCACCGTTGGCGCTGCACGTTTCGCTAAACTATTTCGCTCTGGTATTGAAAGTAAAACGTGACTTACCACTTCTGTTGGTGGTTTCCGAAAGAAAATTTTGTGCTGCATCGCGTGGAGAAGTCAAATTTCCTCCTAGACCCTTAGTTTTTAAAATATATAGCAAGATTTCTCCAATAATTGGTGCATTTCGGGTGACCTTTTCCCTTTGATGGTTGTTTAAATATATTTAAATGTTAATAATACAATAATAAGATATATCGTTGTATTCCGGAGAGTTCATAGAATAATTGGACGGAACAAGAAACTGAATAACTATTACTGTTTGAACATAAATAATGTTCAAAGTTGAAAATTTGCAGTTTTTGTTCAAAATAGAATTTCTCGAAAACGGAGGGTGATGGCGAAAAACGGTTTGCGAATTCGTATTCAGCGCACAAGAATCGATAAGAAACGGGTATTGAATGCTGCTAAATTATTTACTATATTTAATCCATCCAATATTATAATTCGGATCATTTTGCCATTCTGGAGAATCCATATTAATAAAATCTGTTGGAACAGTGTATTCTTGATGAATGTATCTATCAGTTATTTCATTAAAATCTGTTATTCATAAATATATGAAAAAAGTTCTGAAACAAAAGTTGTACTGTTTGACAAGGTACAAATAATGCCAACGGAAATTTTTTTTCTGAAGGTCAATTTATGAGATTTCAAGGTCATGATTTTTTTTTAAGTAATCTTACACTTTCGTCCTATATTGTTACAGAGCGTAAAAAGGCAATTCAACGACATATAAACATGTATATTAACGATATACTACAATGGAGAAAATTGTCCGATCGACTTCAAATTTTGCACAGAGTATTTTTTCATTCAGTGGCATTATTCTAGGAGGTGTCCCAAAACAGTTTGAAAATCGCAAAATAAGATCCACCCTAATATATATTCTTTTTCTCTTACAAATCGATTAAAAGAAAAAACATTGAAAATGGTGCGGCGCATCTAGAGATATCAACCATGTGTGCCTGTAGTGAGAGGGAATGGTGTGACCTTCGAGGGTTAAATTTATCGGTTGTATAATCTTATAAATTTTATTAACAGCAATTTTGTTTCCAAGGATTTTAAAAGCGACACAAATTTTAGGTGTACTTAGTATTACAAAAATGATAAATTGCAATCTTGCGTTAAAGTTTACTTCATTAAAGTAAAGCTAACAATAAGTAATGAATTGTTGTGGGGGGATAAAGGTGTGACACATATTAACGAAAAATAAGAAGTAGAGGGAGTAACAGTGCATGAAACATAAACAAAGTATTAAACGCGTAAAGATACGAAGACTCATTACGGGAGAATTTCAGTTGAATTACTTTATTTTCTTGCATTCTTCCCAGATATGATGCAACTATTTAATACGTTAAACTACTCGCAATTACGAAACGTAACACCATAAATGGAGGATACTCACTTATTGTGACAAACGTCTTATAATATAGTTTTGTTTCCATACAGTTTTACGTTGCAAGTAACATGTTTTTGATACGCAAAAAAAAATAAATACATTTTTACTATGGATTACAAAAACCAAAACTTAAATTACACTCTCAAATAGTATGTTAAATGGTATAGTTAAGTTTGTAGAATAATAATCTGGCTGTAATTAGTTGTTTCGTTAACAACACGAATATATAATAATTTACTTAATCATTATAATAAAATTAATACAAAAAAATAACAATATGAGTTTGTTTTTTAATTAACACTACAGACATTTGTAAATACTTGTAATAAAATGCAGTTACCGATATTAAATAAAAATAATCAATGCTAAGTGATCTGTACGTAGAGTAATAATATAAGTATATTAAAGTACTTGTGCGTGTGTTAGTGGGCGTATTAGTAGTACACAGTATTTATTACAATATACGTAATATTTAATATATTAACAAGTGAACAACATAGGAGAAAGTAATGTTGTAAAATACAGTCGACTCAAACACCGTTGGTTACGCAAACAATTATACATAGTGAAGTACTTTGAAGATTGAACTGCTTTGAAAGATTTTATCACTATGGCATCACGCCAGTCCAGCGAGGTATTACGAAGCGCCAATAGAATGACTCCACGAAAGCTTCACTTATCGCGTTACTGAGATATCCGTAGCAGGTAGGTATTTCCCTGATATGAGGAGAGGAAATGCGAAGAATATCAGAGATCGGGAGTAAGTTGGAGGAGTTGAATCTCACTTTAATTCAAAGCGTAGAGACCACTTCTCCACTTAAACCGTGATCTCCAGCCATGTGGAGTTTATTCGACTTTGAAGATCAAAAATCCGTTCTCTATGGAAAGATGGTAATCAGCAGGACCTTGAGCTGGAAGAGTTAGATCTGGCACGTTATCAGAGTACTATTGCTCACTGCCTAGATCCTCACTTCCAACTATAAGTCGTGCAGACAGCGCAATGTCCGTACAGTGTGTACGATGGGAACCAACTTCTTGGCGTCAGTCATCAAGAAACGTCTTTTAAACACATCCACGTAGATTTACAAACTCCAATGACAATTCTGCTTCTTATTATCCTGAATCAGCACTTCAATCGAGTTCCTGATGTTACGGTAATTGTAAAGTTTTTATTAAGACGAACAAAATGTGGAATCTTTTTCAAAAGAGAATATCCAATAATCTCGTGTGCTAACAATAGGTTTAAGTTATCCATGAGCACAATATAGCACGGAATAAAGTTGAGTATTCCAGTTTATTAATAGTTTATTTCTTATTTCTTACTTGTGAAAAAAGTATTCTCATTCCCATCAAGAATTGTTTCTGAAAATGAAGCGAAAAAAATGCTACTCCCCTTTAATTAATATCTAAATTTCCTTTCCTGGGAGTAAACCTAAAAACAACTGAGGCATGCAGAATACTTACTTTAATACCGTAACTGTTTCACCAATATATCGTGATTATATTCAATACGTTAAGTAAAACTATAAATAGTAATGAATACCTATATAACATTTTTAACAGTTCACAAATATTTGTGTATTTCACAGAATACTATTTCTACTGAATACTTAATATTTTCAAGCGAACGTTTCCTCAGAATTCCTGTTTTTCTAAGTAACAAAATTTAATATCAAATGGAGCAGAAACATCACTGTCTAATTTCACAGACACTTAAAAAGCTTATCCTAAATCCGAGCAGTGCTACTTTTTAGATTGATAGATATTAAGCGCGTTTAACACTTTTAGTACATTTCACGCATGTTAGACCGAAAAGTTTCAATCGAAGTTTCTTAATAACTCTGTGAATGTCCAGAAATGAATTGCGCTGAAGAAGTAATAGAACACTAACAAATATTTAGGCGCGTGTTGAGTCTTATATATACCTGAAGTGACTGTAGAAAAACCTGGTTCTGAGTATCTTCATCGATATCGAAGCCCCACCTCAGTAGTGATAACGACACGCAATGATAGACAACATCATACACATATCCTCTCCCCATTTTTTCGGAAAATATTGCAATATAATTTCATGTTGTTCCAGCCGACGTTATAAGTTACAAATAATGAGCATTTTTAATAGGTATAATTTCCAAATATACTATTTTGTGTCTGGTTATTAATGTCTATGTGAAAATTAATTGTGTATTGTGATATCTAATATTCATTGTACAGATTGAAAGTTTTATATACGTGTCTTTAACAAGTTGGAAACCTTCCAAATTAGAGAATCGAATCCAATTAATAAAATATAATGTTCTTAACACTAATATCATGAATAAGAAACATACAAATTTTTCTGGAAATTTACACCACTTATCGCCTCTAGAAATAGAATTGTGAAATGCCATATTTTTCGACGTTACTGAGCCAGGAAATGTATAAATTTACGAACACTTGATTCCATATCACGAGTTGCACATTCGTTCGTTTTAAAGTTACATAAAAATTACTTTGTTTTAGTTCAACTTTATATACATTTCCTTGCTGTCAACAAACATATTGTGAAATTACACATCTGTAACATCATATCTAGATATATTATTAAATAAAATAAAAAACTATTTCCAGATACTACAAAAAAGTTTGATTGAAACCAGACATTAGTCGTAATGTATCAGTATTTTATCCACCTTGAAATTTGGCCTTTTGATTATTACTAATCACTTTTCAGGTAATGAAAAATTAGATTACTTTTATCTCGTCAAAGTAAATTTATCTTGCTCATTGAGTGTATTCCTAAAGTACAAGAAAAATCTTACATCTCTGTTTTATTATAGATAAGTCATGAAACTGGATTACACAGGAATACGAAAAAACGAGGAAAGACAATATTTTGTGATATGAATAAATTGCGGGAATTCATATTAATAATTATTGCATTTAATAATCTGAATTTATTTCAGATTAGTTTGCCAGCTTAAAACTTCTTAACATTGCCATCAAATATCCTAAATATTGGTATTTACTACCTTATAAGAAACTACGATATAACCATTCTAATATAACACTCTTAAGAAAACTAAAGCATTAGGATTATTGTTATTAATTTTAAAATTCATTCTAAATTATATACATCTAACTTCAACTATTGAATTTGGGTAGGTGAACTCGAAGACAGAATGGAAAGCTTACGAAACTGAAGGAACGGAAAGTCTAACCATCATTGTTGGAAAGTTGAAGTCAAATCTTATCCTGCATTCTTTTAAGGAACAATATTACATATCATGGTACGTATCAATATCAGAACCGCTGAAGAGATAAGATTAAAGATAAGGCAGTATTATCCATTTTTCAATGACGAAATTCATATAAATATAGCTTCCTAAAGATATAAATGAACAGCATTAATTAAAAAGGACAGCATAAATTGTTAAACTAATACAGATCCGTCCTCTTAAATAATTTATTACTTCAACGTAATCGTCTCCAAAGTGAACTCATTTAGATACCCCATGCACTTTTCTTTCATGTATTTCAATAAAACCTGTTCAATTTCAAGCACCATGTATGATATAGGTGGTGTATGTATTATATAGATATAAAACTTCTTTAACATTTGTATTAAATCCTGTTCTTAAATGATTTGTTACATCAACGTAATCTTCTCCAAAGTAAACTCATTTATTCCATTAATTTTTCTTTCGTGCATTCCAATGAAACCTGTTTAATGTGAACACCATGTATGATGCATGTGGTGTATGTATTATATAATTACAAAATAAAAAAAAAGATGTGAAATCAAAATGAGCTGCAAGTACATAAAGGTGATTTCCCGCAGCGTGCAAAGGCGACATTGTGTAACACAATAAAAGACAAAAAAAGATGGCCGGGCCTGGCAGTCAAATACTTAGCGTGGCGTGGCAAGGTATTATTCTCAGATCATCAATACCCATACCTTCCCTCTCGCAAGCTTTCAGATACTTTGTCAATTTAAAACTCTGACAATATATGAGTACACTTTCATTATTTTGCGTTTGTAAATAATTCCATCGACACGAATACCTTGCCTTTGACAGGCGTACAGCTAATAATTTATCAATTTAAATAAAACTTTCACACATTGCGAACACTTTTAACATGCTTATTCATCGGCACCTTGATGTTGCCTGGCCACGCCAAGTATTTGACTTCCAGGCCCGGTCATCTTTTTTTGTCTTTTATTGGAAACGAGAAAGCACCTTTATGTACTTGCAGCTCATTTTGATTTCACATCTCTTTTAATTTTGTGATTATTATTATCTTCTATTTTTTGCGATTTATTTGATTTCGTGTACTTGGCGTAATTGTTTTACTTTTTTGAAGTTTTTTATGGGATCTCACTTCTTTTTACAAAGATAATTTGCATAGGGAATGACTTCAGATAATTTTTAATATTATAAATCACAAAGGTTCATCATCAACAGCAATGAAGAATCTTCTTACGGAACAGAATTAAGGATAAATTCTACGCAAGTTTAACAACTACGAAAACAAACCATGTGCACCGCATTGCCGATCTATACGTATTATATGTATGTATAATACTTTGTGTATAGTACAAGATAAGGGCAAAGTTAAATTGAAACAAAAGTATTGTCTCTAATCAGATTTACTTTATAGATAATTGGACTGTGGTTAATTATCTACAAAGGCAACCCAATGAATTATAGATACTTTAATAAACAAATCATTTTCTGAAAGAAAAACAAAACTTTTTCTGTCCGCGATTACTCGTAGCTAGTGAGATGGAGGGTGGGAAACGAATTGAGGGAAGTGAGGTACTGGGAAGAGGAAGAAGAAAGGATCTGTAGGGTTTGCGTGGTGGAGAAGAGGAAAAGTGGGAGCACGTTTTGAAAAGGTGCAGTGGAGAGGAGGAAAGGGGCGGGGGAAGACAGGAAAAGATAAGAATGATATTAGGGGAAGGGGGGAAGGGGAAGGGTGGATGAAAAAGATGGAGGAAAGAAGACAAGGGAGCAGGGAGGAAAATCGAGGGGGGAGTAGGGGGGAAAGTAAGAAGTAGAGGGTAATCGGATAAGAAATAGAGTAAGGATGGGGTAAGGAACGAGAGAGAGGGAAAGTTAGGGGCGAAGGGGGTTGGAATTAGGTTAAGTTAAGTTAGGTTAAGATATATGTAAACAGAAGCCATTGTAACCCTACGGGGAACAATTAAATAAATACATACATACATACATACATACATACTCGTAACTAGCGGGGTAAATGCGAACGGTTGCTTAAAGTTCTCTTGATCTATACTGAACACTGGTTTTCTTCCATGCTGTGGGTCTGTCACAGTCTGCTGAGTCTTCTTGTTTGATCGAATTTTGGTTGCTCGTGGAATTGAATATTTATTTGCTGCCAGACCGAGTATTTTATCTTTAACCTCTTTCATGGGTATCTCAAGATCTTTCAACGACTATGTACGCATATTCTACCTAATATAAAACCAGAGTACTGGACACATAAAAAGCTTCGAAGTGTTAAGAGAAAAGGGTAGATGACTTCGTCCGTAATTGCCCCAAGCACGCTGTTCGTAATTGTCCCAAATGGACAGAATTTAAGAAATTTCAAATAAAACAAATATGAACATGTATATATATATATATATATATATATATATATATATATATATATATATATATATATATATATATATACAAAGTGATCCCGTGATTTTATTTAGAATTAAGGAACTGAACTACGAAAAAATTATACTTTCTTGGGTAGTATAGTGTTAATGCACTATAGACTAAAAATACTCGAGCATAATATTCATTATAAGAAAAGCTAGGAAAACATTTCACAACCATTATGTTTGCAGTTGCGCGCAGCCTTCCGTCGTGACAGTTTCTTTAACCCTTTTAGTGCCGGAGGCCGATATATCGGCTCTTGTTGCACTAGCGAAAAGTGCCAGAGCCGATATATCGGCCCGCGTCTTATAGCGCTTTACTATTCGCATTGCGGGAGAACTCAATCTCAAAATAAATTTATAATACGTTATAAATGGTCTAATTTCATTACGAGAGAATTAAAAAAAAATAATTTTTCGTTTTAACTCGTTGTGGACGACGACTAATAATCCGTCCGGCGCTTACCATGTACCTTCGAGTTATTTTTTATGTTTGTTATGTAATATTATTTATCTTGTTACAAAATATATCGGAAATGCAAAGTATATACTTTGTAATAAATGGTCTATATAAAATTATGATGAAAAGATGACTTTTTGTATGTGCAAATACGTTTTGTAAGAGAGAACTGGACTTTTACTTTCTTTATGATCTTTTATACCTTTGTTATTTATATAATTTTCAATGAATATAGAAAAACTAGTGTCAGTGTTTTGTTCTCTATTTCGTCTTTAATATACTGCTTTTTGAATCATGTAAATATTGTTCTTTGTTTGGTTTTTATGAGCATTTTCCCAAACTCTAGTAAAACCGTCAAATTCGGCCGGTTATTCTCGCATAGGCACCTCTTTTTCGCCTGGCACTAAAAGGGTTAATACTAAACATAGCTAATTACATTATGTAACAATATCGCGGGAGGACAGGACAAGCGAATTCAGCGAATACCGCGGTGTTCGGGATTACCCCGCGTCCGCAATTCCTCCACTCTCCCTTACATACTAATTCAGTTATTTCAATACATGGACACCTTCGATAATGCATCAATTTAAAGAGTGTTATATAGATATTAAACTTCTTTAACATATGTACTAAATCTGTACTCGTTTCAATAAAAATATTTTTTCTTATATTTGCTTATTATATTTTGTTGTAGTTATAGGTTTGTAGATGTTTATTCGTAAGGAAATAATTAAACAAAACAGATGAAAGAAATGGGCCGTATGCATAAAAGCAAGTATAAGCTTTTACTAGTGATTCTTCAAGCAAATACTCAATTCCGTATGCAATAAAGGATGAAGTACATATTTATTAGAAATAGTTTTTACTAATTTTTCAGTAAATACGTAAAATACGTATGCATAACACATAGTACTTACTGAAAACTGCAAGTAAATGCTAGTGTTATCTTAAGTCTGCCAGTCGTCTATCTTAAATTGTCTGCTCAATCGCATCATGGCGTTGTTCATGCAAATTCATGCGGGGACATGTTTACAAAAGTCGAAGAAACCATAGTGGAGAGTAGTACCGTGCCATGTTTAGATTCGATGAACACCATGTGAACTACCTGGCGGATACATTTTTAGATATCGTGAACGAAACCAGTTTTCACGGAAAGAGAAAATGGAGTTTTTTTTTAGATACATAGGTGATCCCGGTTTACAAGTAGGCATTGGTGAGGATACGAGTGTTCATCAGAGTAGGTACAGTTAGTCGAACAATAACCGAAGTTGCCCGCAAAATCTGTGCCAAACGCCAAAACTGAATTAAACTTCCAAAAAATACAAATGAAGTAGAAAAAGTCAAAAGAGATTGACAGAGAAAATTCAATTTTCCGTGCTGTATAGGAGCTTTAGACTGTACACACGTGTAACGTTCCCGTGCGAGACGTTGCCACGTGTTACAGGAAATATCTACAAGTAGAGCGGTTTACTCTTGGTATTGTAAATAACGTGAGGTAAAATTTTTGTTTTAAGCTTTTTCAAAAATTATGTTAACGGAAGTTTGTAGCGCTTATTGCACCATTAAACTTTTGTTTGAAACATTTTTTTCTTTCTGTTGTACTTTTGGAGTTACACGGCAAAAAGTGGAAGTGCCTAGTAGACTTTGAAAATAGTTTTAACCCCCTTAAAGGGCGGTAGGGCTCGAGTGAAACACACCCTTGTTCTTGACTTGAGTCACTCTATAAATCCACAGAGTTGCGTTCCAATCTGTGAGTGTGAGTTCGCGGTGTTCCCTTGTAAGTAAATACTAGTAGTATTACCTTAAAACAGGGGTGCACAGAGAGCCGTTTCTAGCGCCTAGCTGCGAGCAACCCGCCTGTCCCGTTGCTAAGATTAGAATCGGTGAGGAGAACTGCAGTAGTGTACGTGCGTGCTCGTAGGCTCGTAGCGTAAGTATACGTAGCTGGGTTCAAGTCATACCAAATGCACGCACACTACTGCAGTTCGCCTCACCGATCTAATCTTAGCAACGGGACAGGCGGGTTGCTCGCAGCTAGGCGCTAGAAACGGCTCCCTGTGCACCCCTGACTTAAAATTTTCCATCATTTACTATCTAGTACCAGTAGAAGATTATGCATACGAAATCTAGTATTTGCTGTTACTTATACTTATTACTTTCAAGCATTTCCTTATTTTTATGCATACGGCCCAATGTCGCGGTAGTGGATACTCAACCGATATAGCGTCTCAATATTCAGTGTAGCAAAGAAATTATAGAAAATACAGGCGAGCATAATAATGAAGTAGTATCATCAGATGATGAAACTGGTAGTTGCACTATTGATGTTGAACCAGAACTTCAGAGTTCGGAATATGAAACAGTTTCTGCATCAGAGTCTAATTCAGATTGTACGGATAGTAGAGATGTTACTGTTTCTGGACGAAGGTGGATGTACATCGCTCCCAAACACAACCATCACGAGCAATGTATATCATACAACGGTGAATTGACAGAAAAAAGTAAGAATGTGGAGACAATACAAGCCTGTTTCCAGCTTTTTATAAATAATGAAATAATTTATGTAATTATACAAATCAGAAAGCTGATGCATTTTACGCTGATAAGTCGGAAACCAAATGGAAACCGGTTGATAGTTGTGAAATATATGCATTTTTCTGATTATTGATCACGATCGAAATGTTTCAAGAATCACGGGGAAAGAAACAGGATTTGTGGCGAAAACATGTTACACTGTCAAGGCAAAGTTGTATAGCTGTAATGTCCCGTGATAGATTCGCAGACATTCTGAGGTTTATAAGATTTGATGATTTTACCACAAGAGGCGAAAAAAAAACAGAATGGCAAATTGTCAGCACTCCGTACAATTACGATCATTTTTGTAAAAAATTGTCGGGAAAATTATGCGGCTTCAAGAGAAGGTACAATAGACGAGCAACTTGTAACATTTCGAGGACATTGTCTTTTCAAAGTCTATATGTCTGGAAAACCAGGGAAATATGGTATAAAAATATGAGCCCTTACTGATGCAAAATCATATTATTGCTGTAATTTTGATGTATATCTCGGAAAAACTGCAAATATCGCAGAGAAAAAAATATATAAAAAAAAATATTATGTTAAACGATTTTATTAAAAATGTAGTAAAAACTAAATTAAAATGCACTAAAAACTAAAAAATAATTCTATTCTTGTAGTACAATTTCGATGGTGATATACTACGAACGCCTGCATAGTTTTAGTTTTACTATTCGTACAAACGTGACGGATCATTTCTCGATAAATTGTGTATTTGCGGTAATCGCGATGCGACTATATAGCGTCTCGAACGCAGCGGCTTTTTGACGTTTCCGTAAAGGACGCGAGTGGCTGATTTCAAATCGTGTGGATTTGCAGTTATGGGTTATATTTATTGATGACTGGGTAATTTTTTCACCCGCTCAGAGTTAATTTTTTTTTAAATATTGTATTGTCAGCCAAACTATGCGAACTCTGAGTGTAACCAAGGTGCGAAACGATAGTGACGCATTTCCTTCTCCGTTCTTGTCCGTTGCACATTGCGGTTGATTGTAAGATACAAAGAGTACGAGATTATTGAAAAGGAATTCAACTTATATCTAATCTAAACCAAATATATTTACTAATACTAAAAGACAAGTGTGGTTAAATTATCACTGATTAAATTATCCAATATCATAAAAGGTTATGGGCCCAGACTGTGGATCAAACTGGATTTAAGGAGAAAGTGATAAAGGTGACCACGTGTTCGTAAAGACTGGAAGATCAAAGAAAGAGGTATTAAGAATGGCTATAACTACCCCTGATAACCATCTGTCTCCAATCTGACATCAGATTGGGAGCAGGGTCTGGCACGAGAGCGCAGAATCTGACGTCAGAACTACAGCAGTCTGTGTCCGCATTTGGCTGCGTCCTGATGTGCAGAGCCTGAGGTGCAGTGCCTGATGTCAGATGGACAGCAGATCGACAGCAGATCGACAGCAGAGTTCGCTGTCTGCTAGGTACAGTAACAGCGCCATCTGAGATCCAGAATTACCAAGCAATTGCCTACAGATGGCGCTGTTGCTGTACCTAGCAGACAGCGAACTCTGCGGTCGATCTGCTGTCGATCTGCTGTCCATCTCTATGATGCCAGATCGGGGACGGGTTCCCTCGAGATTTTCCCCCACCTCGCGCATACCACGCCGGAGCAGCGCGTCCGTGAGCTCGGCGCTTCGAAGTCCAACTCACGGACACGCAGCTCCGGCGTAATGTGCGCGAGGTGGGGGAAATTCTCGAGGGAACCCGTCCCCGATCTGGCATCACAGGTCCATCTGACATCAGGCACTGCACCTCAGGCTCTGCACATCAGAACGCAGCCAAATGCGGACACAGACTGCTGCAGTTCTGACGTCAGATTCTGCTGCCCAGATCTGGCTATCAGGGGTAATATACTCAAATTGAATAGATCATTATATGGATTAAGACAAGCATCAAAATGCTGGAATGAAAGGATCAATAAGTTTCTGTTAACCGTAGGTGTCAGGAGATCTGAAAATGATTTTTGTTTATATGTAAAAAGGTCTGATGGAAAGTTAGTTTATTTGTTATGTTATGTTGATGACATCATCATAGCTTCTCCTGATTTAGAGATCATAAACAAGTACAAAGTAAAATTAATGAAAGAATACGAGATAAAAGATAAAGGGAAATTGAAACATTTTTTAGGCTTAGAAATAGATTACGCAAAGAGAATGGTATTTTAAGAATTAGCCAGGAGATATACATACTTGGGATATTAAAACGATTTAATATTGAAAATTGCAAAAGCATTGACACACCAGTTGATCCAAAGGTAAAGGTACCGTTGAATGATAGTGAACGAATTGAGACTGATAAGGCGATAAAAGAATTGGTAGGATGTATAATGTATTTAATGCTAGGAACAAGGCCAAATACAAGTTATACTATAAATTATCATAGTAGAGTCCAAGATGTTGCGAAAAACCAAACTTGGAACTATCTCAAAAGACTGTTAAGGTACTTAAAGGGAATAAATAGTTTAAGTTTAGTGTATAGAAGAGATAATGAAGCACAATCGTTTGGTTAGTTATGCTGATTCAGACTGGGGAGGAGATCTGATTGATAGAAGGTCGGTGTCGGGATGCTTGATCAAAATATTCGGCAACACGGTGGCATGGAACACTAGAAAGCAGAATTATGTTGCTCTTTCGACAACCAAGGCTGAGCTGATTGCGTTGTGTAGTGCGGTACGAGAAGGTTTGTGGTTTAATAAACTCTTGCATGATTTATAAGTCAATGTCGAAAAGATAATAATCTTAGAGGACAATCAGAGATGCATAAATTTGATCAAGAATCCCGAAAATAATAAACGCGTTAAACACATTGATATTAAGTATAATTTTTTATGCGAGTATTCGAGGAAGAATGTTATTGATATAAAATATGTATACAGTGATAGACAACATGCGGATATACAGGGTCAACGTTATAAGCTACAACCCGCGCGCGCGCGAACTTGTAAAATGGCAACACCGCCTCACGGACGCATTCCACTACAACCATGCGCCGATACTTCCGCCATTTATGAGCCAATGACGAAAGTGTAGGGTCTTTTAGGTGCTAGTAGAGGGTGCTTTTGACTTTCGTCAGTGAATATTAAATTTGACGTAGCAGACGGGTAAGAAAACGGTAGTCATTTTAAGAGTGCAACCGCGCCGATCTCATTATCCACGTATGCAATGGTCTAGCAGCGGTATTAGACCTCGCTGACGCGTTAGTGGCCCGGGTTGATGAATTTGGAGCATTTTTCGCATAACTTTTGAACTACAAAAGATATCGGAATGCAATTTGTGCCATAAAATGGGGACAAATTATCCCCTTCTAATGATGGAAATTCTACCAAATTTTACGTTTACTTAATTTTTCTTTTTTGAATTATTTAACCATAATTGTTGCGACAAGCCTTTACAAACTGTTTATTTAAATACTTTATATAATGCTCTTTTTAAAATTCATGGCGCCGATGAACAGTAGGCTAGTTGTCCTTGTATCATTACTTTCACAAATTGGTTTCCTTTTTTGCGATTTTATCCTTAATGTAGTGCATGCACAGATCGGAAGTAAGGGGTAACTAATGTGGTGTGTCGCTGTTTCTCTAGCATTATTTGAATTTTTTCTACAATTTTTGTGCCTGAATGTTTTAACCCTTTAGATATTATACGCCACACCTGTAGTGGCTTCTGTTGGAGATAGAGCAACATGCATTGCGGACGCACCTGCAGTCGTGGAAACGCTGCCTTGCTGTCGACCGACAGCGCCCTCTGGTTCGATCAACTAACCATTCTGTCGCGACACGCGTGTACTGTGCGCTCCATCGTTTTACCTCTTGTATTGGAATTTCTAACATTATATACGTTTAAAGCTAACACGCGTACTTCTCTCCTCACCCGACCTGCCTAACTCTAACAGGTTATGGGCCCAGGTATCGCGAGAGAGGAAGTCAAGTAAATATTCGCCGCGAGTTTAACCGCCGACGAGGCACGTGGCCACGCGATCGCGAGCGAACGACGCAGTCGATTTCGGTTCCGTTGTGCCGCTCAGTGTCGGGCACACACCAGTGTGTACGGCGAAAATCGGCGAGCGCCTGCTAGCGCAGTGAACGATAAATATTGCGAAAAGCGTGTTTTCGTGGTTTCGTGTATCGTGTGTTCGACGCGTGACGACACCGCCAATTTTTTTTTTTGGTGAAGACGATTGCTAAAACGTGCGAACGATTTACAAATGGCGACTACTACCGTCAATTCGACGCGCATCGAGCTTCTGACAAAGGAGAACTACGACACATGGCGAATCCAAGTCGAGGCAATTTTAATCAAGAACGATGCGTGGCAATACGTCGCCGGTGACGTTCCGAAACCTGTCGTGACCGGCAGCAACAACGAACTTGCCGCAACGAGGGCCGCGCTCGAAAAATGGACGACAGAGGACCGCAAGGCGAAATCCGATCTAATCCTGTCCATGAGCCCTTCGCAGCTCAGACATCTTCGAAATTGTGAAACATCCAAAGAAGTGTGGGACAAACTGAAATCGGTTTACGCATCCCAAGGACCTATGAGGAAAGCTACACTTCTGGAACAATTGCTGTCCAAAAAGATGCTCGAGGGTGACGACGTCAGAGATCATCTGTCTAAATTCATGGACGTCGTCGACAAACTGGGGGCCATGGAAATCGAAATCAACGGCGACTTGCTTTCTGTGATGTTACTCCACAGCCTGCCAAATAGCTTCGATAATTTCTGCTGCGCGATCAAATCTCGCGATACTTTGCCGGACATCGAGGCATTGATGATCAAAATCATCGAGGAGCATGACGGCAAAGTGCATAGGGCGGCTGAGACAAGTGCAAGCGCCATGTTCGTGAAGCGGAATCGTGGCAAAGCTAAATCGGATGGCGCCACCAGCGTCAGCCGACAAGACGACGACAATGCTGCCTCGAGCGGATCAAGAATAAAGTGCAACTACTGCAAGAAAAAGGGGCACAAGGCTGCGGACTGTTTTAAACGAAAAAGGGACACGCACAGTACAAAGAAGGACACACAAAGTGCCAAGAAGGACACACAAAGTGCCAACGTTGCAAATGACTCTTATTTTGCGAGTGAACTCTCTTGTGCGGAACAAAACGCGAAAATCTCCGCGAACCACGCATGCAATTCCGTGATCGACCAAAAGTGGTGCATCGACAGCGGATGCACGTCGCATTTGTGCAAGGATCCGGGACTTTTTACGCAATCACACACAACCGACAAGGGTGTAAGATTGGCTAACGACGCGACCGCGAAAGTGACAGCCAAGGGTGATGTGCGTATAATTGCTTCGAACGGTAAACATGACAGACCGATCACGCTGTGTAACGCGTTGTGTGTTCCGGATCTCCGAACTAATCTGATGTCGGTCGCGAAAATAGTCGACAAAGGCTACGAAGTTTTATTCACTAAAAAGCGTGCCTACGTAAATGATGCCAACGGGGACCTTCGACTGATTGCTGACCGCGAGGGCGATTTGTTCTGCCTGCGCGAGGGACGCGAGGAGACGTGTGCGGTTTCCAGCCATGCGCAGGGAAGCTCCAGGGAATGGCACCAGCGGCTCGGCCACCTGAACTGGAGCGACATGTCACTGATGCGACGAAAGGCATCCGCGACCGGATTGAACTTCAGGACTGACGACGTCCTGCCCTTCTGTGATGTCTGCGCGCTCGGTAAGATTTCTCGCGTTCCTTTCTCCAAGCGCGAAAAAGCCTCATCAGTCCTGCTCGAAATAGTCCATGCGGACGTGTGTGGACCCATGCCAACGATTTCGTCAGGGGGAGCTCGATACTTTTTGACGTTTACTGACGACCACAGTCGTTGGACGGCGGTTTACTTTCTCAAACAAAAATCGGAGGTAACCTCAAAGTTCTTGGAGTACAAGAACAACGTAGAAACACAAACCGGTACGAAGATAAAGGCTCTCCAGTCGGACAATGGAGGAGAGTTCTGCAATTCGGAGATGGACAATATCCTGAAGAATGCTGGAATTCAGCGCAGACTAACCGCGCCGCACACGCCGCAGCAGAACGGCGTCGCGGAGCGCAAGAACAGAACGCTGGTCGAGACTGCCCGCTGCATGCTCGATGAATCGGGACTACCGAAGTCATTTTGGGCCGAAGCAGTCGCGTCAGCAAACCATGTGAGGAATCGCTGTGTGACGAAAATACTGGGAACCAGGACCCCCTACGAGATGTGGAACGGGAGACGTCCGGATTTAAACCACTTGCAGACGTTTGGTGTCAAGACGTTTGTCCTAGACAAGACTCCCGGCAAGAATAAACTCTTGCCAAAGGGGATCACGGGAGCTCTCGTCGGATACTCCGATACTTCAAAAGCGTATCGAATTTGGGCACCGTCGCAGCGGAGGGTCCTAGTGACGCGGGACGTCAAATTCTCCACCGAATTCCTTTTAAAAGGGGGAACTCGGGAGTCAGCTCTCAGAGAGTGTGGCGAACCACCATCTGTTTCAGATAGTTCGGACGACTCCGAGGTGCGCGAAACGGAGATCGGTCCCAGTAACAAGCCAAAACCTGCGGACCGGCAAGAAACTGAGGGACAGCTCAACCCCCCGATTGTGCACGGTGAAGTTCCACCGATCAACGTCGAGATGCGCGGCGATGGTGCGCCGCAACCTGCGCCGCCCACAGAACCGGAGGCTGTCGACCATCCGATGCGACGGGGCCCTGGGAGGCCGCGCAAGGTCATGACCGGCCGACCAGGCCGACCGAAGAAGGAGCACAACATGGTGCCCATTGCCGACATTGCGGCACACGAGCCAGAGGACCTGGATGACTCCAACGATGAGGACTCTTCGACGTGGGAGGACGCTGAGTTGGCGATGTCCGCCATCGAGATCCCGTATCACCAGGCCATTACGGGGCCCGAGAAGGCTGAATGGCACGACGCGATCTACGCAGAAATCAAGAGTCTCATCATCAACGACACTTTCGACATTGTACCGAGACCCAAGGACGGTAAGATCATCAAGTGCCGCACGGTATTGAGAAATAAATACACCGCTAGCGGAGATTTGGATAGAAGAAAGGCGCGAGTTGTCGCGAAAGGTTACACTCAGCGTTACGGCGTCGATTTCCTCGAAACGTTTGCGCCGGTTGCCCGGCTTGATTCTTTTCGTCTGCTAATGGCTTTGGCCGCCAAGTTCAACCTCAGGGTGTCGCAGCTGGACGTCGAGACGGCGTACTTAAATGGGAAAATGGACGCTGAAATCCACATGGAGCCGCCTGACATGTTGGAGAGGATGCTCCGGACCATGATCGAGAGGGAGACTGACGATTCAATCCTGAGGCGAGCACAATCCATGCTCCAGAAGGTCAAGAGAACCGACATAGCATGCAGACTCAACAAGGCGCTATACGGCCTGCGCCAGGCGGGTCGACAATGGCACGCTGAGTTGGATGGCGTGCTGCGGGGCGTCGGGCTGACTCCTACGAACGCCGACTCTTGCGTTTATGTAGACCGGGGGAAGCTGACCTTCGTTCTCATCTATGTCGATGACATTTTGGTCTTCACAAACGACTTGCGGAGAGAGGGACAAATCAAGAAGAGGCTTGCCGAGTCTTTCAAACTGAAAGATCTCGGACCGGCGGAGCTCTGCCTGGGCTTCGAAATTCGACGCGATGGAACCAACATCCACCTTTCTCAACGGGGCTACATCCGTGCCATTCTGGAGCGTTTCGGGATGCGGGACTGCAAATTCATCGACACTCCACTTGCTGTCGGCGCCAAGTTGTCGAGAAATCTGGACGACGGGGGAAACGCCGAGGGTCCCTACCCCTTCAGGGAGTTGGTTGGTGCCCTGATGTACGCTGCCACGGGAACGCGGCCTGACATTGCGCACGCGGTTAGTGCGCTTAGTCGGTTCAATTCCTGCTACAAGAAAGAGCACTGGGGGGCTGCCAAACGTGTGCTCCGATACCTCCGGAGAACCTTGGACCATGAGCTGGTTTTCGGAAGGGACGATCAGCCGCTGCAGGGTTTCGTTGACGCTGACTGGGGGAATTGCCCTATCGACAGGCGCTCCTACACCGGGTCGGCGTTCATCCTCGGTGGCGCTGCCGTGGCGTGGAGGTCACGCAAGCAGCCAACGGTCGCCCTCTCGTCGACGGAGGCGGAATACATGGCGATCAGCGATGCCGCCAGGGACGCCATACACTTGATCGTTTTTCTCCGGGAGCTCGGATACCCAGACCTCGCCGAGGTGGTCCTCTACAACGACAACCGTGGCGCTGGGCTGCTTGCGAAAAATCCTGTTTTTCACTCAAAGACGAAGCATATCGATATTCGTCATCATTATATTCGTATTGCATTACAGAAATATCCCATCAGGCTCGAGTACATGCCTACGGAAAGGATGATCGCTGACGTTCTCACCAAAGGATTGCCGAGGACGAAACACGCCGAATGCACTTCGAAGCTCGGACTCCGTTCTCGGAATCTTCCCCCCGACGCATGTTGAGGGGGAGTGTTGGAGATAGAGCAACATGCATTGCGGACGCACCTGCAGTCGTGGAAACGCTGCCTTGCTGTCGACCGACAGCGCCCTCTGGTTCGATCAACTAACCATTCTGTCGCGACACGCGTGTACTGTGCGCTCCATCGTTTTACCTCTTGTATTGGAATTTCTAACATTATATACGTTTAAAGCTAACACGCGTACTTCTCTCCTCACCCGACCTGCCTAACTCTAACAGCTTCTGTTTATATCATCTTTTGGAATGGTACATGAAAATGCGCAGGCTGATTGCGCGCGATTATTATGTGGTCTCCTCCTCGAAGTGACAGAAAACATAACCTATATGCTATACCTGATTTCATAAAAATACTGTTGCGGCGTAATAATAATATTTTGGGAGGATGTTAAGTCGTACAAAGTTCACAAATGTAGCGTAAAAGAACGAAATAGCCAATAAACATTCATTGTCATGTAGCATATAGGTTACATTTTCTGTCACTTCGAAGAGGGGACCACATAATGATCACGCGCATCCAGCCTGCACATTTTGACTAGACCGAGCGGCCGCATGGAAGGGTACGTTCCCCACCCTGCAGTAATGGTAGTTGGAACCAGAGATGAGCATAAAATCATTTTAAATAAAAAATTGGTTCCCAATAAAAGGCAGAATTTTTATTCGAAACCAATCAAATATAAATAACCCGGAGTTATTTATTATACGAAGCGCCATAACGGAATTTCTTTATTTTTCATCGTATCAATATGAAAATGACAGCAATGGATTCCTTGCATTCTCCCGATTAAATTGACAAAAAAATTAAATTAGACTACTTTTAACGAAATTACGTTAATATCATCTTTTGAAACGATACGCCACTATTGTGGCTTTGATACGCAGATGGCGAAAAATCAAGCCAAACCTGTCGTAGCTAAAATCATTGAAATTGGGACGGGTACGAGACCAGTCGACACATTGTGTTCATACCTCGTTACAGTAATCTGGGGTGCGAGTGGTAAACCGTCCATAAACTCGTAGCGCCCGGCTCGCTTACCTGAGCCGGGAAATTCCGAATAGCTCTTTGCGACGTTAATTTGAAAGCGACCATCTTAAAATTCTCGAAGCTCGGGCATCACCGCTGTCCAGCGCTCGCTGGCAGGTTCGAACGCCGGACCGGTGCAAGGAGTGCCTTCTCGCATGTTTCGCGACATTCAATTTCTCTTACAAGCCTATCATTATATTATCCTTAAATTGATTCCGCCCTTATCGTTGATTTCGTCCTATTGTTCACCTACACTACTTTGCTCTAGGTATTATCGGTTTACTCACCCGCTTCTTTGCGCGTTAGAATTTGATCTGAAAACAATCGCACGGAATAGTCTTCCGTGTAGACTTCCTCGCGCCTCAGTTTTCATATTTATTTATTTACGCGCGCCTAAAGGTGTAATCTGACGGCACGTGAATCGGCAACCTTTGTGCGCGAATCGCCGAACCCACGTGCGTTGAGAACGCTCATGGCTCGCCGACTCAAGCTCACCAAGCCGACCTGCCGCGCCTGGGCGAGCTGAGCAAGCAATAAATAAATATGAAAACGACCTAGAGCAAAGTAGTGTAGGTGAACAATAGGACGAAATCAACGATAAGGGCGGAATCAATTTAAGGAAAATATAATGATAGGCTTGTAAGAGAAATTGAATGTCGCGAAACATGCGAGAAGGCACTTCTCGCACCGGTCCGGCGTTCGAAGCTGCTAGCGAGCGCTGGACAGCGGTGATGCCCGAGCTTCGAGAATTTTAAGATGGTCGCTTTCAAATTAACGTCGCAAAGAGCTATTCGAAATTTCCTGACTCAGGTAAGCGAGCCGAGCGCTCCGCTTTTATGGCCGGTTTACCACTCGCACCCCAGATTACTGTAACGAGGTTTGAAAACAATGTGTCGACTGGTCTCGTACCCGTCTCAATTTCAATAATTTTAGCTACGATAGGGTTGGCTTGATTTTTCGCTACATGCGTATCAAAGCACACAAAAGTGGCGTGTCGTTTCAAAAGATGATATTAACATATGTCACCCCATAGTGGCGCACACCGGGCTCAAGAATATGGTTCCAAGTTGGAATACGTTATTGCTACTACCTCAATTTCGAAAAGAATGTGGGTTAGTCCGTTGTTTGCTCTCACTGTCTCAATTAACGATATTACGCATAAAATTAGTTTGCAAGATTGAAAGCCCGTTTCGTTAAAAGTAGTCCGATTTAATTTTTTTTGCCATTTTAATCGGAAGAATACAAGGAATCCATTGCTGTCACTTGAATGACAGAATGATGAATTTAAAAAAAATCATTATATAAAGTATTTAAATAAACAGTTTGCAAAGGCTTGTCGCAACAATTATGGTTAAATAATTCAAAAAAGAAAAATTAAGTAAACGTAAAATTGGGTAAAATTTCCATCATTAGAAGGGGAAAATTTGTCCCCATTTTATGGTGCAAATTGCATTCAGTTATCTTTTGTAGTACAAAAGTTATGCGAAAAATGCTCCAAATTCATCAACCCGGGCCACTAACGCGTCAGCGTGGTCGAATACCGCTGCTGGACCATTGCATACGTAGATAACGGGATCGGCGCGGTCGCACTCTTAAAATGGCTACCGTTTTCTTACCCGTCTGCTACGTCAAATTTAATATTCTCTGACGAAAGTCAAAAGCACCCTCTACTGGCACCTAAAAGACCCTGCAGTTTCATCATTGGCTCAAAGATGGTGTAAGTATCGGCGCATGGTTGTAGTGGAATGCGTCCGTGAGGCGGTGTTGCCATTTTACAAGTTCGCGCGCGCGCGGGTTGCAGCTTATAACGTTGACCCTGTACTCACAAAGGGCCTGCCCAAACCAAACTTTTGCAAGTTGCGAAAGGAAATAGGCTTGTGCATGTACTGAATCAGAGAGGGTAAAAGAAGAAAAGAAAAAGAAGACTGTTTTTTTCGAGTTAAGATTATTTGTTTTATATTAAAATTCTAAGTTGGATTATTTCAGAGAACAGAAGAATATTTTGTTTAATTATATTAATTATATAAATTTTTGAAAGAGAAAGAACATTAAGAGAGGGTATTATAGATATAATAATGTTCATTTCTTTTGTTATTGCGATTCGACTGTATGTGTGTGACTGTTTGGCATGTATGATTGATAGTGGCGCCGCGTGCGCACTCTGAGTGTAACCAAGGTGCGAAACGATAGTAACGCACTTCCTTCTTCGTTGTTGCCTGTTGCGCATTGTGGTTGATTGTAAGATAGAAAGAGTACAACGAGATTATTGAAAAGGGATTCAACTTATATCTAATCAAAACCAAATATATTTACTATTACTAAAAGACAAGTGTGGTTACTTATTAAATTATCCAATCTCATAAAAACCTACGCACGCCTGCGAAGTTTCAAGACAATTGGATAGTTGGAAGTGGGTTAAATTTGAGTTGCCAGATTTGAACCATACGTTCTGTCGTTTGCAAAAATGTTGACGGCCGGATGCTGAGCGGGGCAAGGGGGCTACCTCGCTCGCACCGCCCCACTCTCTGCCGCGGAACTCCCCAATTTCCCACTCGTAATTCTTAGCAGTACATGCTGCATCCTTCGCTTTCTTCGTCACGCGGTGTTGCTGACCGATTCGTTGACGTGACGCGTCGGCTAATAGCAACAATACGTGTGCCTTACTTCTACCACTGTGTTAGAGAAACGTGGGCCTATGAAGATACACTCCATCGGACCACCAAGTTTCTGCACGTCAACATTTTTGCAAACCACATTACAAACAAATATACAAACAAACAGAGGATCGAAGCTGAATAAAATCGTTTAAAAACCAGGGACAACGCTATGCGAAACAATTGAGCAATTTTTGGAACGGATCTAACCGTACAATAACTACCGATAATTTGTTTACTGATGTAACATTAGCTGAAGAGTTATTGAAATACCATCTTTTCCTTGTTGGAACTGTACGAAAAAATAGAAATTTTTACCAAAATGCCTAGTACAAACTCGTGGAAGACACCAATTGTTCCGTATTTGGCGTGTCACTGCTGTGGCGCTGCAATCGCGTTTCCGATACAGAGAGGGAACGGCGGCGCATGACCGGTTCGGCGTCTTCTTGCCGGTCAGACGCGTGTAAGACATTGAGCGACGAAAATCTTTGTAAAGTTTACACTGTTCACGCACGACCTTGAGCCATTCAACCATATACTACCTTATCATTCTTGTTAATACACAGTATTCAATATAATAATAAGTATCATTGCTAAAATAAAAAAACTATCGCAACAAGTGCGCAACATCGTACGCAGCGGTAGAGTGACCGCGTCCACGCCAAAGCCTCGGAGAGGCTACAATTCTGTTCACCAATACTCATCAAAATTTTTGTTTACTCGTCATTTTACTTTGGTCTCATATGTGCCGAAAGAACGCAAGTGTGTTCTACTTTGAAGTATTCATCCATTTATAGGTGGAACAGATAAAAAGCATAAGCCAGAAATCATTAGTTATTATAATAACAGGAAAAGTGGTGTAAATATCCTCGACAAAATAGTACGAAAATACGCATGTCATCGGTGTACAAGACGTTGGCCACTCTCATTATTTCTCAATTATATTGATATTGCAGCATATAATGCATTCGTCATATGGCTGACAAAATATCCACAATGGGAAATTGCGGTCAAAAAGGAAGATGTCTTTGGAAACATTAGCCAATTATTTTCAGACAATATAGACAGGCGTGTAATTGGATTAGAGAACAGGAGTATTGTAGCGCATAAACACATCATACAGGCAATAGAAGAAGTTGGCAGACGAGTAAAACGAACAAACGAAACACTAGGAGATTTATCCCTAAAACGATCGCGATGTTACATTTGCATTGGCAATGATAGCAAATGTAGTACGAGCTTCAAATGTAGACCTTCAATTTGGTATTCAGGAGAACGGTTAAAACGAAAACCTGAACTGTAACTATAAAGTAATAAATCCGCCCATTGCCTATACCTGATAAACGAGTTTGAAGTCTCTTCTGGAAAGGAATTAAAAAAAGTGCAGATGTTTCGTGACCGTATCATAAACCAATTTAGGCGATCCATGAGTACTAAACAGAGCTCGGTCTGAACGCGGAACGTTCTTGGTGATAAGTCGCCGGATACAAATCGTCGGATACAAGTCGCTGGATACAAATTGCCGGATACAAGTCGCTAGATACAAGAACGTACCCCGCGGAGCTCTTGGCGACTCCCCCTGGATATACATATATTGCCGGGCGATTGTTACCCAGTTTATATGTACCTTAAAATAGCACCTGTCCAAGCCAGAACACGCGTGCTTTGTGGAGTTCTCCCAATTCCGACCGCATCCTCAGGGATACCGCGCAACGCGAAAGAGGCGTCTGTGATGATACACAGACGTGTCCATTTGTCACATACATCGCCACAGCGAGCCAATGCTACTACTACATGTTCCTCACGAATATTGTGTGCGGACGGAGCGGTTGGCGGGGGAAGCAGGCGCGTAAGGGGCCCCACCGCTGGACAGCGCTGATTTATAACATACTCGTACTATTTGTATGCAGACATTAACAATTGTTAAATTAAGAATTGAAAAAAATATGGGAATTAAAGTAAAAGATTAGCATGAATAATGTGCTAATAAAAAAAGTTTGAGCGTCAGGACTAAACCATTACACCAAGACTGCTGCTGTTGTAGGGACGGTGTATACCTTTAAATGTAAGAGTCGCAGCACAACTTTAATTGTTAATGTCTCGTAAGAAATTAACCTTTTACTCCCAAAAGTGGGTACTCACTGATTTAGCTGGACCAGATCTATCAACTGGCCTTTACCACGAACCTTTGCACGGGGAAAAATTAAGGGTAACACTTCAAGAGGTCCCCTCAATATGGTTTACGATTGTTGTAACGATATTTCTTAGCTGATTGTATACAGTTTATGTGCACAGTCCGACCGAATATCAAAATTTGTATATACTCACTGCATGAGGAAGCTCGTGATATTGCAACAGATGCATGTAAGTGGCTGCTGATTGTACAGGCAGTTGTGCAAGACCACATTGCGGTTCAATCCAAACTTCAGAAACGATTTGAAAATCGCCAGCACCTTCAAAGTCATCCACGCTTACTTCACCGTCAGCTATACCCGAAATGTAATGAACACATTTATGTTTTGATTAATAGAATATCTATGAAGGGTTCCTAAGATTTTGCAATTGATAAACGTTATTGTAAATGAAAGAATTATATATCCGAAAATAATATGTCTAATTAAAGTCAATATTTCATTATTATCAATATTTATTTAAACAATTTTAAATAAAAATTTATTATTAATTGTATATATACATCATTATTGATTATCCAATTATAGAAATTAATAGTATATCTACCTTCATCAGTATCTTCCTCCGACGCACTATCACGTTCTAATACTGTATTCAATATTGCATGCGGGGGAAATAGAATGTATTGGATGATGCATGGATAAGATACAGCATTTTTATCGGCTCCTTGCATTTGTACTTCAAGAACCATGTTTATAATACCCGCCGCTGAATAAGTAAAATTAAAACCTTCAGCTAAACGCATCCTAATACAAAACAAAAAAAATATATATAGATATATGACATTGTTTGTGTTTATAATAAGGATACTCTAAAACAGGTAACTACACAATTAACCTAATTGGGAACAGGAGGCTCTTGATTGCTTTGGGAGCAGCTGCCAGAGCAACTTAAGTTGTTAGCCATTGAATGAGTGGGGAGATTGCAGTAGTGTGTGTGCAGATTCACTGCTGTGTGATTATGCGTACAGCACCTCTGCACTCACGGATGGCCGCACTGTACCACTGCTGCTCCCAGGGCGTTACTTCCTGGCTCCCAATGAACGTGTTGACTCTAAGCCTCTAGAAATCTATTGTCGGAGTAACGAGTTGTGCAGTCCTGCTCTGGGAGAAGACGTAACAATAGATCGGCTATTACTGGACCGGTATTCAACCAATTATCTCTGACTGGACACACGTTACCAATGAATTGTTCCTAGCGACCACATATACAGGGTGTCCCAAAAATGTCGGAGTTCCTTGAAAGGGGTGACT
Source organism: Andrena cerasifolii (assembly GCF_050908995.1). Taxonomy (NCBI): domain Eukaryota; kingdom Metazoa; phylum Arthropoda; class Insecta; order Hymenoptera; family Andrenidae; genus Andrena; species Andrena cerasifolii. The sequence continues at coordinate 467,015 of NC_135122.1, read as the reverse complement.
CAGGGGGTGATTTGAAACAACTTTTTCCTTAGCGAAAATATTGTCCGAAGCTTCGTTAACCAGATATTAACAAAATCCCCCGACCAATCAGAGCGCGCGCCTTCCGCCCGAGCTCCCGTTGTAGCGTTGGCTTCGCGGTAGGCGGCTGCGCTTGTACTACGAAGGTACGAACAAGCAAGTCGGCATGCATCGAAGGAAACCGCGTTACACAGTTTTTTTTTTAAAGCAGAATCTTAAACAATAATTGTTTGAAGTGAGAGGACAAGAAATACGCAAATTTCGTTTTCAAATAAGGCATAAACGAAAAGGTAATGTAACAAAAAATGTACGACAAGTGATCATAATTCATTATTGAGGTAAAAATCCGTAGTTTAATCACGGCCAACATAACTAAATTTAAACAATAATAATAGGTGTATGAATAAATTCTTTCAGACTGGATTTACATAATCGGTATAAAGCAACCGAATTTTTATCGCAGTGATATTCGTAAGCTACCAGGAAAATGGCAAAAGGTAATTAACAATAATGGAAATTATTTCGATGATTGAGTTGTTTTCATATTTTTTAAATCAAACTGTTATTAAATCCTAAAATCGAACAGAATTTATTTCTACACATAATAATCACTAATAAATTAAATAACACTCACCCCTTCGGGCATTCCTTTCCTTCCTTTTCGGAAACCTGTGTCACTATGTAGGTCACTGTGTCGATCCTGGTCATCGGTGGACGAAAAGATTTATGGTAGGGTTGCGCCCAGTGCTCAGCTGATCGCAGGTATACGACACCACCCGAAGGTAAAGATCGCAACGTCAAGTGCGTCCGGGTTAATGTACCGAATATTCACTTCACTCCACGGCCACTAACACTGATCACTTAATTTACTTTTCATGGAACGTGTTGTTCCTAAGTTATAAAATTGGTGGCCCTGAAAGGGGCCGATTACTGTTAGTTGTGCACTTGCTCGATGTGACCACCCTCAGCGTCTATGCACGCCTTGCGGCATCATTGACTCCGTTGAGAATAATCTTGACGCCAAACGCCGAATCGTACCCTCGCTGGGGGTTTAGATGTGTGGGTATTCCCGTGCAAACGTTCGCACAGTAGGACTTGCTTCCCCGTTGTTCCGGGCGTATACCCAGAATATCGCGTAACATTCTTGAGCGGAGAACATTTCTGGGACGAGATTGCTAACTGACTGACAGGATTTTTTCCAAACAACTTCCTCTACCCCCAAGTAGTTTCTCTCGTTCCATTATGGGTTAACTCCCACCAGAACAAGAGGCTGTAGGTAAAAAGAAGCCAGCACATTTTCGAAACACGCGTGCTTTGCAGAACTGCAACGAACGACCCATCCTACACTTACACATAAGTCCGCGCTCCGTCCTTTTACTGCCAATGTACCCGTTGCTTCGAGATAGATAGCAGACACCACGTGTTTCGGTTCGAAATGGCCCGAAGAGAAGAGAAACGGAAAGTCTTCGAGTTGCTATAAAGAAGAAAAGGCATACCATGAGGGAGTTTCCGTTTTCGAATACCCTGAGTTCACGTCAGCTACGAGGCGGAACCAGCTAAGCCATAAATTACCCAAAACAAATCGTTCTCTACCGCCGACTCGCAGGACAATACAGTCATAAACCGCGACCCTGGCGAAATGCCTTGGCCGACCAGCCAGAATAATTTTTGTGAACTAGCAATCAAAATGTAATATCCAACATCAATACACCTCGCGGAGAGATACAGGAAGAAAGGGGGTAACTCGTTTACTGCGTGTAGTCCCGCCTGCTTCGTGTTTCCTCCAAATTAAAGACAGATCCCTTATCTCTCGAGTATAAGCACGCGCTAGAATTACAAAACAAAAGCACGCGTTGACGTATTCCGTGCGAGAGTAGGTGGGCTTCGGGGAGGAGATATTGCTGTGAATAGGGCCTTTTCAAGACAGTGGCCGCTTCAGAGGGAAGCAAGGCAGATTGGTTAGATTAGGACCAATCGGACGCGTGCTTTTGTTTTGAAATTCGACCGCGTGCTTATACTCGAGAGATAAGGGTCCTGCCTTTAATTGGAAGGAAGGACGAAGCAGGTAGGACTACGCGCAGTCACCGTGTTACCCCCTTTCTTCCCGTGTCTCTCCGCGAGACGTATTTAAAATTAATCAGGTTGGTCGGCCAAAGCATTTCGCCAGGGACGCGGTTTATGACCGTATTGTCCTGCAAGTCGGCGGTAGAGAACGATTTGTTTTGGGTAATTTATGGCTTAGCTGGTTCCGCCTCGTAGCTGACGTGAACTCAGGGTATTCGAAAACGGAAACTCCCTCATGGTATGCCTTTTCTTCTTTATAGCAACTCGAAGACTTTCCGTTTCTCTTCTCTTCGGGCCCTTTCGAACCGAAACACGTGGTGTCTGCTATCTATCTCGAAGCAATGGGTACATTGGCAGTAAAAGGACGGTGCGCGGACTTATGTGTAAGTGTAGGATGGGTCGTTCGTTGCAGTTCTGCAAAGCACGCGTGTTTCGAAAATGTGCTGGCTTCTTTTTACCTACAGCCTCTTGTTCTGGTGGGAGTTAACCCATAATGGAACGAGAGAAACTACTTGGGGGTAGAGGAAGTTGTTTGGAAAAAATCCTGTCAGTCAGTTAGCAATCTCGTCCCAGAAATGTTCTCCGCTCAAGAATGTTACGCGATATTCTGGGTATACGCCCGGAACAACGGGGAAGCAAGTCCTACTGTGCGAGCGTTTGCACGGGAATACCCACACATCTAAACCCCCAGCGAGGGTACGATTCGGCGTTTGGCGTCAAGATTATTCTCAACGGAGTCAATGATGCCGCAAGGCGTGCATAGACGCTGAGGGTGGTCACATCGAGCAACTGCACAACTAACAGTAATCGGCCCCTTTCAGGGCCACCAATTTTATAACTTAGGAACAACACGTTCCATGAAAAGTAAATTAAGTGATCAGTGTTAGTGGCCGTGGAGTGAAGTGAATATTCGGTACATTAACCCGGACGCACTTGACGTTGCGATCTTTACCTTCGGGTGGTGTCGTATACCTGCGATCAGCTGAGCACTGGGCGCAACCCTACCATAAATCTTTTCGTCCACCGATGGCCAGGATCGACACAGTGACCTACATAGTGACACAGGTTTCCGAAAAGGAAGGAAAGGAATGCCCGAAGGGGTGAGTGTTATTTAATTTATTAGTGATTATTATGTGTAGAAATAAATTCTGTTCGATTTTAGGATTTAATAACAGTTTGATTTAAAAAATATGAAAACAACTCAATCATCGAAATAATTTCCATTATTGTTAATTACCTTTTGCCATTTTCCTGGTAGCTTACGAATATCACTGCGATAGAAATTCGGTTGCTTTATACCGATTATGTAAATCCAGTCTGAAAGAATTTATTCATACACCTATTATTATTGTTTAAATTTAGTTATGTTGGCCGTGATTAAACTACGGATTTTTACCTCAATAATGAATTATGATCACTTGTCGTACATTTTTTGTTACATTACCTTTTCGTTTATGCCTTATTTGAAAACGAAATTTGCGTATTTCTTGTCCTCTCACTTCAAACAATTATTGTTTAAGATTCTGCTTTAAAAAAAAACTGTGTAACGCGGTTTCCTTCGATGCATGCCGACTTGCTTGTTCGTACCTTCGTAGTACAAGCGCAGCCGCCTACCGCGAAGCCAACGCTACAACGGGAGCTCGGGCGGAAGGCGCGCGCTCTGATTGGTCGGGGGATTTTGTTAATATCTGGTTAACGAAGCTTCGGACAATATTTTCGCTAAGGAAAAAGTTGTTTCAAATCACCCCCTGAGTCACCCCTTTCAAGGAACTCCGATATTTTTGGGACACCCTGTATATCAGAGGGCACTGTACAAACACTCCTTCATGCAGGGGCAATTCCATCTGTTGATAGACATTGACGTATCCCTCCGCGTCCACACTTTTTATGAATGCATACGAAGAACCGAGTCATCATTTAATCTTGCAACCCGCGCTCGCGTGAACAGGTACAATGGCAACAGCGCCTCACGGATGCATTCCACTACAACCATACACCATCCCGGCGTTCAGAGAGCTGCCAGCAACCGTTGGACAGCAGATGCCCGAGCTTCGAAAATTTTAGGATGATCTCTTTCAAATTAACGTCGTAAAGAGTTATTCGGAATTTCACGGCCCGGATTGAAGATTTTAGGGCCTCTTTCGTATAACTTTTTAACTATAAAAGATATCGGAATGCAAGTTGCGCCGAAAAATCAGGAAAAATTATTCTCTCTTAATGGATAGATAATTTATTATAATTTACGTTTGCTTAATTTTTGTTTCATCAATTTTTTAACCATAATTGAAGGGTCGGATACAACAAAGGGTCTAGCGCTCGAAAATGGGAAAAATTATTATCGAAACGCTAAAAAAGATTGGAAAATTAAATATTGTTAAACTGTAAATTAAAAAATACCGTGATATAAACCTCGTCAGGACACATATTTTTCTTATTTACAGTTTGTTTATCCAATCATTACTATTCGAGCTACAAATTATAAAGAAAAAGTTTTTCATCGTCCATAATCGTTATTTCTTTAAACATAAATTGTGATAACTTGAGTAAATATTAAGGGATCGTTATGAGACTTGAAATATAAAACTCAGAAAACTCTAGCAAAGCCGCAAAATGTATGCATAAAACCCTTATGTTAAAAAATGTAATAATATTTAATTAAAAAGTAATACTGGACATATCCCATGTTTTTCAACGTTCGCCGTTAAAAAGTATCGAGGAAATTTTGAGGTACATATAACTTGCACCGACAAAGTTTTTCCTTAATATACAAGCAAGATTTTCACTAATTTTCACACTGATTCATAAATAATTGTAGAAGATATGGCGATATATATAAATTCCGCGCGCCACCAACAGTCAACAGCCGCGTATAATGCGCTATTTAGCAGTTTTAGCACTCGCGTTTACTGTTGGTGCCGCGCGGGATTTATATATATCGTCATATCTTCTATAATTATTTATTAATCAGTGTGAAAATTTATGAAAATCTTCCTTGTATATTAAGGAAAAACTTTGTCGCTGCAAGTTACATGTACCTCAAAATTGCCTCGATACTTTTTAACGGAGAACGTTGAAAAATATGGGTTGTGTCCAATATTACTTTTTAATTAAATATTTTTACATTTGTAAACAAAAGGGTCTTGTGCATACATTTTGCGGCTTCGCTAGAGTTTTCTGAAGTTATGTTTTAAGTTTCGTAACGATCCGTTAATATTTACTCAAGTTATCGCAATATATGTTTAAAGAAATAACGATTTTGGACGATGAAAAATTTTTTCTTTATAATTTTTAGCTCGAATAGTAATGATTGGATAAATAAACTGTAAACAGAAAAAATGTGCCCTGACGAGCTTTACAACACTATATTTTTTAAAATTCAGTTTATAATATTTAATTTTCCCATCTTTCTTAGCGTTTGGACAATAATTTTTCGCATTTTAGAGCGCTAAGTAGTCCCCTTATTTCATCCGAGTCCTCAATTGCACATTGATTATACAAAATATTACATCTTTCTACGTATACACTTCAGAGCCCAGTGACGCTTGAGATTTATGCGGGAAACTATTTCTACAACAGTCCCCAATATTATTATACAAAATTTTCAACATGTTCAACAAGAACAAACCAAGAAATTTTGAAACGTGGTTTTGTTCTGCATCAAAAGGCAACAAACTTCTAAACATAAAAAAACATTAAAAAAAAGTTCTAAACATTTGATCTGCTTTTTTTCAAATCTTTATACCATATCTACCATGATAATTAAATCGGGGATGCTGTCTTCAGTTTTGAAATAACAGTCAAACTCAATAAATGTGATAAAAATAATTTGACAAAAACAGTACATTAGATGTTCATTATAAGTGGAATACTGTGTATGCTTAAATAATATACAAATTAAACTGTGGAAAATATACAGGTGTGGTCAAAATGGTGGTACAATCAGAAAGAAGCTGATTTGTTGTAGAAGCGTAAATTACAAGTGCCGAACAAAATTTTTTCTTACGGGGCTCCGTTTTCGAGGAAATAGATTTTAATGATCCATCGACGAGTGCGCGTCCCACCTTTGGAAATCGGCCCCACCTTCAAATCGATTTTCTCGTGATCAAAGATCCACTTGTAGAAAGTTACTCTACAATTTCGGCTTATTTATACACAAGAATTCATTCGCAGTTTTACCATATTTACCGACAAATTGTACTTCTATCTATTCTCTTCTAAATTTTCTTCCAAACTAAGCCTCGTACAAAGAAAATTTATTCTGCACTTCTGACTTACTTTCGCAACAAAAAGGCACGCTGCACATTGGTCCGGATTTGTAAAAAGGTGAACTAAATTCATATTACTGTTATTCATCATAAATGCAACGGTTTTAAGGAAGTTTTGTGCTGTAGAATCCGATTCTGGTATGATTTTTTCTAGGATAACGAACTAACCTCATAAACAACTTTTATACTCCCGGTCAAATTTCCATAATGTAAAACTTTCACGCCCATTACTATTTCACTTTTTACACTTGTTTTTTTAGCCCTTCGTGGTTGCATTTTTGAGTTACCATTTTCGTATTTTTCAATCTTTTAACGTTTAAATGATAATTGTACATTTGTAATACTCATACAATCATGCTCTAATAGTATTTTTCTAGAAATGTAAATTCTGATACGATGAAATTTGTTTAATTTGAAATTTGTTCGATTTTCCACGGTTGTGGGAAAAAAACGATTTTTTCGCCATAAATCTCCTTTGGAAGTCGTAAAAGTGGGACATTTGAATGCTGAAATTTTTTTTAAAGATGCAAAAAACTTAAATGAGATTAAAGGATTGTTACACAATGGATCATTGTATTCAGTAAATAAGGGATGTAAAAAAGAATTTCAATCTATACATTCAAATGCATATTTATGGGATTATATTTTAAGAAGGGAATAATATTTTGCAAAAGAATTTTGTGTCGTATTACATTACGATATATGTCTGACAAGAATCCGGTGATGACACGTCAATTTCGCAGTCCGTTTCAATGCCTAAAGGCAGGCTCTCACTACGCCTCGCCTTGGCTTATTTTATTCTTCCTATACTTTTCTTATGTAGTTTGATAATTTGACTCACACCGCGCCTCGTCTCGCCTCGCCTCGGCGCGGCTCCGAGGAGCCACGGATTCTTCCTCGAGAATATTTTGAGGAAGAAAGGCGAGGCAAGCTGAGGCAAGGCGTAGTGTGAGTTGATGCAATGCAACCGCTTTCGATGACCGCTAAACGAGGAAGGAAGAGATTCTCTGAGCAACTGACCAAACACATGAACCGAGGCAAGCTCAGATAACTTCAGGTACGGAAAAACCGAGGCGACGCGGGCCGAGATGTGAGAGCCTATGTTCCGCGTTGCATAGATTCGCGGAAAAAATAGTCGGGCTTTTATTAACCGTTAGGGGCAATGATTTATTAGTTAGGCATTCCTGGGATCCTCACATCTGCGTTGCACACTTTATTAAACGGTTTAACCGTTGCAAGGGCCAATTTTCCACTCGGCAATTAAAGTGAGGAGGTCGCCATAAATGCAAAGGTAGGCCAACGCTTCTGACCGCCTCATGGGCACCCCCGGAAGGGTCGCTGGTTAACGCGCCCCCACGTGCAACGCAGATGTGGGTGTCCTTACGCTTTCGCGCCGTCCTCCTCGGGCAGGTAAGAAGACTTTGCCGCCAAAATTCCGGTGGAAACGACTCCCGCCAAATCTCGCCACTTTCCCAGAAAAGGCGCGCTAAAGGCGCAGGGAATAGGTGGCGCGTTTGGTCCTAGGGAAATTACCGATTGGTTAACACCAACAAGGTTAGCCAATCGGGTGAATGCCGCCACCGCCGAACTCGCTTCAAGAAATCGGACGAGTCCGGCAGGAATTCGATTCCAGTCAGTCTTCCAAACAGATCTCGACCGAAAGGTCATACAAAAAGACGATACGCGTTCGTACGTGACTCACACGAACCATATTCACACTCACAGTTCATTGTTTACTTGTTCATCTGTTTCTTTTGTGTCACAATCTTATCAAATATAGTTTAATTTTGTTGTTACTTGTTAAACAACTGAGTGTTATTTTATTAGCCCTAATACGTTAACGCGTCTAGGGTATCCACGTGATTCCGGTGTCAAGATAGGACGGAGCCTTACAACCTCCGTCGACTCGAAAACAAAACTCGGGTCGCATCGAATTATCGTGTGAACAGCCTACCTTAATTCGTTCAAGGAATCCACTCGTAAAATTATTGAATTATTAGTCGTCCATTATTAAGGTATGGCATTGTTATGGAAATGTTGCTCCAGTGTTAGGCATTACCTACAAACTACTCATTGAAACCATATGTATAAAGCAATGATGATGTTGGGACCCGGGGAATCAACTTACGAATGTCCTCAAAACTTTAAAATAATTGAAATTTTGCTTTCATTTGAAATATATTTTGGTCTGAACTAAATCTTGAATATCCTGTCCTTAATATATGCCAATTATACAATTTTAACTACGTTATGGTAATTATAAGCATTTACTCAAGGTCTCCATTTCATACGGCGTTAACGGATTTTTACGCATGACTGCAAATATATCATTACTTATAACTTGCGTAGACCCAACTTGTTAGAATCTTAAAAGTTTGTAACAAATACCCTCATGCGAAATTCGTTGTGACTAAGCGTGAATACCGTTTTACAAACGTAAGTAAAGCGGAAAGATGGAATAAAATAGAGATTCACGAAAAGGTATTTTTCAAAGGCATATATGTTGTAAGACATATATCCTTTTCATATTACATGTAGGTACTTACTAAACGGATATATGTTTTACCACCCTTTTAAAAATACCTTTTCGCGAATTACATGTTTTATGTGAAAAGACACTCTATCACGTTACGTAGTGACATTTAAATCAACTCTTATCCATAGAAAAATATAGTGAGGCAAAGTACGCCAATTTCACAGAAAATGTGACCATTGAGAAACAGGCAGTTTTCTCCATCTTCAAACCATTTCCAAACAATTTTGGGTGACTTATGGCAATTCTTACCGATGCCAAAGCTTAGTCTATAGATGTAAGAACCTATGGCTAACGCGTCAAGGATTTCCAAAGAGGTTGAAAAATTCAATTTGCTTCACCTTTTTACGAATGTGGACCACTGTGCGCTGTATATAACATACTTACTTTGTAATTGTAGAAAGAATTCTTGCAATAGCAGTTAAATTCAATTTTGGCAACGTAATGCCTGGAATAGTTTGTACAAATGGCCGTTTTATATGCCATAGCCATCGGTTATGATATAAATATCTAGATAAACTAGTTGCCAAAGTTCCTCCGAAAATCGATGCAATTTTCATTGAATTTGTTTGAGTTCCATCAGGAAATACAATCGAACTGAAATCAGTTGGCATTCGCTCATATTTAATTAAAAATCTCTCTAATGATTTGTGTATAATAGTGCAAGAAAGTGTCTCCCTTTGTCCTGTTGGTCTGTTCGGTAAAGTAAGTTTAGATAACCGGTCTAAGAGGTCGACAACAACATTGTGCCGAACAGCTCCTTCGGTTCCAGCTGCAAATGCAATGTTAAGGATAACACAAAGAGCCTTACAATTAATACGAATTAACGAGAAGGAAACAGGAGGTTTTTCTGCTTCTCTATAAATAAACTGCACATATGTATGGTTTTCAACAAGGACGAACGTTGCCCAATTTTTTAACATGGCATAAAGGACAGCAGCTGCTTGACGACTTTGAACACACTGAAAACGACCACTTTGATTTGCTTGATGCAAATGTCTTGGCAGTGGCCTGTCGTGGGACAAAACCAATGTTACCCTTTGCGTGTGCATCCAGCGTGCCCATTGTAAGGGATTCAAGGACACTACGGGTTGCCAGATTTGTCCGAATTGTGGACATGCCGCATCACTGAAAATAAGTTGCATTTCAACATAGGAGGTATAAATACAGGGGTATCCCACGCAATTGGACCAAGCTTTAAAACAGTGCACGATAGAACACAATTTAATTGGGCAAATATAAATGGTGTCCAATGATACATCATGTATTCAGTAGTGTATGTTTCTGTTTCAAAGGTGGAGAATTGTTATAAATTCGATGATCACATTTAATTTTTTCAATGGAAACATATATTCGTTGGTACCCCAAATGGTGTATTTCCTTAAAGTCCGGGCACGCATGTCAGTTCCCTGTTAGTTCCATGCCGTCAGTATCAGTTTTAAAAAAATCATTTCCCCCGTAGGGCTGTTCGAGTACTCGAAAAAAGGCGAGCCCAGCCTGATAAGATTGAGTTTCGAGCAATTCGATTATCGAGTAGCTAGATTATTTCAAACGGTATGAATGTTTAGAATATTTTGGGAAATATTTATCTGCTCGAATGTAATTAATGGGGTAAATGTTCAGAAGAAGGGAGCCACCCCCAATTTTGATGATTTGTTAATATGTTGTCAAGGTCAGCACCCGTTTATAAATAAATAAACAAATTACACTCTTTGTTAACAGAAATATAAACATACGGGGAAGGCAAAAAAGAAAGAAAAAGAAGAAAAGAAAGTTAAAATAAAGAGAAGTAAGTACAGTATTGTCTCGTTACGGGCTACGTTTGGTGTACACGATGTGGACTTTTCGCTATCCCCCATCACTTCTACCTCACTCTTGTCCGGCGAAGGCGAGAGCGAGATGGAACGAGACACGTTGATGTTTTGCCTCGCTCCGTCTTTCGGACGCCTGACACTCCGTCCTTTGCGTGCGCGATGGGCGCACGCCCGCCACGCACGCAGTGTTCCATCTCGCTCCCCCCTTCGACTAGAAAGAAGCGAGAAACGAATACTCGGAATTAGGGCTCTGTTCACGATACGGACTCAACGGCGGTCCCGACCAGCGAGCAGCTAACGAGGAAATACTGTATTTATATACGCTTAAACATAAATGAAAAAAAAAATAAATAAAAAAATGCAAATATGAATTAATTATTTATTTTCAATTAGATTTAATTTAGATTTTAATTATTCACATTATTAATAACTATTATTTACATTCTAGGAGATAAACATTTCCTAAAATATTCAAAACACTCATATTGTTCAAAATCTAGAGACGCGGTAGCGTCTCGACGCCAAGTACAGGTTTCGACACTCTGTATAAGTCGACTGTCGCTGCCGCGTATCTTTTACTCGTAAACCGGCTATTACAACCTTACCTGAAACTTATTTCATTATTTGCGTTTTTAAATAATTCTTATTCATCGACACCTGGACCTTGCCTGGCCATGCCAAGTATTTGACCGAATCTTACATTGTGTTACACAGTGTCGCCTTTGCACGCTGCTAGAAAGCACCTATATGTACTTGCAGCTTATTTTGATTTCACATCTTTTTTATATTGTAATTATTATTATCTTCTATTTTTTGTGTGATTTATTTCATAATACTTTTTTCCGTCCTCGACTTTTTCATATACTTGGCGTAATTTTTTTATTTTTTGACGTTTTTTACGGGGATATTCTAACTACTCGACAGTCGGACTGCTCAAAACACATTCGAGGCGGTCGAATCTTTCGGGCCGACCGAAGTTATACAGGCTACTCGGTTTTTCCGGGCCGCTCGAAAAAATTTAAGCTAAGTAGTCGGTTCTTTCTAACCGCTCGGTTTTTACGGGTTCTCGGCTCGGCTCAGTCCGAATTTCAAGCAACTCAAATATTCAATTTTTTTCTGCCGCACTATTTCCCTATTTTGGAATAGAGCAGTTCACACTTGTCAGTTCCGTATCCATACTGTGTAATTCCGGATGACTTCAGCGTCAGTGATAAACTGATAAACTGTATCCTTGCGAAACATCCTCTCTCGCACTGATCGCGGCCCTGTCTCGTAAACACTTGTAAGCATCAGTTACCTTCCTGTATGCGGACTTTTTTTGACGTTTTGTCATCAGTACTTTCATTCATTCATTTCGAAACAATTCAAATGTGGCTAGTAATTTTTTTCTATCTTCTATCGTTTTAAAACCATAGCGTGGCCAGTTGGGTGGAACACCCTCCATATCTATACAGGGTGCTCGACAAAGGGAGTAGAAAATGAGCTGGGTTATACTACGTAAAAGAATACGACGAAAATCTATAGTAACGACGAAATTGCGGTCGAAGTTTCGTCTTTTAATTATTTATTGATGTTTAAAGATTCGGGTCAGGAACTCCTGCAAAACGGTAACTCGGTGATCAGCGCCGCGCATTGAGCAAGTCGTGGTCATCAGCTTGCTTCATAGACGTAGGGGTAGATTCTATAACACTCTCTGTTGTGACACGATCTTGCGACACTTCATAAGACATTTAGGTGAATTGCTGCATTGTACTAAACTGGCCTACTCGCTGAAACACTTGTGCGCGTGTCAAAATCCGCTCGTCGAGAATTTTCGAGTAAAGAGGAAGAGTGTCTTTTTTAATAATCTTGTTCTTAAAAAAGCTTTCACACGTACACAAAAGCCCACAAGCGCACCACGACTGTTCCGCCCGCGAGTGTCCTCGAAGAAGTACGTACAGCCATGCATCAAGTGTTCCTGTGATGGTCATACATCGTACATCACGTGCACCGACATTTATTCGTCCATGAGTGTTCATCTGTACCTCGCACTGCGAATAATAATGTCCCATCCGCGAGTGTCCACAGAAATGTCCAAAAACTACGCAAACTAATAACTCCTCAGTTATACTTAAACAGCGAACACTGTCTGATAAGGGAAAAATCGAAAAACAAATAACAAAGTAATGTCTGTATGCGCCGCATCAATGTGATACAATAATTCCCCGATATAAAGATCCCGTTCGGGCTCGAAATACACCGACTGCGAAAGAAGTCCGAACGAGCCACAGAAAGGAAGAACGAGCGAGATGTACATAAATTCTTCGTCAAATCTGACCATTTAAAGCCCCAACAGTTCGCTGTACAAAAGCACCTGAAAATTATCCAAATCACGTCGTTATGCTGCAAATTGAACTTTTTAGGAGTTCACCCATCAGCAACCATCAACAATCGACCGATCAACGCCTACCAAAAATCAATATGTCGAGATCGTCACGGTTTCATTATTCAGGCAATTTCAACTATCTGTTTCAACTCAGATCTTACTTTAACATTTTTTAAATAGGGAAGGTGTTATTATATTAACTGATTCACCTCCAGAGCGCCCCCCCCCCCTGTTACTCAACACTCAAAATGTGTTTAAAAGAATAAAACCACTTTTTTTCGAACAGTATATGACTCATTATCACCGCACGCTTCGGTTCTTAAATTACATTGCAGTGTTACTTGATTTTGGGAAGGTCTCGGTTAACCACACAGTCCGTTATCAGTCTGTACTCAGCGTTTGCGGTTCACGATCCTCTTAAACATCATAGCTTATAGTTTAAGGGCAACTGAGAATTTATTAATTTGTGCAATATTTGGGCATTTTTGTAGCTGCGAACGGAATAATCGTGGCGCATGTGTATATGACATATGCGCGTGGGGAGCCTACTATGGACAAGATTATTCTAATAAGTATTCACTCTCTCTACTCGAAAGTTCCTAAAGGGCGAGTTTTGACGTGCTTCGTAGATATCAGCTAGTCGGCAGATTTAACCCTTCGTTGACACTCTAAGTGTGAGCCACCCATAAGCTGATTTTGACGTTCTTTACCTTTTCCAAAACGTAGAATATCGGATTAGTGGCAGCATCTAGTGTTAGATTGGAAAGTTTACTACACTTTAGGGCTATTACTCAAACGTGGCAAGCGTCAATTGTAGTCCTGGGGTCGTCGGTAGCAGGTTATGGGTGTGAACCACCCAACGTGTGTTAAAGACGTCAGTTTCGAGTGAAGAAGAAAAGTATTGTGACGTACAACGATTGGATTTTTTTAGATAAGAATGGCAGTCGTTCATAAATTATTGTGGGTGTGAACCACCCAGTATGTCACAGTTGATCGAAAAAGGAGGTGTGTCGACGAAGGGTTAATACAACGCAGCAATTTACCTAAATATCTTCTGTAGTGTTGCAAGAGCATGTTATGGCTGTGAGCGTTAAAGAACCTGTTACTGCGTAGACCACTATAGCTACTTTGGGTGTTGAGCCTGATCATCGCGAGCAGATGTGGCAGCAGGCTACCAAGGTTCGAAGTCATCATTTTTACGTTAGTTTTGAAAGACAAAGAGCTGGAACTTCCCTGCAACAAGTCAGGAAAATTCCACATGGTGATGCACGCCAAGGGATGTCCGGGGAGGTACCCCTTCCCCAGGGATAACCGCCCCACATCAGGAACCATGGTGACTCCCCCACATCACCGAATTTGTGAGAATTTCAAAACCTCCGCTTCCCCCGGTTTCTTCGGCGAGCGCGATAAGTTTAACACGTAGTTTTGCACGGTCACTCAAAACAGTAGCGTCTGAGAATAAAGTTACAACCAACAAGTTCCTACCATCCTACATGCAGTTATATTCCAATTCATTCTGGAGACATTAATTTGTTGAAAGAGCAGCAGCATACCCCGCCAGAGGAGTTGCACCCTCATCATCGACGTTGTGTCGTTAAGATAATTTATCCCTACGCCTACGGTAAGCAGGAAGCCAAACGCAAGCCGCTAAACGCCAAATTACTGCTTTGTAAGCGTTCCTGACCCCCATCTTTAAACATTAATAACTGCAAAACAAAGTTTTCATCACCATTTCGTTACTTTTGATTTTCGTCTTATTTGGTCACGTAGAATCACCCACATCATTTTGCATCACCTGTTACCGAACACTCTGTATAAAAAACATTTATGCTATAAACAATAAATGAATGCTTCTATATCTGTTTCTTTTCTAAATGGATGTTTTATGTTTACTGATCATAAACTGTAAGTGATATTTAATAATTATTTACTATTTGTAGGTTTGTTAATCTTCCGAAGATATTAATTAATATTATGAATGTATTTACAAGTATACCTGAGCTGCACTGTACTGGGTGAAGGATAAGCTGACGAATAAAAGACAGGCATGCCACTTCTGATAGTGTCCGGTACACTATACCAGGTCCAACCAAATTCTGGAAACCAGCTGAAGTGCGCAAGCATGGTATCACCTTCTGTCAAAGATGTTAAAGTTGTCCAAAAGCGATTCACCACGCCTTGTCGATACTGGGATTTCAATGGCTTCTTTGACAAACATGTAATATCGTGCAGAAACTCGTAAGGAGCTGCAAAAGGATATTATTTTATTTTTATTTTTATACTTTCATCCGTGTCACTTTATGTTTAAACAAAAACTGTCAATATAATACATAAAAAATAATTATATTTAAATATTTTATAAAAAAATAATTCAATCAAGATCAAGAATTACGATGACAGTAAACAATTCACTCAAGTTTAAAAAATCACAATCACGGTCGTGATTTAACTTCACTCACGACCGTGATCATGATTCTGCGAACACTGTGATAAATCACTGTTAGTGATTTTGCACTCCATCCCTGGTCGTAGCTGTGGGGGAAGGAAATGTTGCAGTCTCACGGTCGACTTCGTACGTTATACATGAGTGTACACGAGGACCGTTATACCCCCCACCCCCATAAACACGACTCATGTAAGAAAGAAGCTTATTCCCCCTAATTCTCGAAAAAAATAAAAAAGTTCAAATGCAAAAATTGTGAAATCAACTTAGCTAATTCCAATTGTATACAAATCAATTCAGTGCTGAGATTTTCAGCTTCGGTTTTAAGTAATTAGCGGGCCGTATGAAGATCATTTTACGATCGAAGATAATAAAAACTTGGTAGAGACTAATTTAAACGAATCAAAGTCAGTAGTGGATTAAGAGAGATGCGAATTTTTTTTCTTATACAACAGCCCGCTAATTACTTAAAACCGAAGCTGAAAATCTGAGCACTGAATTGACAAGTATAAAATTGGAATTAGCAACGTTGATTACACAATCTTTGCATTTGAACTTTGTTAAAATTTTTTTTTAGAATTAAAGGGAATTAGCTTCTTTCATACATGAGTAATGTTTATGGGAGGTAGAGAGGATTCCATCACTTTTCTCTTACATAGAGGTATATCTAACGTAAAAGTACCAACAATACTTTTTTTTGTCCTCGACTTTTTCATGTATTTGAGGGGGGTAGGGCAGAGGAGTGACATTATAAGATTTCTGGAAAAAGGTTTACGTCTGTTGATTCTGTGTGGGGAGCAAGGCTGCCAACTTCCCCTAGCGAGCGGAGCGAGAGCCACGTGATGTGAGAGTGGGGGGCAGAAAGACGATCGCGCAGCGAGAGATCGGCATTCGCACTCGTGGTGCACTGAAGTAAGGAGTAAAAGAGTACCTGAATAAAACGTTATTTTTGATTGTGAGAACCCAACATCTGCTTTCGAAAGGCGACATCTACTGGCGTCAAGTACTAGCGCTACGTGACGTCTGACTGACTCGTAAAAAAAGTATCATTTTGATAACTATTAATTTAGAATAATTCTTTTATCTTTTAGAAAAACAGCTTGAAACATTAAGTTAAACGACAAATGGGTTAAAAAGAAAAAAAATTATTCGCTGGATCATGTTAAAACACCAGAACTATGTCTAAGATAAGATAATAAGGCCAAAATAGCTGTGGGGTTGTACCCATTTCGCTAGCATTCGTGTATAGAGACACGGTCGCTCAGTGTGCCTATGTGTAGGGGGGGAAGGGGAATTAGCTGCCAGACACGACTGCGTTTGTTGATCAGTATCTCGCGTCTGTTGAATAGACGCCAGTATTTTATCTGTTATCCCCGTGATTTATATAACTCTAACGCTTTAGTGAAAATGTTCTCCGAGGCTTTGTTAACGAGATATTAACAACAAACCCCGACCAATTAGAGCGGTAGCTCAACCGGCAGACTCGCGCTCTGATTGGTCGGGGTTTGTTATTCATATCTCGTTAACAAAGCCTCGGAGAACATTTTCGCTAAGGAAAAAGTTGATTCAAATCACCCCAAGAGTCACCCCTTTTAAGGAACTCCAACATTTTTTAGACACCCTGTATATACAGTAATTGTAGAAAATTGAATGCTCATTTTATATCATTTGAAGAACATTTTGATAGGGCTTACCATTTTTGAGAAACTCTTTGAATCCAAACCATTAATGAATTTTAAACTTTAAGGCCTGGTCGATACCCTTTCCTGTTGTCCGAGTGCAATAAACTTTTTCAGAGATTATTTCACCATTTTTGGGGGTGAGAGCAAGGAATTACGAACAAAAAATTTTGGACATTCAAAGAAGATATACGCTAATACTACATATCTACAGTGTAAAACAGACATGGTTGGACGTATTACATACCAGGCTTGGGAATTAAGTGCTCTCTTCTGCCGATTTTCAGAAGCAACGACCTCTTTCTCCCGCCACGCGTCTTGGCCCCTGCAAATACAAAGGCATCGACAATCGTACTGTCTGGGACGGTATGGAAACCTATTGATACAATGTCGCCCTAATGCGCCACGCGCGGTTCACGTAGTATGGGCCTGAGGTGGCTCGAGCATTATGGCCGTCGCGGGGGCCAAGACGTGCGACGGGAGAAAGTGGGCGTTGCTTCTGAAAATCGGCCGAAAAGAGCACTTAATTTCCAAACCTGTTATATACCATTATGTTCATCATAATACGCATCTCTTTTGTATAAAATGCGGTCAGCAGCTTGTTGGTGTTGTTTTCTTGAACATACTTCAAAGACCAAATGTAAACATGAAAAGACGTGCTTTTAGGCTCTTGACCCTTTACGAATTTCGATAATTATTTAGAAGTTTTCCGTCCTCACCGATTTCAATGATTTTTGGATATGTTGTCGGGGACACGATTCTGAACAACTTTTTCCTATACATGTTACCGCCGCTCGACCTTCGTTTCCGAGATATTCGGGAAAAACTGGTGCTACTATACAATGTATTCTGCCGTATACCCACCTGCAGTACGCGTCCGTGGCAGCGTATGCACAGCATGGGACAAAACAAGCTGACCTTCGTTTCCGAGATATTTGCGAAAAACTTCTTTTGACTTATTCCGACGCGACGCATTCCACTTTCCAACTTGTCCCGGGTATCAGTGGGGAGGGGGGGGGGCAGGCGGGCGCGTAAAGTATGATTGCGAACTGATGTGAGTTTAGAGATTTGAACCAGAAACTTGCGGATGCCCGTCAACACCCCTACTCATATCGGTTCGCTACCACGCTTTACACGCCCGCCTCGCTCTAATCTAGCCCCAACGAATACTAATACCCGGGACAGGTTAGAAAATGGAATGTGTCGGAATAAGTCAAAGGAAGTTTTTCGCAAATATCTCGGAAACGAAGGTCGAGCGGCGGTAACATGTATAGGAAAAAGTTGTTCAGAATCGTGTTTCCGACAACATATCCAAAAGTCATTGAAATCGGTGAGGACGGAAAACTTCTAAATAATTATTCGCACTTCTATTCGGGCATCGCGCAATAGAAGCAGCTCGTAATATACAGTCAGTTTTTGGTGATGATACACCGAAGAATCGAATAGCGTAAGAATGGTTTACTAAGTTGAAATCCGAAAATTTCGCGGGTAGCCCTCGCGTTCTATAGGCCACTCCTTAAGAGCCTTTACGTCATCGGCGACTGGTAGACAGTGAGTAACGGCACTAATAGAATTAGTGGAGGTTAATCGGATAAAAATTTATGTGGATTTGGTAAAAGAACTTGGCGTTTCATATAATATCGTGTGGATTCATCTCCATACAATGGGAAAGAAAAATTAGCACGACCAATGAGTACCCTACAAATTGACAGATCATCAGAAGCGCGTGCGATTGGAACTATTGGAACTATTTTCTCCTCTACTGTTACGAAACCAAAATGACCTATTTCTGAATCATATCTTTACGTATAATGAGATGTTGTGATACTGTGGGCAGAGATTCGGATTTTTATGTAGGTCTGCGAAATTTATGCTCTTCTAACATGTTGACAAAAGTGTATCGAATTTCATGGAAATTATTTTAAATAAAAATGTTCAATATCAATGGAATTATGTTCTTTCAAAGTAAACGGCTGAAAACTGCGGAAACTTTCAGAATGACCCAATATAATCACCAGTAGATTCAATCTCCTTTACCCAACGCATTAAAAGTTTATAAATACTATTTTTATAAAAATTAGTGTCTTGTGACACTCTGACTGTTGTGAGATCGTACTAGTCGCGACACCTTTACGGGAGATTTCGGAATCCCCTAGAAGATACCGGCGTGCGAAACACGTGCAGAACGCCATAGCCTGTGACGTTAGTGTGGAGAGTTTTGTATAATAAACGGTTCTACCTTGTGGATATCAAACAGTGTACTTTCCCAGCCTGGATTTATAACGCGGACGTACGCCGACCTATTGTACTACATTTGTCGATCGCTTGCTCCACCAAGAAAAGCGAATCCGCTGACTCGCACTAAAATCGTACAACGACAATCCATTTTTCGAATATTACAAACAGCCTCCGATGACGTGCACCACAATGCAGAATGAAAACCCCGTGGACAAAACCCACGGAGCGGATTTACACATTTGCTACCTAGTCGATTACTTTCGCGTAGTGCGGTTCACTTTTCACTTTTACAGCCTACACTAGGCCTGTCCAGACATTTGCTCACACAAGCAACCGTAAGTTGCCCTTCGCTCTTTAAGGCACCGAACCAGGTCCCTTGAGCCGTTCAAGAGCGAAAGGTCCTCATGGTGGGGCACAACCGTCGCACCCGTGGTTGCTCTTCGAAGGCAAGAGCAAACGTTGGACGAGCCTGGTCTACATCCTTGGGCGAATACGCATCGCGCCGTGTAACTCCGTTCGACACGGTCAACATAAACGGAAAGTATTCCGGGAGTTTCGGCGCACAGTGTTAGGACTACCGTGTAGAACAGTATCAAGTGTAGAATCCGCGACCGCGATAGACACGCGATCGGGTATTGCGCCCCTGCCGATTTCCGACTGATCTGGGCAGTTCTCACGGATCTGACACCCGCGATTGGCCGTAGTTCTTTCGCGATTGCTCGTAGCACTTTCCCTGCCGATTTCCTACCAATCAACAATATATCCCTGCGCGGAACACGTCTACTCTAAAGTGGAATACAGTATATGTACCATTTAGTATCCTCGGTAATTATATAAAAGGGGGCACACCTCCCTGAGTTTGATGACCTTGAATTATGTTGTAAAGGTTATTATTTCAAACAACTTTTTCCTAAACATGTTACCGCCGTGCAGCTTTAGTTTTCGAGATATATACATAAAAATATTTTGGTATTTATTCAGAATCAGCTACAACTGTGCTGATCGTTTCCGAGGTGTCGGTATAGATTCGGGGCTAAATTTGGCGAAGGATGGGAGGACTCCCCGCGAGGGTGTTGACAAAAGCCCCCACACACCCAACAGGTGGTCTCGAAAGCACCCGCCTTCCAGCAAACAAATTATGATTTAGTTCAAAACTTAGTTCAAGCTTAACTGGTCCTGAAACACAACTTTTTGCTAGGAAGAGGTTATATAATATAAAGATCGAAATAAGTTGCAAGTATTTTTTTATTTATTGTCTAATCTTTCTCTAACCTCTCTATTACATACTATAGAAATACGATAGGTATATAATGTCGAAACTATTTTTGCATGTATCACACAAACGAAGATCAAGCGGCGGTAACATATATGGTAGGCCAAGGGCGGCGGTAACGGGGGGGGGGGGGGGCGAATGTAACACGTTAAATATTTCATGCATATAATAGATATTAACAACAATTTTGTATATATGATGCCCAATGACATTGGAAATACACACATCCGTTCTAGCAGTGTAGATACGCAATAGACATGGACACTGAACAAAATAACTTTTCGATACCCTAAGGTAACTTTTCAAAGTGAAACTTCCTTACGCACGATAGACTGAATTGGCCTCATGCCGCTGAACGTGTAAAGGTCGATTTACACTATACAGCATGGACCGACACATACCGGCAACGGCGCGGTCCGTCACCGGCACGACAAAACATTGTAACATGCGTCTTAAATGCGACTGTTTACAGTATCCGGCACCTCCCTGCAACGTTCCGTCTACGGCACGAAGCGACACCAGTCGACGTGGTTGCGAAGAATGTTTTGCCGGTTCGTGACGGTCTGTATGGAGAAGTGTCGTCGCTGGTCTGCCAGTGTGAATCAGTAAACGGCAGAGACCGCATGCAGCAGAGGATGAATTCCGAAAAATTGATAGAACAAGTTAAGTTATGTGTGCCGTTGTATGCAATGGACCATTCTAAATACTGTGATAGGGGGTTCGGTAATTATTTACTTTAGCGATTCCTCACCGATTTTGATGAAATTTGGATATGTTGTAAAACTCCACATAACCTAACCTAACACTAACCCAAATTATAACACCAAAGCAAGAGATTTAAAAAATATTTTTGCGAATATACCCAGACCTTGCAAGGATTATAAATTGGTCGGTTCAGCATGGAATTAGGATTCGTCCCGCTAAATCTACTCTTCTTGTTCTTGGTTCCCCCACCTCATTGCAAAAACTCCCTCAAATCTCTGTCACACTCGGTTCCCTACAGTTATACCTCTCAGATTCCATTCGCAACTTGGGACTCACTTTTGATCCTCTGCTCTCATATGGTAATCATGTTTCCTTGGTGTGTCGTCAAGCTTATTCGCGTTTACGTCTACTTTATCCCGCCCGTCACATTCTTTCATCGGCACAAAAACTGTTATTATCCCAGTCTTTGATTATTTCGTTGCTTGATTATTTTTTATCTCGTCTAACGTCCATGTTTATCCTATCATCTTTTTCACCTTATTCAGCGTGTAAAAAATTCCTGTTTGCGTTTTTCTGTTTGTGTCTCGAAGTATGATAATATCTCTCACCTATACGTTAAAACGTCTTGATTATGTATGCCTCAGCGTTGGATTGTCCATTTATGTTGTATCGTATACAAAATACTCTCATCTCACGTCCCGCTTTATCTCTATAATATTCTTCGGAACAATCTTTCTTACCATGGGCCTAATTCTCTTTCTACTCGACATCAAAGTCTCCTTTCTATACCGGTACACTCCACATCTAAATTTGAATCCTCCTTCGCCTATATTTCGGCTCATTATTATAATTTCCTTCCACCTGATATTCGAGGGCTAAATTCGTTTCATGATTTTAAATGTAAAGCTCAAAGATATATATTTTTGCACTATGCGTCAGAATAATGTTTAGATTCTCTCTGTTTCTATTTTTCTTCCCGAGTTTTAGTTTTGGTTTAATGTTAGTTATTTAGTTACGGTTAGACTTCTAACAGTATTCTACTGCAGCCTCGCCCTTTACTTCGCTAGTCTTTATGTATTATTTTTCTCTGTATGTTTCAAGTACTGAAGATGAATAATAATAATAATAATAATAATAATAATATCTCGAAAACTAAGATCGAGCGGCAGCAACATGTATACGAAAAAGTTGCTCAGATTGTAGAGTTAAAGTAAATAATAACCGGGGGTTCAATCGATTCTAGCAATTAAAAAAATTTGCATTGCGGCATTCTAAAGTATTGATAAAACTTATCGTCGTATTTTAGTAACTCTTTGAATAAAGTCTAATACTCCCCTTCGACTTTTCTCTTTTTTAATATTGGATGTACCCAAATTCTATCTCGCTTTTTTACTCTTTTTGCTGCGGCATCCTCTTCGTTTAAAAGTAAGGCTAGAAGAATCAATTCCTCGTCACTGTCTGATCCGCTCATTTCGACTGCTAAACGTGAACTGCCGGACTGTTGCCGGAGCAGTGTAGACGCATGTATAACATTACGTGCCGGTGACGGACCGCGCCGTTGCCGGTACGTGTCGGTCCGTGCTGTACATTCTGTCAAAACAGTACCGGGAATCGATCATTTAAAAAGCTCGCTTAAAGGGATTGTTGAAATTCTTTTTGTCGCTAAGTTGGCACAACTATCCTCTACACTCACGCGGAGTTTGAGCGTCACTGGTCATTTAGTTTGTTTACAGAGCGCCATTGTGTCAGTTCATCTCAAGTGTGTTTTGCGATTTTTACAATGAATAAAAATATCGAACAAAGAATCTGTCTGAAATTTTGCATTGCAAATGGAATTTCGTGTGCCGAAGTCCCATTTTGATAGCTTACACACGAAACTCAGGCTGGAGTCACCAGCACTCACACTTGCACTATATATCAGCTTTTTGTCGTCAGCATTCCTGTTTATATGGTAGATAATTGGGAGATTGCTATTGTTTTGAGTAACACCTAATGAGTCCAAATAAGAGAATGATGCCTGAGGAGGAACGTAGCCCGAGAGCTTTGTTTTATCAAAATATTGCAGGTTTGAGTAGATAGAGTGAGTTATTAGGGAGTTTGAATCAATTGTGTTGATTCGGGACCAGTGGTCTTGATCAATTTCAGTATAAATAGGTCAATTCTTACCATTTTGGCTTCGTTAAACAGTTTTTGGTTGCTAATATATTTGGTAAAATCTGACTCCGGTGATCTACAGGGTGTCCCACTAAGGAGTGGACAGCGTGATATCTCTTAAAGTATTGTCGATAAAAATATAAAAAAAATAGGGAATTGCATGGTTCGAGGGGGCCCATTTATTAGCGCGAACGAATTTTGTTTCCGATTATTATTTTAAAAGATACGATGGTCAAGTTCGGTTTTTCAAATGGAACTATTTTTTTTGAAGACCTGAGTTGATAGTGCGTTCCAAGACAAATTCAATAAGCTTTAATGTATACACTTTATTTCCACTGGTTTTTAAGATATTGCGCTTGCAAATTTACTGATTTTCACTGCAAGAAACCCCTCTGGAATGGCAAAAACCGGGGGCGGTCTTACTGGCGCCACGGGTGGCACTGCCTGTTGAAATGGATACTTACCTGCCAAAGGTCTACGCCAGAAATGGCAGGCCCAAAGGCTGGACAATTCTTTTCCGTCAGAAATGCTACTTAGGTAGGTACATCTGCGGTATCGAGAAGCGCATCGTTACTTTTATTTCGCACTTGCTTCTACGCTCGGATGGCCGGTTCTTTTGGGAGGGATGCAAGTTGGATTGGTTAGGTTAGGAGGAGTGAAAGTTGCTAGACTAAATTTCAACCATAGGGAGCAGATTGTGTCAAAAGAAAAGAATTGTCCAGCTTTTGAGTCTGCGAACCCTGTGGTAGACCTTTGGCAGGTAAGTATCCATTTCAACAGGCAGTGCCACCCGTGGCCCCAGTAATACCGCCCCCGGTTTTTGCCATTCCAGAGGGGTTTCTTGCAGTGAAAATCAGTAAATTTGCAAGCGCAATATCTTAAAAACCAGTGGAAATAAAGTGTATACATTAAAGATTATTGAATTTGTCTTGGAACGCACTATCAACTCAGGTCTTCAAAAAAAATAGTTCCATTTGAAAAACCGAACTTGACCATCGTATCTTTTAAAATAATAATCGAAAACAAAATTCGTTCGCGCTAATAAATGGGCCCCCTCGAACCATGCAATTCCCTATTTTTTTTATATTTTTATCGACAATACTTTAAGAGATATCGCGCTGTCCACTCCTTAGTGGGACACCCTGTATATTTACCTAAGCAGGCTTGGATGCATTTCCGTTCACATAATCTTAGTTTTTCCATAACTCCGGCACTTAGGTTGAACCATATCTGACAACCATACGTTAGAATGGGTCTTATAAGCAATTTATAGCAGAGGATTTTGACTGTTTTGGGGAAGTCTTTGGAATAGAAAAGTCTCCTGTGGGAGCAAAAGGCCTTTTGTGCTTTTCCAATTTGGGCCATTACGTGAGCAATATAGTTTAATTTGAAATCTATTAAGATGCCCAAGTAGCGAACCATCCTGTTGTGCGGAATATACTGATTTTCGTTGCCTGCTGTTTTTAATACAAATTCCTTTGCGTTTATCCTAACATCGCGGTTGGCATCTGAGATATTGGAAATGTACGGTCTAAACAAGATAGTTTCGCACTTGGTCTCGTTAATTTTTAGTTTCCAAGTTTGACAGTAATCTTCAACCTGGTTGTAAAGTTGTTGCAGTTCAACTTGGATGTGCGACGGTTTATTTCCATTTATATACAAAAGCAGGTTGTCCGCAAAGGCTAATGCGTGCCTGCTCATGCTGTTGTTTAGATTAAACAGATGGAGTAGATTGCTCATTTCAATGTTAAACAGGATGGAGGAGATAACTGGTCCTTGTTGCAGTCCGTTATATGTATTAAAAACTTTTGTGGATTTAAGCTTTCCATCCGATACGTATGTAACGAGTTATGACAGTGGCACGTTGATCTTCCTCCCACCACTCGCGCCTGGCACGGCCCAGCGCGGCCGCGAGATGGCTGCGCGCCGAGCGGCGCTCTCGCTCGCGAAGTTCGCGTGGCGCCGCATATAAGCTAGCGCGGCGGGCCCACCAGGCAGAGTCTACCACGAGCGTTACAGGCGAACGGTCAGAGCTCTCCCAGCGATCTCTTGTGTACTACAAGCTGTATCACTGTGTCTTTTTGGATTCTCCTACCTCCACGGCCCCTAGAGGAACGCGAGTTCGCTGACCTCTAGACACAAGTCGATATCCGCCGTCAATCTTAGGGACAGGCTTCGCCTGCCCCGGAGGGCATCCTATAGTCTCCGTATCTCCCGCGGGTTTTTACCCACTGGGCGATCGGGTTCAAGACTTCCCGGTCCGGGCCATTGGTGGAGACCACCCCACCTTCCTTCCTTACTCGCCGAGTCGAAACGATATACGCACCCGCGACAACCCAGCGCCGGTACGATAGGTTAAGACGTATTAGGCTAAGGTTAGTATTACGCCGTTATCCTCTTGTAAGCCAGCATAGACCTGGCCGGGCTCTGTTGTACACGCAAAGTAATAAACACCCGTTCAGCATTTACCCGTCTTGTTCATTCGGCCACTCTGCCCACCGTCCGGTTAGTAGCCGTTCCGGGATACGGTTACACGTTTGTCATGGAGGTGCTCCATAACATTTCTTCAGGTGTATCGGGAATTTTTTCTTAAGGAGTTTAAAGAATAGCCCATCCAGCCACACTGTGTCAAACTCCAAGTCTCCACCAAGCACGCACCGACGCAGTCACATGCATTTCTGCTGTGAATTTTGATAGTACGTGCGTTGAGTGCCTGTGCTTGAACCCGAATTGATGTTCTGGAATTATGTCAAATTCCTCGCAGTGAAAAATGAGGGCTGAATTTAATACTGCCTCAAAGACCTTGATGATATTTGGAGGAGGCTGATAAGCCTGTAACTAGCAGGTTTACAACCCTCTTTGCCCTTTTTTTATCGTTATTAATTTTGCGATTTTCCTTTGTTTTTGGAAATGTGCTTGGTTTAGGCAGTTATTGAAGACAAATATTAGGAATTTCATCAAAACTCGCTGATTTTTTTGTTATTTAGGTTGCGGAATGTATTTTTTAGTTCAACGATGTTTGTGAAATAGTTGGGAGGGATAAGCTCCGTGTTTGGGTTGTCTGCTGTGTTATCTTTGGAAAAGGTGCAAATGGTTTTGTTTCTAAATTTGTCTTTGGCTATTTCTTTGATTAGAGAGTTGATTTTCTGCTGTATTATATTATTTAGTTGATGTTTGCCCATCGCGTTGTTTTGTGTATGGACTCTTTGGAAGTGGGCTCCCAAGATGTTTAGTTTTTCCTGCGGTTTGTCAATAGTGAAGTTGATATTGTCTGTTTCTAACGTGGTTGCGTCTATGTCTGCATCACGTATTAGGTCGGGATCAGTAATCGGGATTTCTAAGCTGTCTGTGGAGATTTGGTCTTTCCGGCGAAATATAGTCTATGAACACTCCGCTTTGGGGGAAAGAGGATGTAAGTGAGCTCTTTAGGTGTACTTTATATGGTATTTGGTTTTGTAAATACCAACCCGTGTAGTGCGGTACCTCTTTTGTCTTCGGCGGTGTTGCCCCATAATGCGTGCTTGGCGTTCAAGTCTCCAGCTATTAGGTAATAATTCCGTAAGTCCCACAGTTTTAGCTTCCCGAATAGGCTGTCTGTTTTGTATGAAGTCCTTTTCGCAGTTGCTCGAGGCGTATGTGGCGATAAAATAGAATTTGCTATTGTCTGAGGTAATGGTTTCGATAATGGTGTGCTCCAGAGAAGAATTTGGTTGAGTATTGTCCGCGTGAATAATTTTGTATTTAATATTTTTTTTTATTAGGATAGCAGTTCCCCCACCCTGTTTAGCACTCGGTATGCCTGATCTTATGATGTTATAGTTGCGAAACCACAGTCTGTGAAAGGGGTTAAGCTTTGTTTCGCACAGAAGGGCTATGCCCGGAGACTGTTCATGTTTATAGATAAGAATTTAAGGTTCTGTACTGTTATTTTCTTGGGGTTTCGGAAACTGAAGATGGCGGCTATCGACTAGATGGTGGGAATTGATCTGAATTTGTGCTACTATTTTGCTTAGTTGGAGTTCCATGGTGTGTTGCATTGATGCTTTTACCTTTTCCAAGATCTGGAAAAGATTTGGTTGGGTGGTATTTGGAGTTTGGCGGGTTGGTGGTTTTGGGATATTTAGGTTTGATTGTGGTAGCTGGTTGCCTGACAGAATAGTGCTGTATGAAATACCTGGACGCACCAGCCTGTTCACCTGTTGTATGCGCTTCTGCTTTTGTGCTATCAGCTGTTCTCTCCTTGCTGTGACTCGATCCTTTACTTCCAGCAATTTGGGGCAGCCTCTGTATGAGACGGGGGGGGGGGGGGCAAAGCTTTCACAGTTGATGCAGTAAAGGATTACAGACGATTCATTTCTGCTATCGTGGGTGAGTGGTGCAAGTTTGCACTCTCCTGGGTTATGTTGTTCGTTGCATTTGACGCACCTATAATCTAAGTTACAATTTATAGCCATGTGTCCAATACGCTGGTACCTTCTGCACTGTATATGCTCTTTTTTTATTGATTTTTCCCAACTACCCATCTGGTTGATGTTGTCAATATTGCTATTTGAGTCGATTTTGACCATGAAAATTGGTCTGGGTTATAGTTTATATTATTAGAGAAGAATTATATAGAGAACCGCTCCGACTCATAATTTATGGACACGAACAGCAACCTCTCCATAAATTAACTCGACCGTATTGCAGACCGGCCAACCGACCAGACGGCGGACCGGTCAGGCCTTCCGTTTGGTTTGGTTTGGTCAAAAGTACGGTCTGAGATTCCCGATCGAGAGGAAATCGGTCTGGAGTTATGGTTCCCTTTTCCAACCTCTCACTGTTACCGTCAGAATTTCGGTTGCTTTGCGCTGCGGTTACTGGTCGCGTGACCGGTTATGACCGGTCTGAATTGCGGTTACTGCTTCGGTCTCGACTCCCTGCATTTGAACATCTGAACCGGCTGTACCCTTCTCGCTTAATATACGAATATTATTCGCTCAAAAAAAGAAAAACATATATAGGTCTTGCTATTTTTATCTACCATAGTTGTACAAATATTTTAAAAGTAATGCAAATAATATAAATATGAATTTCGAGCAAATTAGATAATACTAACATTAGCAGATTATCTTGTTACATTGACAATAAGTCGTAAAATAATTTTCAGTTTTACCTGAAAAAAAAACGATTTTCTAATGCTATTAAGTTCGAAGTTGCATATCTGTTGGAAAAATGCAGATTAAAAATTGATTTTAATGGAAAAACATGCTCTGACGTTTCATAAATGAAGTACAGTACATAGATTCTTAAAATAAAAAAAAATTACGTTTGGTTATGATTTCAAACAAATTCGCCACTATGTGACGCTGTATTTGTTAGATACTTAGATAAATTATAATGAAAGATATTCATTTCATACTTTAGTTATCATAGGCCAATTGTCTCTTGTCTGCTATATGAATATATGGAAATTTCCCAATAAAGCAAAATATGCAATAAATTATTTATACTCATTGAGAATTACCTCACAAACCTAACCCAAACCTAACCTAAGTTTCACGTCTGTAGTGTGTAGTGTAAAATACACGGTCTTTTTTTTTTACTGGCTACAATTGTAATATAGACACCCCCTTTGCAAGTATGTGCTATTTCTTTTTTAATCTGCAATCTGGCATTTTTAAAGTAGTACTGATCGTTACTTAGCACTTTTAAGCGTCTCGTTAGTCAAACTGTATAATTTAAGTTGAAAAGCATGGTCGGGAGCGATTGTAACATTGGCCGTCGGGGTCGGTTGTACCGCAACAGAACCGAATAGTGATAAAGAAGGCGAATAATATTGTCTTGTTTGCATAGAATCCTATAGCATACCACGTAGCTGTAAGTACATAGCTAAATGTACGGATTGAGTACAAGAAGAATGCACCAGCCAAAACATTTTTTTATTTCTGCCACAATTGCGATACCGCATAATTGGTTATAAATTTTACATTTTTTTGCATTTATTATTACAATTTAAGTCAATAAATATTTTAATTTTGTTAAGTTCAATTTGTATTACTATCGACTCCGTGCTATTAAAATCGACCCGCGGTCAGCGCCGCTTGTAACACTCTCCGCTTCGCACTTCTTATCAATAACTTGGATATTACTTGACATACAGCAATACTATAATGACTCAATGATGTCATATAACATTTCCATATAAAAGTTGTTGCTGTAAATATAATAGTTCCTGCATAATTGTATTCCAAAGTCAAAGTGTTATTACCGCCCCCGGTATACCCTATAGAATCATTCCCCCGAAACATATTTCACGGTCATCAAAATCAGTGAGGTGGGCCCTCTTCTATATAATTATCCTATCCTCTATCTCTAAATTCCTTTTATACTCCCCATAAACGCAGTCAAGTCGTGTCTGAACACTTCGAGAGAGCAAGACCCCAGGCGAACCCTTTAACCGCTCAGAAGGATTCGCACAAAAATAAAAAAACTGTAGACGTATCGTTTCCACGTGGTCTTCGTTTCTAAATGTTTATTCTTGTAAATGATCTTGCGGTGACAAAATCAAGTGTTGTTTCTTTGAGTCAACGCGACAGCTCATAAAACAAAACCGACGTTAAAAACAACTTTATACCTTGGCTTCAAAACTTTAATCCATCTTTCATGCACTACAGACCGTTCGCGAACGGTCGACACTTGGTTTTGTCACCGCAAAATCATTTACAAGAATAAACATGTTAGCTGTTTTTTTTCAGGAATTCTTCCTATACCTGTTGAAGCTACAATGAATATACAGTCGCTGTTATCGTTTAGCCCTGTGATAAAAAATCAAATTACATAAATACTCCCGCCGAAGTTCACCGAACACTTAACAAAATCTTCCTTTATTGAAGTTCAGTAATGTAACCAACCAGTGATATACAGGGTCAGCGTTGTATCCTGCAACCCGCGCTCGCGCGAACTGGTAAAATGGCAACAGCGCCTCTCGGACGCATTCCACTACAACCATGCACCGTCCCGGCTGGACAGCAGTGGTGCCCAAGCTTGGAGAATTTTGGGATGGTCTCTTTCAAATTAACGTCGCAAAGAGCTATTCAGAATTTCCCGGCCCGCGTTGAAAATTTTTGAACTATAACAGATATTAGAATACAATTCGTGCCGAAAAATGAGAATAAATTATTCCCTCTTAATGATGGATAATTTAACATATTTACTTAATTTGTTTTCTATCATTTTTTTTAACCATAATGGTTGTAAAAAGCTTTAGCAAACAGTTTATTTGATACTGTATTTAATGCTGCTTTTAAAATTCGTGGTGTTGATAAACAATAGGCTAGTTGTTTTTGTATCATTACTTTCAGAAAGTGAGAAATTAAATTTTTATTCAATTATGTGTTAGTTCTGCAGACCTCAGAATCTATTGTTCTGGTTTTCTTTTTTATGATTTTATCCTTAGTGCATACCTAGATCAGACGTAAGGAGTAACTAATGGGACGTGTCTTTGATTGT
Organism: Andrena cerasifolii; assembly: GCF_050908995.1. Lineage (NCBI taxonomy): Eukaryota > Metazoa > Arthropoda > Insecta > Hymenoptera > Andrenidae > Andrena > Andrena cerasifolii. Next base: position 435,973 of record NC_135122.1, on the reverse strand, counting down.
AGCGGTGTTTGAATTTTTTTCTAGAATTTTTGTGTCTGAATGTTTTAACCTTTTAACTACTCAACGCCACGCCTATCCGGCTTCCGTTAATGTCATTTTTTGGAACGATGCGTCATTATTGTGGCTTTTACACGCAAGTGGTGAAAAATCTCTCCGTACAAGGGTATAGCGCCGCGGTCAACTCTGTCGTAGCTAAAATTTTTTAAATTGAGACGGGTACGAGATCAGTCGACATTATTTTCAAACCTCATTACAGTAATCTGGGGCGCGAGTGGTAAACCGATCATAAAAGCAGAGCGCGCAGCTCGAATACGTGGGCCGGGAAATTCCCAATAGCTCTTTGCGACGTTAATTTGAAATAGACCATCCTAAAAATTTCGGAGCTCGGGCATCACTGCTGTCCAGCGGTGGCTGGCAGCTCTTCACTGGGCCGGTGCGTGGTTGTAGTGGAATGCGTCCGTGAGACGCTGTTGCCATTTTACAAGTTCGCGCGAGCGCGGGTTGCAGCATAAAACGCTGACCCCGTATGTAGTATTTAATTACAAATGCAGTCGTTTCTTATTGGTGTAAGTAATCCACGTTATGGACTACACGTTAGTATACCATCCAAAAAGTATCCACCTTTTTGGCGGGACATATAGTGGGACGAATAGTTCGTACAGCACCTACTTCCCAACTCTGTACACCGCGCACCGTTCCGATTTCATGTAAATGGGTTCGGACTGTTTCATCGTTAAGATGAAACCATATTGCATATGTTTTACACCGCGTGTTGTAACTTTTTTTAATTACTTTTGTACTGTAAGTTCATTTAGACTATCATTCTCGAATGGCATACAAATCTTCTTAATTTCTTCAGTAGCTTTTGTTCCATATTTGGATTCGTAGAGCAAAAACCGTGTAGGTGATTTCATTCGCAACGGTCATTTTTAAACAAGTTTTTGCACGAAAAACGATACTTACAAAACGAATTATTTCCATTAAGGGGTAATGCCACTGTAATTTTGAGAATTTTTTATACGAGTATAGTGAATGGAATACAAAATCTGTTTAAAAGTCTTTATTGTACATACATTGAAGTATGATCACAATTTTTTATAATTTTTATAATACAATATGGCGGCGCCACAGCTGAACAAAACAAGCTCCTTCTGAAAACAGTGTACCGCGGGCCGGAAAGATTTCTTCTTCAATTTTTTACCTAGACCAAAAAACCGAACATTTTTTAGTTCTATGTAAGATTTTCTCCGGAAATACACGAAGAAATTAAAAAATAATGATTTTTGGAAGAAGGGTGCGTGATTGAACAAAACACGGAACTACCGCAACCTCGAAATTGTCGAAACGTTTTGTTCAATCACGTACCATTCGTACAAAAAACAGTATTCTTTAATTTCCTCGTGTGCATTCGGAGACAATCTTATATAGAACTCAAAAAATTTTGGTTTGTTGTTCTAGGTCAGAAATTGAAGGAGAAATCTTTCCGGCCGCGGAACACTGTTTTTCAGAAGGAGCTTCTTTGTTAAGTTGTGGCGCCGCCATTTTGTACTATAAAATTTTTTAAAAAATTGTGTTCATACTTCAAGGTATGTACAATACAGGCTTTCAAACAGATTTGGTATTCTATTCACTATGCTCGTATAAAAAATTCTCAAAATCGTTGAATGTAAAAAAAATATAATTTTAAATGATTTTTTTTAGCAATTTCGTGTTTTATTCTATAATTAATAACTCAATTAAATAATTTGTAGAAAGAATATTTATTATGATTAATTTATTATAATCTATAATTAATAACTCGATTTAATAATTTATACAAAAATGACTTATTATAATCAATAATTATTGACGCATAATATGTGACAGTAATAAGTATTATACAGGGTACTCGGCTATACGTAGGAATAGATGTAAGGTGTGTCCAGTAAGTTTGTACAGTCTTCTCCGAATTATCGCAAGATTCGGGACCGGGGAATTCTCCATAAACCGAGGCAGGGAGTGAGTGAAATAGCGCACTAGCGGGAGACCCTCGGTTGACGGCGAATTGAGTCATTCAGTATTGAATATAAAAATTTTCATATTACTGTTTACACTTTGATGAGAGTATTGCCGATGGATTGGTGAGTTTATGTCGACGAAAATGAATTCAAACAGGAAGCAATTCGGTCTATTTTTTATTAAGAAAACAGGATTAGAATTCCAGTTCCCCGGTTTAAGGGAAAAGCACGCTTCCGGTGATTAAATTACAACATTTCTCCTGCAATTATGGATGTAATTTGCCAATCCTAATAATATCGAATACGTACTAAACGTCCAGGCAATTTTTCCTGAAGGCTGCATTTAAGCAATCTTCAGCAGACACTTTACAATTTGGTGAAGTCGTTGATATTCTCCATTTACATTCTCTTCTGCAGTATTACATAGTGTGTAACGGCAAGAAGTCACTTTCCAGTGTGTGAATTACAACATGTAGTAAACGTAGTGACGTCACTAAAAATAGACCGAATTGTTTGAACTCATTTTTATCGAGAAACCTTAAAAAATCCATTGGTAATACTTTCATGAACATTTATCAAAAACATGAATATTTTATTTTTCTGTATTGGGTACTTTACCTGGCCCAATGGTTTTATTGCTCTTAGCAGTTAACGGGCGGCCTACCCAGGACTGCAGCGAGAAAGCAAAACTGTGGGGTGGGTAGTTCTTTCCCGATAATCCAGGGAAAAAAGCATTTGAATAATCCGAGGAAGACTGTATTCCTTTTCAATTTTTGTACACGTTTTGGAGTAAGAGATCTGATATTTTTTCATTTTTGGGGGGTGGTGTAATTCTGTGGTTTGTGCGATTTCTGCGCATTTGTGTCTCGATAACACAATGAACTACAACAGTGGATATAATGGAAACAATTGGCATATCTTTTAGGCATATCTTTAATCGCTTATAAATAATAAGCGAAACCTCAACAGTAATATCGTTATTTTTTATTTGCGTCTTAATATGGTGTTTAGAATCACCCCATAAATTTATTCCCACGTGTAGCTGAACGCACTGTATATGGATTATGCGTATTCCAATGATTTATAAAAATGTCTCTATACACGTTATTAACAGTTCTTCAGATGTAAGTAATTTCACTAAAAAATTTAACAGGAAAAACAGGTTTTACATTATTTTGCTGTTAACTAAAACATTTTATTTTAATTTAGTGTTAGCATAAGTCTAATAGAATAATATTCATTTATAGATAAATAACTCGAACGTAAAGTTTCTATACAGATTAATTTTGATATTATTCGTAATCATTGGTCAGTTGAATCTCCCTTATCTTTAAGGTAAAGTGACCAGATATTTTCGGTTCCAATGCGGGACAAGCAAGCAAGCAAGCAAGTAAAAAAAGGGGGGGGGGGTTAACAGATTCGTGAGATATTTTCCGTAGTTTACTAAAGCGTTTACAATATATTTAAAAAATACATACTTGTGATTGTAAAGTGATACATTGAAGCGAAATTAAAAATATTTATTTTTTTCACAATAAAAAAAAAGTAGAGGAAACAGTAACTTTATGCCACTGCGAAAATGTAAAAGGTTACATGTCCAATCTGGGACACTTTGCGGAACACTTTTCAATGCGGGGCAAAGCGCTCAAATGCGGGACTTTCCAGCATAATGCGGGGCGCCTGGTCACTTTACTTTAAGGATATCTTAAATTTGCTGCTTATTAGTGTATTTTACATTTACACGCAAATATTTGAATCATCTGTTTATCCTTTTTTCGCCTCTACTATATTATTCTGAAACTTGGTAATATTCATCAATGAGTAGAAATTTAGTGTAATGTTTTCACGCTGCAGGATTTGCATATATATTTTCTGGAAAGCACCGTAAGTATTTCCCTACAGTCCCCGAATGTTTACTCTCAAAACAAATCAAGTTTAGAGATTGCTTTGTACTTCGTCGCGTTAAGGGGAACACTATTGTAACTGCCAGAAAAGTAAGCCATTTTTAAGCATTTTTTTCAAGAATAAGTTACAGTTTTCATTAAAAAGATTTGTTTACCTGCCTTTAGTACAATGTCTTGTGCGGCTGGTGAAAAAAAGGAGGAGGCGCGGGGGTGCAGGACTACAGGGGAATGACGCTGATGCCGTCATTGTATAAGGTCTACGCAGCGGTGTTGGCAGGGAGGCTAGAATAAGAAGTAGAAGGGCAGTGGATGATCCCATCTAACCAGGTAGGATTCAGGAGAGGGGTAGAGACGATGGACAGCACATACATGCTAAACTACGTAGTAGGAAAGCACATAAGCAAGAGCAAAGGAAAATTGATAGCGCTGTTCAAAGACCTGAAGGCGGCATTCGACTTAGCAAACAGGAGGACTCTATGGGAGTCGATGGAAAAAAGATGAGTGAAGGTAGGGTTGGTGGAAAGGGTGAAAGAAATATACGGCCAGACGATGAATGGGGTGAAGGTGGGCGGGGAGGTAGGGGAGAGATTTTGGACGGCAAAAGGACTGAGGCAAGAAGGCCCGTTAAGCCCGATACTGTTTAATTTACTAACGGCAGACCTGGAGGAAGAACTAGGGAAAGGAAAGTGGGGAGGAGTGGAAGTAGGGCAAAGGAGGATATGTTCGTTGGCATACGGGGACGACGTGGTGGTAATGGCGGAGCAAATGGAAAGTATGATAAAGCGGATGGAGAAGTATATGGAAAAGAAGAGACTAGAGGTAAACGTGGGGAAAACAAAGGTAATAAGATTCAGGAAAGAGGGAGGCAGAGAAAGAAGGATGCAATGGAGGTGGAAGGGAATGAGAATAGAAGAGGTGAAAGAATTTAACGCACGGGGTGGTCTGAGGAATTGAAAAGAGGAAGTTTGAGAAGAACTGGGGCAGGAAGATGTGGCTGTTTGACGCACTGCACAGTGGTCCAGGAGCACCGAAAAAGTGGCCAAAATTCAAGATTTCATCAGATATTTATGAAACTTATTATTTAGGGGTTTTCGAGGTCGCTGATGACTAATCCGACGTTAAAAACCTAAAATTCAAAATCGCATATTGAGTACAGTTTGACTTATCAAACAGTTGCACTTATCTCGTGCATAAGTGCGTTGCTGTTTGGTAAAAAAGTGCCATTCGTTTTATTCGAGAAATCATTAAAGGTTTTTTTTACTTCTAAACGTATATTGGTGTATACATTTTTTGACATACGGTTATCCAAAAGAAATGCTAAAGCTTCTTCAGGTTTCTTAGTTATAGGAGCTATATTTGTATCTAACAGGTTTCTAATTTTTCTTGGTTGTTCCGGACTTTTAGAAATTTCTTTCAAAATAGCACACAAATCTTTTTCTTTAGATAATTTAGCTGCATAACGACATGCCTGTAATATTCTTTGTGGATTGTGATTAAGGCTTTTGCTTATGTTTGCAGCCTCTCGTCTCTTTGAACGGTCCGATTTATTTTCAAATGATAAAGACAGTCGACCTACTCTCGAAAAAGAAGAAGTAGAAGGTTGTTGATTTTCATCATTAATTGTAATATTGGGAATTACAAACTCGGAATCTAGCCAACTAGAATTTCTTTTTTCGAATTTCTCTTTAATTCGACGTGCCTCTTGAAATTTCTTATTTCGTTTCGTTCTTAAAGTCGAAAGAGCAGCTCTCAAACGCTGCACATCCTGTGGACAAGCATCTTCCAAGACAATATTCAATTCTTTCAGAATATAATTAAAAGCTTCTGATAGATCTGCTTTTGGGGGAACATATTCCAGAATTTGTCGTTTCGTAAATTTAACCATTATTATATACTTAATAATTTACCCTAGTCTAGCCTTAATTCTATAAAGCCTATACTTTAGTTGATACTATGTATGAAATTCTACAATAATAATAAAATTATCCTTTAATATGGAAAAAATCTCGTTCGAAAGGAAATTATTAATAATGTCAAAAAACACTTTTTAATTTAATATAAAGCTTGTGTTTAAAAATCACTTAAGCACCTACAATTATTATACACTCCGAGGATACTTTTCTTTTCGTTTTTCAAACTGATCTGCTTGGATGCAACTGATCAACTAAAAGACTCGACAACTCGACTGGTCGAGTTTCTTGACAAAACTGATATATTGTATTGAAGTATAAGCAGTGAGAAGTAAGGATACACAGGCGTTTCCGTTGAATGCGATTTTAGTTCCGTGATTAAGAAACAGACAAAATTTAAAAAATAATGTCATTAACAGTTAATAACAATGTATGAAAGAGTAATAGATAATTAAATGTACATATTTGGTCGGGGCAGACACACCTATAATTGTACATTTAGCCTGCTGCATTTTGCGTCCACCTATACGCGCACGGTCGTTCGTTAATAACATTAATTTAGTTTAAACAACAAAAGTAGCAAAAAGTAGCAGTTTTACATTAAAGTATACATTACATATAGTACACTCAGGCTTTATTTTTCTCTATAAGAAGTGGAATCTCGGAGAATGGTGAATCGAAAGGTAAACATTCTGCGAAATATGATTATAGTGCAACGGTAAGGAATTGAATATTACAATTTCCTCTCAACTTTTTTAACTTGTCTGTGTTGTTCTTAATTGATATATATTTACAAATAAATATATAACAATAAAATTCCATAAATTGAACATAAATTAATGAAAAACATTGATATTATAATGAACAGACATATCACTCATTTTAATACATTTGTCAACATAAAACCAATGCCAATGGAGCAGGAATGGTTAAATCCGCAAAACATTTTGTCTACATGCACTGCAACTATTCCTGAAAATGGTGATAAATTTTCCTTACGGAAATTTTCTACCTTGTTTTTGGCCACTTTTTAGGTGCTCTTGGACCACTGTGCACTGGTGTGGACGGTTTTGAGGTATGGGGCAGAGATCTGGGGGGGGGGGGGGAGGGTGAAAGGAAAGAGATGAAGTTGAGATGGTCCAGAAGAGATTTATAAGTTGGACGCTGGGGGTGGATTGGAGAACACCGGGGTATATGATAAGGGAGGAGGCGAAAAGGAAGAAGCTGAGGACGTGGGCGGGAGGAAGACCGTGGAGGTATGAGAAGAAGCTGGACAGACAGGAGCGAGGTGAGCTGGCCATGTTATGTTGGGAAGAGGAAAGGGTGGAGAAAAAACTACCCAGGGGGTGCTTATGGGAAAGGCAGTGGGCCAGGAGGGAGAATAAAAAGGGGAGAGCAATGGGAGGAATAGGAGGATAATGGGGGTGAGAAAGGGGATCGAAATGAGAGGGGAGGCAAGGGGTGAAATAGAGGGGATGTTGATGAAAGGAGTGAGAATGGGGAGGGAGTGGTGGAGGATAGTAGGGGTATATGTAAACAAGGATCTGGAAAGGAAGCTGGACGAATTAGGGGAATGTACGGAGGAGAGGGAGGAGGGGGTACGAATTGTAATAGGGGGGGGGCTTCAATGCAATCACAGGAGAGGAAGGAGGAGAAGTATGGGAGGGGGGGAGGAGGAGGCAGGGAGGGTGAGGAGCAAGAGATCAAAGGATAAGGAGGTGAATGGGAAAGGTAGGAGGCTGTGCAGATACCTGGAGGAAAGGGGATGGGGGATACTGATTGGAAGCGTGGAAGGGGACGAGGAGGTGGAATGAACATTTACCGGGGAGAGGGGGGTCTCGATAATTGATTATGTGCTAGGAAATGAGGACACAAGGGAGAAGGTGGAAAGGCTGGAGGAAGGGGAGAGAGTGGACTCGGATCACCACCTGGTGGTGATCTGGGTGAAAGGGGCAGGGAGGAAAGAGTTTTGGGAAAAGGGAAGAGAGGGAGGGGGAGTTGAGGAAGAATGGGAAGAACTGAGCAGAGCAATAAAGGAGGCAGTGAGCAAAATGGGGAAGGGGGAAAAGAAAGCAGAATGGTGGAATAAGGAGAGTAGAGAGAAGAAGGGTAAGGTGAGGAGAGAGCTGAGGAGGTGGAGAAGGGAAGGAGGGGATGGGAGTGTATAGGACAAGGAAGAGAGAATACGGGAAGTTATGTGAGCAAAAAAAGAAAAAGGAATTGGAAAGGTGGGAAAAAGAAGTAGAAGGTGTAAGAACGGAGGGGCAGGTGTGGAAGGTAGTGAACATGGGGAGGAAGAAGAAAAGGAGCTTAAACGAAAGGATGGCAAGAAGGGAATGGGACGAGCATTTTAGGGGGTGACTAGGAGGAGTGGAGTGGAGGGTGAGAAATGCAGGCGTGGGAGGGAGGGAGGAGGATGAAGAGGGGGAGTTAGGATGGGAGGAAATAAAACGGGTGGTGAAGAATCTAAAGGACGGGAAGACAGGAGGAGGGGATGGGATCAAAAATGAAGTCTGGAAGTATGGAGGAGTGGAGGTGGAGGAGTGGTTGTGGGTAGAGTGCAATAGGGTTTGGAGGGGGGAAGGATTGCCGGAGGGGTGGAGGGAGGAGGTGCTGGTACCGGTGTTGAAAAAATGGGCGGGGGAAAAAGTGGAGGACTATAGGGGAATAACACTGACAGGACGGCGTAAAGGTGTACGCCGCTGTGCTGGCGGAGAGATTAAGGGGGCCGTCTCATTTTTGTTATGGTCCGAGTCGATCGAAGCGTCCCCAGTACACAAACGGACCCTATTGAAACTACTGCGGTCAATAAAAAGAACTTGTTGTACAGAGGTGACATCTCCAGGTACTCTATGTAGACACATTTTTTACGCATAGTTGCCACATCTACTGTTCTTTCTGTCTCTGCAGCACTGTTGCCACAGAGTTCTCTCCTTTTATCGAGAAGTTAATCGAGGTGCGCCTAGCGTCAGAGCCTCGCTGAACGTAGCAATAATGAAATATGGAGAGGTCCGAGAGTGTGAGAAGGAAAGATGGAAAGATACCAAACCTGACACAATTTGAACTATCGTTATTAACGATATTACACATAAAATTTATTTGCAGAATTGAAAGCCTGTTTCGTTCAAAGTAGTCCGATTTAAATTATTTTCTGTCAATTTAATCGGCAGAATCACTTTCATATTGATACGATGAAAAATAAAGATATTCTGCTTCTGCGTAATCGATGATACATCGCCGAGCAATTCCAGGCGGCAGGTTAGACGGGTGAGCGATACAATGTCGCTCAGCTCGGGCCTCGGGGGACCTCAAGAACGAAGGCCTTCGATTAAAAAAATTATTTATGGCCGACGGATGAATTCCCATCGAATAAACTGATTCATTCGTGGCGTTTCAAATAAAAATAACACTGGGTTATTTTTATTCCACTACAAATAAAGATAAAATCTCTAGAATTTGAAAGGTTATTTTAATAATGTATAATGCCCATCTCTGGATGAAAGAATCATTTGCGAATCAATATGCTTTCTAAACTTTGCAATTCAAATCTTCTCTCATTTTGTGTAATTCCTCTTCTACATTGACGGTTTTTCTACAATTTTGCCAGATCGCTCGTAATGAAATCGCTCATTTGCTGCAACAACGACACAACTCAAAATTTGCAGTTTTTCAGTTATTAGTATAGAGAAAGCGGTTGTTGTCTAACAAAACTTTTGAACTCGTTTCCCCTAAAAATCGTGAATTTTAATTTACGAGTGTTGTTGTTGCAGCAAATGAGCGAAATGTAAAGTATGCAGTGAGGGCAATATTTATATTTTCTTGAGAAAAAATGTAATAATATGATTGTTCAATGATTGTTTATTTTGTTTGTTTTAATAGAATGTAAAAATTTCACATTTTCCATCGTATCGGCATGAACGTTTCAGTAACATACTGCTGCAATTTTCCAGATGAAAATGAATTTAATCCGGTATAAATCGGATTATTTTTAGAATTATTAGATTAGAAATATTACATTTATATTTATTTATCTAGTACTGTTCTAGAAATAATCCGATTTATACTGTGTATGAACTCATATTAATCTGGAAAATCTCAACAGTATGTTATTGAAAACGTTACGTTTAACATTTTATGAATACATAACCCATCGTAAGCAACACTGTATGCCTTTCGAGACGAGCAGCCCAAGTCCTCGACACGAAGTGAGATCGCGCCGGTTCGGATAAACACGCTGCCGAAAGTTATTTACAATTTTGATGCCTTCAAATAAAAGCCGAATAAGCTACAGATAAAGATGAAAACCTTATTCGACGGTTCGAATAAACTTTCGTCGAATAAAAAATTATCTTTCGCCGTTGAATAAATTAATTTCAAATAAGTTTATTTATCCGTGGTGTTTGGAATACAGATAACTCGTACTATTCGAAGCTTCGAATAACGGATAAACATAAAGTATCTTTTATTCCAGCCACTTCACCGTGATTCATTCAAGCTTCTCTGACGATAAAATAGTAATAGGGGAAATGCGGCAACAACGCGACACGACTCTCAATACGTATTGGCAACTATGTCTTTCCTACATTTATCGGCTAGTTTGGACTTCCACCGGTTCTGATGGTACATGGCACGAATATACCATCAGCGCCGGTGACGGAAAATCCTCGAAGCCTCATTCTGTCATTTCTCGAGTCTGTCACAGTACACAATTCATAAATTCATTATTATTTCAACGTACGACGCTTATTAGCGTTCAAACGCATCAGACCACCCTGCACGAATGTCTACTGGAGGCAACTATACCCGCAAAAACTTACTTCGTGCTGATTCCAGGAAGAAAGTTGGTCGAAACGGTTTCGCGTATACGTACACGCTTTTCCTAACTTGTGTGAGCGTACGCACACACATCAAAGCCCAGTGAGAAGGCCCCCTTAAGGACGGAGGTGGAGGGGAGGGGTTTGCTGCCACCGAGTCAAACGGGGTTTAGGAGGGGGGTCGGTTGTATAGATATATAAACGTACTGAACTACATGGTGAATAGGCAGGTGGTGAGGAAGGGAAGGGAGATGGTAGTTCTGTTCGTGGATTTGAAGTCTGCGTTTGACTCGGTGGACAGGGGGGTGCTGATAAAGGCGATGAGGAGGAGGGGAGATGGGGGAAGGGCTCGTGGAGAGGTGCAGGAGACGGTGTGCAGGGTAAGGGCGGGGGATGAGGAATGGGAGAGGTTATGGACCGCACGGGGGTGAGACAGGGGTGTCCTCTAAGCCCAAGTCTCTATACTCTGCTCATAGCGGACATGGATGTGGAGCTAGAGAAGGGAGGGTGGGGGGGGAGCGGGGGGGAAGGAAAGTATACAGGCTAGCATGTGCTCACGACGTGGCTGTGCGAGCGGACGATGAGGAGGGGATGAAGGGAATCATAGGAAAGCTAGAGAAGTATAAGGAGGGGAAGGGAGTACAACTGAATATCGGGAAGACAAAGATAATGAAGTGTAGGAAGGGAGGGGGGAGGTGGAAGAAAATAAAGTGGAGATGGAAGGGTAAAGAGCTGGAAGAGGTGAGGAGTTATAAGCACAGTTGTGCTAATTGAATTACACCGTAATTTAATTATATTGTATTTCAATTACATAGTAATTCAATTACGTTGTAACTCAATTACATAATTCAAACTTTTCAATTAATTCAATTCCTAATTACTGTAATTGTGCGTGTAATTGAAATACAATGTAATTAAATTACAGCTCAAGACACTGAAGAAGTGAGAAAAAAGTGGAAAAAATGTAACAAAGGAGTTTATTTCTCTTTATATATTATAAATTTATGAATAATACCATATTCAGCACTAATAATAATTTTTTTCTGTTCGAAACCTTTACCTATATATTTCTTTCCCACGTCTTATTACCTCTCAATTTGGTTACCTCTTAATTCGTAATTATAATTCAATTCCATTGCACAATGCAATTACAATTACAAGAGTACACAGATCTGAATTACGAATTACAATGTAATTGAATACGATGTAATTGAATTATTTTGTAATTATAATTCATGGAGTAATCCAAGTGTAATTCTGCACAACTCTGATTATGAATACCTGGGGTATACTGTGATGGGGAATGGGGGGCAGGAGCAGCATGTGGAGGAGAGAGTGAGGAAGGGGGCAGCGGTAATGGGGAAGGTGTGGGGGATGAGGAAAAGATTATTTGGAAAGGATTGGGGCAGAAGGATATGGTTATTTGACAGGTTGGTTTGGGCGGTGGTGGGATATGGGGTGGAGGTGTGGGAGCGGAGGGAGAGGCAGAAAGTGGAGGCGCTGCAGAATAGATTTTTGAAGTGGGTGTTGGGGGTTGAAAGAAATACACCGGGATATATAGTCAGGGAGGAACTGCAAAGGGGGTTGTTGAGGGGGAGGGCAAGGATGAGGGCGTGGGGGTTTGAGAGGAAATTGAGATAGGATCAGGGAGGGGAATTGGCGAGGGTGTTTGGGAGGAGATGAAGGGGAGGTTTAGGGGGGAACAGGTGCTAGAGGGGTGGGTAAAGGAAAGGGAGCAGTTCTTTGGGGAAAAGGGGTGGACAGTAGAGGAGGTAGAAAGGGTGAGGGAAAGGGAGAGGTAAGAGGGGAGGAGATAGGGGTAGGGAAAGAAAGCTGCAGGAAGAGGAGAGGTGGAGCAGGATAGGGGATTCAAGGTACAATAAGTGGAACGGAAGGGTAAAGGAGCCCAGGGGTGCCGGGTTACCTGAAGAAGAGGTGGGGAATGGAATGAGAGAGGGGAGATATTGGGAGGAGGAGGAGAAAAGGAGGATATTCTTCCGAATGGCCCCAGTGGCCGATCGAGATGAGGTTTGGAAGGAGGTGTGAGGAGAGGCTGTAGACCCTAAATCTAAAATTATAGCTTCGGGTTTTTACTAGTTTCCGAAATATTAATAAAAAAAGAATTGTTAATTTGATTTTTACAAATTATTTTTTTGAATTGCATACACATAGCCCTAACGGGGGCCCGTCCTGCCCCCCCCCCCCCTCCGGCCCCAAATCTGTTCTGTGGACAGCTTGGACGCGATCCCCTTACCTCTGGATGCCTCTCAGGCGCCCAAAAGGCACTCGTATTTAACTCAAATTCAAAGCCAATTTTCTCGAAAACGAAGCGCGACATTAAAAAATTGTATTCTATATTTTCATATTATTTTGGCCTGCAGAATCATGTCTTAGAGCAGAGTTGAGTAACTGGTGGCTCCGCGAGCCACTGAGGGCATTTCCGCCTTGCTGCCACGCTGAACTGTTCCCGTCATACCTGCGAGACTCTGACGGTCGCAATCAATAGGTTTACACATGACCCATGGGGTACCAACTATTATCAATGCGTTTTTTTTTTGTCAGTGGTATCCCATATTCCACTGTGTCGCGTGATAAAAAATAGATTGGAAAAGAGCCTTTTACTGTCAAAATTTTAAACATTTTTGGGAAAACTAGATTTTCGCGCACGTTTAGACGAGCTGGGTAAATCTAAAATTTAGTCTAAACGTCCGTGAAAATCTAGTTTCCCCATACACATTGGGGCCAACACGCGTGGCGGGTGAAAGAGGGCGTTCCTTCTGAAACTCGGCCGAATGGAGCACTTAATTCCCAAGCCTGCCCTAGAGTATTGACTATCAGTAGAGTAATAGGTACCCACCCTGTATAATAGGATGGATCGCATCCGCAAGTTTCTGGTTCAAATTTCCAACCTCACATCGGCTTGCTACCATGCTTTACGCGCCCGCAAGCGGGCGCGACACCGGCGCTGTTCTACCCCCAACAAATACTAATATCCGGAAAAAGTTGGACAGTAGAAAGCGTTGTATCGGAATAAGTCAACAGAAATACTAAAAGTTGTTTATCAATATTTCAGAACCTAATATATTCGCGAAACAACATTTTTAGATTTAAGGTCCACATACCCACGCCATTCCTTCCCCCAAACCACGTGTCGATCGACTCCTTGTGTTTTCCCCATGAAAATTCGGACTATTATTGAAGGATTGGATACAATAAGGGGACTAGCGCTCGAAAATGGGAAAAATTATTGTCCAAACGCTAAGAAAGATTGGAAAATTAAATGTTGTTAAACTGAATTTTAAAAAAATATAGTGTTGTGAAGCTCGTCACGACACACATTTTTCTATTTACAGTTTGTTTATCCAATCATTACTATTTGAGCTAAAAATTATAAAAAACAAATTTTTCATCGTCCAAAATCATTATTTATTTAAACATAAATTGCGATAACTTGAGTAAATATTAACGGATCGTTATGAAACTTGAAACATAACTTCAGAAAACTCTAGCGAAGCCGTAAAATGTACGCACAAAACCCTTATGTTAACAAATGTAATAATATTTAATTAAAAAGTAATACTGGACATAACACATGTTTTTCAACTTCGCCGTTAAAAAGTATAGAGGCAATTTTGAGGTACATATAACTTGCAGCTACAAAGTTTTTCCTTAATATACAAGGAAGATTTTCACCAATTTTCACACTGATTAATAAATAATTTTAGAAGATATGACGATATATATAAATCTCGCTCGCCACCAACAGTAGGGTGGAGTGAAAAAAACTGTTTTTCGATGATCAAATTCTAATAGTGCGGAAAAGTTGCCTACGTGGCCCAATAAAACGTGTAAAAAAATTCAGCTCGATCGGATAATTTTTTCTGTGTGCACCAGAGGCCTTAACTTTCAAAATTTTAGTAAAAAACTTAAGAACGTTCAACTTTCTTCCGTTGGTGGTTTCTATTTTTTTCTTTACCCAGGACTATATTTGTTGCATAATTGAAGCAAAGAAACACCCGTGGTTCGTTTCGGAACCACAGAAATGGCCTATCGGCACTCTTCGTCCACTTTCCTAACGGAATAAGTGGTCCAAAACCCACCACGCGGAGGTAGCTATACGTCGGGCTCCTTGTTTTTGTGTTGTTTTTTGAATTTTAAAATTTTTTGTTTCTTTAAATAATTTTATTGTTTTTTTTTTGTAATGTATTTTCATATTTCTATTTGCCAGAACGAGAAACTGCGCTTGTTATACCTGTTATTGATATGCAAACTTTACAGCGAGAACTGATTCTTCGTTTCAAAATTTGGCACCGATTGACCGTACAACAATGTACACCGAATGAAACCATCCCATTGCATCGCTGCCGCACACTTGACAGAATGCTTCAGTCACGAGTTTCACCATGTGTTTGACTGCAAGAGTGTGGCAGGGATACTTAAGAAATTTCCAGGCTAGAAACAAGCTGTTGCTCGACAATTTCTGTGATAGCTCCTGATTAAATAGTTATTGTGTTGAGAATTGGAGGTGACTTGATTCGAACAGAAGACCAATCGATTATTTTATAATAGTCGTCTGCGGAGAAGTTGATTTCTGAAAGTGCACGAGGTAGTACTTGTTCACCACTTTCATCTAATTCTCGGGCTTGCAAAATTTTGCGTAACGCATCTAGACGAACTTCACGCAGTAACTAATCAGGAGCTATCAGAGAAATTGTCGAGTAACAGCTTGTTTCTAGACTGGGAATTTCTTAAGTATGCCTGCCACACCCTTGCAGTTGAACGCATGGTGAAACTCGTGACCGAAGCATCCTGTCAAGAGTGCGGCAGCGATGCAAGGGACGGTTTCATTCGGTGTACATTGTTGTCCCGTCAATCTATGCCAAATTTTGTAACGAATAATCAGTTCTCGCTGCAAAGTTTGCACATCAATAACAGGTATAACAAGCGCAATTTCGTTCTAGCAAATAGAAATCTGAAGATACATCACAAAAAAAACAATAAAATTATTTAAAGAAACAAAAAAAAATTTAAATACAAAAACAACACAATAACAAGGAGCCCGACGTACAGCTACCTCCGCGTGGTGGGTTCTGGGCTACTTGTGCCGTTAGGAAAGTGGACGAAGAATGCCGATAGGCCATTCCTGTCGTTCCGAAAGGAGCCACGGGTGTTTCTTTGCTTCATTTACACAACAAATATAGTCCTGGGTAAAAAAAGGTAGAAACCACCAATGGAAGAAAGTTGAACCTTCTTAAGTTATTTTACTAAAATTTTGAAAGTTAAGGCCTTTGGTGCACACAGAAAAAATTGTCCGATCGAGCTGAAATTTTTACACGTTTTATTGGGCCAAGTAGGCAACTTTTCCACACTATTAGAATTTGATCATCAAAAAAAAGTTTTTTTCACTCCACCCTAACCAACAGGCAGCGCCCGCGTATAATGCGCTACTTATTTGCAGTCTTAGCACTCGCGATGACTGTTGGTGCCGCGCGGGATTTATATATATCGTCACATCTTCTACAATTACTTATTAATCAGTGTGCAAATTGGCGAAAATCTTCCTTGTATATTAAGGAAAACTTTGTCGCTATAAGTTATATGTACCTCAAAATTGCCTCGATACTTTTTGACGCTGAACGTTGAAAAACATGGGTTATGTCCAGTATTACTTTTTAATTAAATATTATTTTTAACATAAGGGTTTTATGCATACATTTTGCGGCTTCGCTAGAGTTTTCTGAAGTTATGTTTTAAGTTTCATAACGATCCGTTAATATCAAGTTATTGCAATTTATGTTTAAAGAAATAATGATTTTGGACGATTAAAATTTTTTTGTTTATAGTTTTTAGCTCGAATAGTTATGACTGGATAAACAAACTGTAATTAGAAAAAATGTGTGTTATGACGAGTGTAACGTATCGCTACGAACCGCCGTCAATTTTTCCTTTTGTTATTACATTAATTGTTATTATCATTATATTATACCTAAGCCTTTCAATGTCAGCAATAAGTTAAACACAAGCAAGCGTGCAAACAGAGTGCGACCCGGCGGCGAGTTAGAGAACCTAGTGACGCAAACGCATGCGCAGTGCCATTCACTGGACAAGTGAAACTGAGTGCCGCGAACGGATAGTGCGCACGCGCCCGGAACATACGACAAACTGGACGCCGAATAAACTGAGTCTAGTGCGCGAGTGGCGCGAACCGGATACAAAATCCAGTTGGTGCGCGTAATCGCGCAAAGAGTGATTGGTACGGGCCAAGTACCAGCGAGGAGTATAAATATAGGCCCGTCAGCAGTTAAGAGGAGATTTCTTGGGTCTGCCACCGAAACAGCAGCATACCGAGGCCGCTTTAGTTAGCCCCTCAGCTCGGATCTCAGACCGCTTTCATTAGCCCCTGAATCACGTGAAGTCTACAAGCCAAGTTTGTCTTCAAATCAACATTCCGTGTCATCTGAAGCCGCTTTAGTTAGCCCCTCAGCTTCCATCTGGGAACACCCTAACCGGTAACCTGGCCACCATCTGAGGCCGCTTTAATTAGCTTCTTAGCAACAATCGTAGAAAGCGTGGGCCAGCTGACAGGCAACAGGAAGCCAATACAACTCCGAGAGAAGGAATCCTCTCAATATTCTCAACTTAACATTCTAAATCGACCGAAGCGTCATTTCTACAATTACACATTATACCGACTTCATGTCGAGACATTTCTGTTCAATTCGCGATTTAGTATCGTATACTTATACTAGGTTTAATATTAATTAACTATTCGAAACCGAAATGGAAAGATATTCTTTACTACCGACTTAACGCCGATATCGAAATCAAACTATATTCTTTATTATCGACTTAGCGCCGAAACCGAAATCAAAGAATATTCTTTATTACCGACCGATACGTAGTTACATAATTATCTTATGTTCAATTAATTTATCGTCACAGTTCACACAACTCAGTGTAGTATTATTATGATCCATTTCGACCTAGATTCAAAACCTATTTTTGAATAAACTATTTTTGTTATTTTTGTTAAAAGAAGGACTCTCGTTTCTTGAAATTCTTTTCTTAATCGCACGCCAACCGAACCAAATCCCACTATTCCACGGGAAACCGCTCCATTCGTGGAATCTCCTGTAATTAACGGCAACGCCTCGTTAGAGAACGTTACACGAGCTTCACGACACTATATTTTTAAAAATTCAGTTTAACAACATTTCATTTTCCAATTTTTCTTAGCGTTTGGACAATAATTTTTCCCATTTTCGAGCGCTAGTCCCCTTTTGCATCCGACCCTTCAATTAACGAAGTTACACGAAAAATCGGTTTGCAGAAGTTAAAGACGACTTCGTTAAAAATTGTCCGATTTGCATGATATTTTGTCCCTTTGATCGGGAGAATGCTAGAAATCCATTGGTGTTATTTTCATAGCGATACGATAAAAAATTAAGAACTTCAGTTTATGTAAAATTGGTGACTCCTGGCGGAGCGGACTGCAGCAGGGGCCCGCTGAGTGAAAGGTAATTGAAAAAGAAGAGTATTTTCGCCACGTCGGATGATTTGCCGTCGAATAAACTGGTTCATCCGTGTGCGCTTCACGTAAAGATAGTTCGGAGTTATCTTTATTCGACGAAGAACGAATCAAATTTTTGTCTTTTACTCCAACTAAAATTTTTTATTTAGATCATTTTTTGTCCATCTCTGCACGGGGATATGTCATGGATTATAGAGAAACTGAATTTATTTATTTTTCATCGTACCAATATGACAGTGACACGAATGAATTCCTGGCATTCTCCTGATTAAAGTGACAGAATATAATTTAAATTGGAGTGCTTTTAACAAAGCTAATTTTACATTATGTAAATCAATTATTCACGAAATTTCCATAATTACGGGGAAAGTAATATCGAGAAAACATAAGGAATCGATTGACGTCACTTTCGCAGAGATCTGATCATGGGCGTAGCTAGGATTTCATTCAGGGGGGAGGAGAGGGGGGGGGGGCAATAAATAGTGAAACAATTTTTGTTATTACAATTTATATACGTAGGTAGGAATCGCTACAACCGGGGTCGTGTAATGCAGAATTACATCACAATTTAATTTATTTTTACTTTGTAATATACTAATTTAATTTTGGAGGAACGATTCATTTAATTTTTTTCCTGTGTCGGGGGGCGGGGGGGGGGCGCCCACCCCTGCCCCCTTCGCTACGCCCATGGATCTAATTAGAAATGCAAAACTTCAGGTTGGTCACTGCTTAAAGGCCTTAAAGTCGTGTTCAGATATATTGGTCGGTGAGTTTCCTGAGGAGTATTCTTCCACCACACCGCTTGCCTGCCTCGGTGCTCCTATTCTCTATGTTCTCTCTCTTTCGGGCTACGCCTGGTCGTCGCATCATGGAGATTGGTGTCCGTGAGGTACGTATGCACGCAGCGAAGCATCTCCACCACTTTAAGTACATAGAGGGGACACGATTCCGAGCGGTCGTTTCTCGCTCCTTTCTTGCCGAACACGAGAGCAAGATAGAATGAAAGTGTGTTTAAACGTTCATATCCGTCGCGCTCGCAAAGGACGGAGTATCAGGCTTACGAAAAATGGAGCGAGACAAAGTATGTACTAACGCGTTATCTGTCTCGTGCCGTTCTTCGCTTGCTTTCAGTCTCTCTGACTCACTTTCGTTTCATATCGCTCTCGCCTTCGCAGAGCAAGAGTGAGCCAGAAGTGGTGGGGATAACGCCAAGCTCCAGACCTGTAGGCTAAAACCGAGTTCTTAACGAAGAAATACATACATCAGAATAGGCCGTCGCTCATTTCGTCGAAGCGAAGCGCGGCGACCAAAGCGGAATGTTCGTCGACGCTGTTCTGTCACATAGGCAATGCGTGGTTGCTGCTGTTGTCATATGCGCGACGCGTGGACACGGCGCATCGCTTCGCGGCTCTTCGGCCTAGTGAGCGATGACCTTGATTCTTTCTCGATCGCTTCATTTCGTATTGGTCTATGCATAACTTCGTAACGCACAGAACTATTACGTTAAAAATAAACAACAGCCACACGGCAACGCTCAGGCGGAGCCGAACAACGTTTCCGTTACCGCACCATACCCTTCGGGGGCCCAGCAACTTCAACTGCCAATCCACGATCGTCAGGTGGTGGTGGCTGATTTCTCCTCGAGCGCTGCTCGCGAAAACGAATCCACCGGCCAATATATCTAAACACGACTTTAGTGCGCAACATTGTATGGTCCCGCTGGTTTCGAGGGTCGAAGACCACGAAACTCAGCGAGGCGCATGATTGCTGGCGGCATCGCCTTTGACGACTTTTCGCAATTCAGCGCTCGATGCCCGAGAACTATGGGACACCTATCTACACGTGGGTGATACTCGAGAATATTCCGATCTCAATCCTCTGCAGTTTACCTATAACTTACCATTTAATACACAAAAATTAGAAATATTACTCACTTATAATACCCAAATTGACCTGTTCGAAACATTTATTTGCCTTGATAAATGAACATTATTTATTTACACTTATTCTAGTACTATATGTTACATATTTAAGTAAAATAATGTAACTTCGGACATCATCTACATATACGGGATATAATATCAGACTTAAATTCGATTATGCCTTATAAAGTAAGATATGTTTTATATAAAGAAATAGTAATTACCTTCTATTGTAATTGTATACTGTATTGTATTGGATGCAGATAATGATTTTGTATACCAAGGACACATTACTGCATATTGTAATGAAACATTAGATTTCCATAATAGCACAAAACAAATTTCTAGTACTTCGTCTTTCACATTAGCACCTTTTATTAAGTATCCTTCTCGAAGACGACAACACAATAAACTACTTAGTGTACAAGTAACTTTATCTTCAATTTGCTTCTTTTGTAAAAGTTGAGCAGATTTTTGATCGTAAAACAGGGAATTATTGGACTGCCAGTTAGAATAATCTGGTAAAACGTCGCTAACTACTTCGCGATATAATTGCCAGCATAAAAAGCTTGTATGATAAATATTCATTTCCCCTTCATTTAGATCCACCTGTAAATAAATACATCACCGCATAAAGTAAAAGTGTGTCAAATGTAGGCCATTCCTATGTAATGCGGTTATTCTGAGAGTTGAGTTTAAGGGGTCATTCTACTTTGAACCACCGAAAAACGAAGCTATTTTTAAAGATATTTTTCTCAGTAAATGCAGCATATAATGAAATAAATCACTTTGGTATTTATTAAGCTACTCTTATGTTACGCAAGAAAAATTAAAAAGAATTTTTGCAATTTGCAATTTTTTTACAGTGCCAATATGTCACCTAAAAAAGAGGTATGTTCACGGCGTAGGTGATTTCACAGCTCATGCTCATTCGAAACAAAAAATTCCTACAGATTCTTAATCTGTACTCGTGTCGCTATAGCCCCTAACTCAATTAACAATTTTTGTTGAAAAGTAAGTAAATAGCGCCGGTTCCATGAGAAAAATCTGGGTTATTTCTCGACAAAAATTGTTAATTGAGCTAGGGGCTATAGCGACACTCATACAGATTAAGAATCTTTTGAAATGTTTTGTTTCGGATAAGCATGAGCTGTGAAATCACCTACGCTGTGAACATTCACTTCCTCGCTGAGAGCTCGGTGTGGCGTACACGATGAGGACTTTTCGCTATCCCCACCACTTCTGTCTCACTCTTGTCCGGCGAAGGCGAGAGCAAGATGGAATGAGAGTGTTACGTTCGGAACGTAAAATTTTTCTTTTTGGACGGGGTATGCATCAACAACGCCTAGCGTTATGGGAAATCCCTCGTTGATCGTACTCCCGCCTAATAGTTAATAATAATTTAGTAAAACAAGAACCCTTTCTTTGGAAGGTTGTGGCCTCGACATATTGCAGTCCCGCGATAAGGATAAGGCGGTGCTGACGCAGCGGTGTTCTCACCAGAGAGTCGCGCTCGAAAAGACCCAGTGGTTCTCCTGCTGTGCCGAATCCGCTGTGTGTAAGTGGCGGGGGTGCGTTTTAACAATGACTTGCAGCATTGTGAGAGAACCCTTGTTGAGAACACCTTTGACCGTCGCGCTAAACATTGTAACATAATCAGTAACGGCTACATCAGGAATGCGCAGACTGGGTTGTTTCTTGGAAGATTGACGGACTTGTATACTCTACATCCGGTGCAGGAGGACTGCGCCTTCCCACAGTCTTGTCGCGGATTATTAACTAAGTGAGAATTGTTTTGTTAAAATTAGATACCTAACACAATTTCTGATAGTCTAAGGACTGTCGGATTCCCCTAGTCAAAAATTATGAATATGAATTTATGAATGTTGACGGAGGGCCGTCAGCGGTGTGAAATTGTATGGTTTTCGAGATGTGGGATGTCATGTTCTCCTGTGCGTATGAATGTTCCGTAAAGATAGATTATATATTTGAATCAGGAGTCTGGCGGATAGACGTGAGTACACACACACACACACACACACACTGCCTCGCTAAGTAGAGGGGCCCATGCGTGGTCGAGCGATAAAATGCACCGTTAAGGCCGCCACACACGCTCCGGCCAGCCTGCCAGTTTGACCTGCGCAGGTCGGCCGGACGCCGCACAGTGGTCGGGATAGGGATAGTTAGTGACATTCGTGTTGTATAACTTTTAAACTATAAAAGATATTGGAATGGCGCCAAAAAATAAAATAAAATAATTATTCCTTTTTAATGATTTATAGTTGAATATATTGTACGTTCATTTAATGTTATTTTTCAATTTTTTCAACTTAAGTCTTATAAAAGAATTTGAAAACTGTTTATTTAGTAGTTTATTTAATGCTGTTTAAGCGATTTAAATCGCTTGTTGGGGAAAGTTTTAGTTTCCGATTAAAAGGAAAAAGCAAATAGTACTATTAGAAATTGTGACGAAATTTACAGTTTAGTTAAACATTATTATTCATTTATTATTAATTTATTCAATGAATTTATTCATTTCAGCGTATTAAGAAATTATTTATTCTTTATTATATCGATATGGAAGTGATACCGATTGATTCCCTATGTTTTTTGGATGAAAATCATACAAATTTTTATGTAAATCGGACTATTTTTAACAAATTCGGCTTGAAATAATATAATTCGATTTTTTATGGAATTTCCTTCATTATGGTCCGAATTATGTCGTTATTGGTATTAGTTACGTTGGCGAAACATAAGGAATCGATACGCGTCGTTTTCACAAAGATCTGATGAGAAATGCGGAAATCCTGTACATTTCTGACTTTTTAATGGTATTCCAACTCTTTCGAAGATCGAGGGCCATCAAATTCGTTGAGGCACTGAAGGGTCCTATCCTCGCCACGGGGTACCAGGCGGCATCTCTTTGACAGGCGTGGCTGGAGAATCACCCTGTAGTATACATTCAGTAGATTTCGATAGGAGAAAGTTTATTTTTTCTGCGCAATCCGGACTGTGCAGGCTGGCCGGAGCAAATTCGAAAAATGATTCGGTCTGCCTGAGGCCGCGGTCAGATCTGAACCGCACGCCACTTGAAACTCCCTATTCTTCCTAATGCCAAGTTCCTACTTGTGGAACGTATATTTCTAGCAATCGTCGCCAGTTTAGACAGAGACTCGTGGCTCGCGACAGCTAGAGATTGAAGGAGAGAGAGTACTTAGAGTAGTGGAGACCAAAGGTTTGTCTGCGATATGACACCGAGGAAGGGATCTCGGGACCCTCGACCAAAGAAAAGTCAGGCTCGCCGCGATATTCGGGCCGTTCCTAGCCCATGTCGGTAAAGTCCCGTCGCATCAAAGAAATAGCTCACGAGCTACTGTCGTCCTTGTCATTGAACGTGTTAAGTAGTTAGAAGGAGCAAGACGAGTAGGTCATAAACGCTCGAGAATTATTGGATTTGCAGAATGTCTCCAAAACTTCCAAGAAAATGAACGTGATGGAACAAATGTAAAGAATTGAAATATTGCAACCACTAGAATCGGAATAATTATTTAAAGAACCGAGCCGAACCGAGTCGAGCTCAGTACCTGTAAAAACCGATCGGTCCGAAAAAACCGAGCGGCCCGAATGTACAGGTGATTCTGGAGCTACGCCTGTCAAAGAGAAGCGGCCTGGTACCCCGTGGCGAGGACAACCCCCCGCAGTGCCTCACCGAATTTTATGGCTTTCGACCCTCGAAGGGGTTGGATTGTCTATTAAGAAGTGAAAAATCTTCGACTTCCGCATTTCTTATCAGATCTTTGCGAAAAAGAGGCCAATTGATTCCTTATGTTTCGCCGATGAAAGTGATATTAACAACGGCGTAATTCGGAAAGTAATGAAGGAAATTTCATGAAAAATTCATTCCTATAACGTGAAGCTAACTTAGTTAATAATAGTCCGATTTACATGAAATTTGGTATGATTTTCATCGGAAAAACATAAGCAATCCATCGGCATCACTTCCATATCGATACGATAAAGAATAAATAATTATTTTTTTCTAAAACGACCGGGGCGTGTGGATGCACCATCCAGTCAGCCCGTTAGGCCGGGCGAAGCGTGTCGGGGAACTACGGGCGTCCGGCCGACCTGCACAGGCCGGCCGAAGCGTGTGTGGCCGCCTTACGCCTTTTCGGCGCGGACCCACTCTGACCGCTGCCAAGAGCGTGAAGCTGCGACACTCTGTGACGGTAAATCGTGAGGTGCGTGTCATTGAGTCCGCGAAGTGTTTTCGAGATAGAGTTCTCTGGTCTGCTGTGTAACCGGGTGGAAAGACTCAACTTTACGAAAAAAATTATTCTACTAAATTTGCGAAACTAATTATTCATTTAACTTACAAAATAAGTTATTCTGTTAATGATTCAATTTAAATTATCATTGGATTTGCTCAGTTAAATTTACTATTATTTCGGTTTCGTTTTATAATTCAATTCGTGTTTATTCCATCCTATAATCAAGTGTGTGCGTGTTCGCGTCTCTTTCCTCTTTCTGATTCAGGTTTATCAACGACGCAGAACTATCAACACTTTAAACAGCAAATTTAAAGCACATTGACATTTATATTATTGTGACTATCTGGTGAATTGCGCCTCTTATCTCTTTCTATGCCCTTTATTTGACACTGTTATAATTAATGCGTATCTAACGGTAATTTCTGACAGTCAATCGACTGTGGGACTCCCCTAGTCAGGAGTTAGGTCCAATTATACGAGTACCTGTGTTTTGTAAAATGATTGATTGATCTTTTCCATATTTTCTTTTGTTATGTTCTCGTGCTTCCACCCACTATTCAACATTAAAGTTTTATTTATCATTAAATTCTACTCGTTAATTACTTATCTGATTCCATTGAAAAGACCCGTATGGGACTAGAGTACCAACGATCCCAAAATCTACCCCTTATCCTTCTGATAAGGTACATAGATATTTAAGAGTTAAAAGAATTGGCTGTTGCGACTGCGGCGAGCTTTCTTGCTCTTCTAATAAATAAACTCAATACAGCAATATTTGGTAGTCTAAGGACTGTGGGATACCCCTAATCGGAATTGCGTGTATAAATGTGCCGCTCGAACACAAAAGGTCGCCGCACGTAACAAGAGCGAGTGAGAGGCACTGAAAGCTAGCGGAGGACGGTACGAGACAGACGATGCTTTGATATTTTGTCTCGCTCCGTCTTTCGGACGCCTGACACTCCGTCCGTTGCGCGCGCGATGGTCCTGACCACTCATCGTAAACACGAAAACGGCTCCCGGCTCAAGTCTATTTTGCGTCCTAGGCGAACTTGTCAAATTGCGTCCTTTATTATAATACATTTATTTGAGATTATTTATGACTTTATTCTGAAAAATTAGGCAACTGCCTAGGGCGTAAGGTTGACAAGGAGTGCAGTAGTAAGACAAGGGGGATTCTAATTCAAATTTGTTTTTTGTCGGCGGGCTGGCGGCGGATGACGTCATAGAGATGGCGGAGTGGTGGGGGGTATCATCGAGGAGGAGGAGGAGGAACCGCGGGGTGACGGTGCGGGGGTATCATCGAGGAGGAGGAGGAGGAGGAGGAACCGCGGGGTGACGGTGCGCTACTCTGGAGCGTGGTGGTACAGACTGTCGGTAAGGAAGGTGCTACTCTGGAGCGTGGTACAACAGACTGCCGGTAAGGAAGGAAATATTAATTTTATGATATTAATATAAATGAAAAAACTTCTCGGGGCGACGGGGCTCGAACCCAAGACCTCCGCGGTACGAGTCAGCCGCCTAACCAACTCCCCCAAACGCCGTCTCTGACATTAGTCTTTTCCGAATGGTACATATAGCGAAACCAACGGAGCGTCACATATGTGACACGCACACACACACACACACACACACACACACACACACAACGTCGACGTATAATAATTTATTTTTATGAGAAATTTTATCAGAAATTGTTTCGAACGATGTCGGGAAAGATCGGCGTTTCTCGACACCGCGTCTTCGAGGGAAAGAGACGGAGCATTACTTTAAAGTTAAAATTCTAGGAGGGAAAGAGACACCACTACATAGGGGATAGAATCGCATGCATTCTAAAGCTAACAGTATTTCAAAGCGTTCCGATTTAACGTCGCTGCGTATCGCGCGATCTCGCGTAATTCGACTCCTCTGGAGCAGCCGTGCAGGGTGATGTCACTTGGCGGCGCGAAGAATGAAATGTAACACAGAAACGCGGAATCTTAAAATTAGATGACGGGGAGAATGATGGATGAATGAAATGGTACAAATCATAAAAGAATATAATTTAACATTTTTTACTACGAGCATCATGCACAATATGATTGATTGCACATGCTAACAATTCACAATCAATCAATGAATGCTGTTCGAAGTGTTCGCTTTCAGAAATTAATTTTACATAATCTGTTGGCGCGGTAGCGCTACGTAGAACGTCTACGAAAGTGGCATATTTACTGCTTACAGAGTACATATTTTCAGTTAGCCACGTATACATATGTTCAATGCAATGATTGTACGCGAATAATTTACACATCGTGGCTTCAGTCATATATATGACAACGCGATTATCGGTGATTTTAATAAGTTGATCATCATGCATACGCGTGAACTCTAGTCGTAAATGATCAATTATAATGTGAGTTTGGGGCGATGTTGCGTTGCTGCGTAATCGTTGGAGTATGTCCACCTCGTTTTGTAGCAGGAGCTTCCACGTAGACATTGAAAAGCTTAACTCGCTGCCTTTATTGTCGGCTATGGCGATCTCAACGTGACACAAATCCATACCAATGCGAATTCCTATAGTTAGACGTTTATAAGCTGTTGCAGTCAGTGGATAATCACGCCCCAGGATCCGTACGATTGATGGTTTCGATGTTTTCATCGTTTTTAGCGATACGGATCCAGAACTGTAAGAAACAAGTACATGAAATTGATACTTCGGTCGTTTTGCGTTTACAGTGAATGAAGTAAATGAAAAGTGTATAGTAACGTGTACATACCTCATATTGGATTGTTGATGATGATGTAGTTGTTGCTGCTGTTGTTCACATTTATTTGGAAACCCACCATCGTTGCCGGCTGCGCAGGATGAATCGTTTAAGCTGTGTTTGTACATTTTGATGTGCACTATATTTTTTACGGAGTACCGTCTGTTCCGTCAAAGTCACTGAGGCTACTGAGCGATTGATGGAATAGCGTCCAAGAGCTCGGCTTAAATAGAGGTGCAATTGCCTCCCCCACCACAGCATTTTATTTTAAAGCTCCCAATTTTTCCATAATGTTTTCCAATCTTAACATCGCAGCATATCGCGCGATTGTATGTAATTTGAGCCCCACCTTCAAGGATAAAAGTCTCGACACGTGTTGAATGTAATATAATATCTGTGAAAGCGCCGAATCTTAGAATTATGCGGCGTCAGCAGAAACTGTGTCGGATGATTTTGCGCGCTAATTCGTCATACGCGCGAATCATAGAAAGAATTATGCTGTATCGGTAGAAACTGCACAGAACCATGCTGGGACGGATCGTCGTTTTTGCACGCGGTGCATTCGAGGGAGGGGGTACGCCAAAAGAGTTAGGCAGAGATACCAAACCATGGTATCAGTCTTAAAAAGCGCACTCTAAACTGCACAAAGCCTCAAATCGTTGCAACGTGTTGCGAGGAAAAGACATATTTCATTTACAACCATGGGAGAATTCGCGCAAGTAGAACGCCAATTGTTGGATCAATCTGCGCGATTGATTTCACAGGAAGAATACCTCGCGTGGGAAGAACGGTGCAACGAGTGCATCGAATCGTTGGAAGAACACAGCCGAGTGAAACGCCCGCGATTATCGATCGGTGTTCAGCAATCGCTGGTTGCTCGAATCGCTCATCTCGAAGGACTAAAATATTCGTTGCGCGGACGTTTCGTGCATGAAGGTGCTGGACATTCGAGCACAGGACTTTTGTGGCGCGAAATAGGCACTGCGTTCGATACCCGCGTATTAACTGGTGCAGTGTTAAATTCGAACTATATCGAGCCGCGCAACTTCCTCGAGGATGCGGGGACCATTGTGCTGGAGTATGTACGAGGCGCCTTGAGGAAACATCAGAACCTCAAAGTGAACACTGTGTTCAACGGCGAATTTGTGGCGGGGGACAAACATGCTTGCAAAAGCATCAATACCCGGAACTGCGAACTCTTCGGTACATGTGATCTACAGGAGTGGTACCAACGATGCGTCATCGAACCCATCCTGGCATCGTTGGAAGAGTTTCAGGAACGCGATAGTGGATGGGCATTGATGAGGATTCTCAACCTAACCGTCAACGTTAATAAGTACAATCCGCTGCGCGCAGGGTGCCACTTCAAGTTGCCACGGGAAATATTGATGAAGAAAGCGACAATTAGCGTGCGATCCGAGGATAACGCCTGCTTCGCGCGGGCAGTGGTCGCAGCTCTCCATCCCGCCGAAAGAAACCCTCATCGACCAAGTTCATATCCACATTATACATTGGTGCTAAATCTCCAAGACATTGAGTTTCCAATGTCCCTAGAGCAGCTTGGGAAGTTTGAGCGGCAGAACGGCATCTCCGTCAACGTGTACACCTTCGGGATGGAGAAAGGATCGACGGTCTTTCCGCTGCGTCTCACCAGCCAAAAGAGGGATCGACACGTCAATCTGCTCTACACGCCGAATCATGAGCACGGCGATGTAGGGCACTTTGTGCTGATCAAGGACTTATCCCGACTGGTGAGCATGCAGTTGAGCAGGCACAGAGAAAAAAAATTCATCTGCGATCGGTATGTACATAAACTTATGAAACGTTGAAAAATATCGTTGAAAAAAATTAAATAAAAAAATTTTTGATTTTTTGCAGATGCATGCACTACTTTGGATCTGCCGAGAAGTTGGAGGCCTATTCGCTGGACTGCGGGCAAATGAATGATTGCGCCATCCTGTTGCCCAGCGTAGGAAACAATCTGCTCAAATTCAGCAACCACTGTATGAAGGAGCGGCTCCCCTTCGTGGTGTACGCCGATCTTGAGTGCATCATTGAAAAAACAGAGGACAATCACCGAATGGGTGAAATGGATAGTAAATTGCGCGCGTATCAACACCATAAAGTGCACAGCATTGCATATTATATGCATTGCTCGTACGATACATCACTGTCGACGTATCGATGTCGCCGCGACGCGGATTGTGTTTCATGGTTCGTCAACGAACTGGAAAATTTTGCAAACTTCGCCAAACCCATTCTGACCAACAATGTTCCCATGCTTGATTTAACTCCCGAACAATGGGCGACATTTCGCGATGCAACACACTGTCATATTTGCGAAGAACCATTCAAGGCTGAAGATGTACGAGTTCGCGATCATTGCCATCTATCCGGACGCTTTAGAGGCCCAGCACATTCGGAGTGCAATTTAAATTATAAAAATGCGTTTTACATCCCCATAGTTTTCCATAATTTATCCGGCTACGATTCGCATTTCATTATCGAGGAAATAGCTACCGCTTTCGAAGGCAGCATTGACGTATTACCCATAACGAAAGAAAAGTACATTTCATTCACAAAAAATGTTGAAGATACGGCTGACTCAGACTCGCGAAAATGTATTAAATTGCGATTCATCGATTCATACAAATTTCTCAATACCAGTCTCAACAAATTAGCATCTTTTCTTAGCGCGGATAAATTAAAAATTTTACGATCCGAATTTGAAACATTATCCATCGAAGATTTCAATTTATTGACGCGAAAGGGTGTATTTCCATACGAATACCTTGATTGCGCGAACAAGCTGCAGGATCCATGCTTACCACCGCGCGAGTCATTCTACAGTTCGTTAACGGGTGAGACTGTATCCAAGAGCGATTACGCGCACGCCGAGATTGTCTGGCAGCGTTTCAGGATTAGAACTTTGGGCGAATACAGCGACTTGTATTTGAAAACAGATGTCTTGTTATTGGCAGATATTTTTGAAAATTTTGGCGAAAGTTGTATCAAGAGTTACGGATTAGATTCAGCGCATTATTATACTTTACCTGGCTTTACGTGGGATGCCATGCTAAAACATACCAAAATTACATTCGAATTGCTCACAGACATTGATATGGTCATGTTTATCGAACGCGGTATATGTGGCGGTTTAAGCCAATGTTCCGGAAGATACGCACACGCCAATAACAAGTACATGTCATCTTACAACCCATCGGAACAGTCATCGTACTTGATGTACTTTGACGTGAACAACTTGTACGGATGGGCAATGTGTCAGCCCCTACCATACGCCAAATTTCAATGGGTCGAAGATGTCGCAAATTTTGACGTGTCTTCGATCGCTGTCGATTCGCCCACGGGATACATTCTCGAGGTAGATCTGGAATATCCGCAACGTCTGCACGACGCTCACGCCGATCTACCGTTCTGCCCGACGCGTGCCAAACCACCTGGCAGCAGACAGGGCAAGTTACTCGCGACGGTATACGATAAGCAGCGTTACGTTATCCATTATCGCAACCTGCAGCAGTGCACGAGTCACGGTCTTCGTATTACAAAGATACACCGCGCGCTTCAATTCGCTCAATCTCCCTGGCTCCGCGATTACATCGAACTCAATACACGGTTTAGAACATGCGCGACAAACGACTTTGAAAAAAATTTGTACAAATTGATGAACAACGCAGTATTCGGTAAAACTATGGAAAATGTGCGAAATCAGGTGGACGTAAAACTTTTAACACATTGGGAACGGCGATATGGTGCGGAGGCAATGATCGCGAAACCGAATTTCCACAGCAGAAGTGTTCTTTCGGAAAATTTAATAGCTGTTGAATTGCGAAAACTCGAGGTGAAATTCAACAAACCGATATATGTGGGTATGTGCATTCTAGACATATCAAAAATTTGTTTGTACGAATTTCATCACGAGTACATGTCTCCACTATATGGTCAAAAATGTAAAATTCTATACACAGACACTGATAGCTTCATCTATCACATTCGATGCGATGATATCTACGAGTGCGTGAAACGCAATATCGATAGATTCGACACAAGCGATTATCCTACTGACAATACATATAATATGCCGCGCTTAAATAAGAAGGTTCCGGGGCTGATGAAGGACGAAAATAATGGGATGATAATGACCGAATTCGTAGGTCTTAGAGCGAAAATGTATGCACTTCGCGTAGACGGTAAAAAAGATACGAAAAAAGCGAAAGGCGTCAAGACCAACGTCATAGCCAGAACGATAACTTTCGACGACTACGCGCAGTGTTTGCAAAAGGAGATCGAAATGGTACGCAGGCAATCATGCATACGGTCTAAATTGCATAAAGTGTACACCATTTCAGAATCCAAAATCGCTCTAAGTCCATACGACGACAAGCGGTATATCGTACCCGATTCTACCGACACTCTGCCCTGGGGACATTATAAAATTCCGTTGTAAAATTCCATTATAAAAGTATTATAAAAAAAAGAAATTTGAACTTGTATGTATAACATTGTATTTATTGAACCATGTATTATTATTATTATTTTACAATACATTATTTTTATTTATCCAAGAATTGTGTGATTTATCAAACCCCAACCACTTGACGTATACCTTATCCCCCTTTCTACGCAGCACTTTTTCCACTAGATACACATCAGGATCGGCGACGCGTTGCAGCTCGTGTTCATAGAATCCTCCGGCAACGGGTTTTCCACAGGAATCGACGAGCAGATACGTCGCGGGATTAGTTATCTGTACTTTGGCTATCTCGAACACCTCCGTTGTCCAATTCGGCGTATAGCCTTTATCGAAGATGGTTTTAAATTTGCTCACGCGCACAAACTCGCCCAACTCGAATCTCGCTGGAGCAGCGATCTTTAGGTTGCTGTATACTGTGGCTAGCAGCTTGTCGGCGATCGCAGGGGTAACATCGCAAGGACGCATTCCGATGGTTCTATGTTTTCGCGCGTTATACTCTGCCAGTAGACGCGGTAGCGAATCGGTCCATCTATAGGTTCCATTGAGCGTAAACAGTTTCCACATATTGTTCTTCAAAGTTCGATTGAAACGTTCTACGACGGAGGCCTTCATCACCGAATACGTTGAATAATGATTAATGTCATGCTTCTTCAAGAGTTTCTGCACATCGGTGTTGTAAAATTCTTTTCCTTGATCGGTTTGCAAATTTTTCGGATATCGATCTCTAAATATCTTTGCAAACGCTTTAGTCACCTCAGCGCCACTTTTAGTCTTGAGCGGCAACGCCCATGCATACTTGCTCAACACATCGATGACGGTGAGTATGTAGTGGTGACCCTGGTTGAATCGCGAGTATGGACGCATTTCTACAATGTCAGCTTGCCACAGATCGTCGTATCCACGCACTATGACGCGCCTCCGAGGAAAATGTCTTCGAGCTGGAGCGTGCAATTCCTCCACAAGTTGTAGCTTCTTGTGGCCATAGTTTTCTTCACTCATGGATTTCTTAAATGGCTGCATGTTTGATCGCAGATGTATCTTTGCCACGAATGATGCGATAATTATCGTGTACGTGCATTATGTGCTCTTCACCGCCCCAAGGAAATTCTGGACAAGTTCAACCGTCTCGCATGATTCTCCTTCGCATTGTTGCTGCGGGATAGGATTCAATGCTTGCGATATCTTTTGAACGCTGTTTTGCAACGTCAGCATATCTCTCTGAAACGCGACCAGCTTCATCTCTAATTCTTCCTGCTGCTCTCTCAAAAGTTTAATGCTCTTTTTCACATATAGTTTATTAACGGCATCTGTGTCGGCCACCGGCTGAGCTACGCGTCGTATCTTGCGCGATTTTGCATCAAAGTCGGCACCGGTCACGCAAAGAGCGTTATCACGCATATAATTTCGAAGCATGCCGCTCCATTTGTAATAGTCCATTGTAGCTGCTCCACTCTTCTCGAGCGATACCCCAAATTTGTTGATCGGCATCTCGACGCATACAGTGCACATCATCGGCGTGCGGTTTAATTTATAATGAGGCCTGCCTCGCGGAGTTCCTCGATAATCGATAGAATTTCGTTGTCGTGCGAGTTGTTACCCGCCTGACGCGACGCTTCCAGCAAACGCAATCGATCCACCAGCTCGTTGGGATCATCCCAGTGCACATAATCGATCTTGTTATCGTTTACCACCATGACTCGCGATGTCCTTAGACCTTTCCCCGCTTTACTGGTCAATACACGGGGTAGTAGTGGCGCAATTACATGTTTGTACTTGTATCCCTTGTTACCCAATATGGGGTTTTGTGCGTTATGACCACGTCTGTGAGCATTCGTCATCAGCAGTATACTTTTGTATTTTTGTTTATCAGCATCTGTGTATATAGCATCATCGGGAATTCTCTTGAAAATCAGTTCGTACAGACCAGGCGTTCCTCCATATCTTACACCGTCTATGATTATATTATCATCCTTGTCCATATCGAAAACCTTATCCCCCAGCATCATTCCACTACCACCAAAGTATACACCGTACACATAATCTATGGTCGTATCCCTATCTCCACTTAGGATTGCGCTCATGTATTTTTGTCCCAGCGGACCGAAATGGTTGCGAAACGTTTCTTGCCCCTCGGATGTTTGGAGTTGCTCTCTAATAGATGCTGCAAGCGACTCATCGGCAGAAGTTTCATACACGTCTTCGTCATCATTGGTTGTGAGCGACTGTACATCGGGAAATGTATTTATTGACGCAGGAGGAACCGTGGAATCGTTTGATGCGACATTCAACCGTTTCCGCTTCGATTGAACTGGTGTGGAGGTTACGAGCGAATTTTCCAATGACATGTATGACTGTTTACTATTTCTTTTACGCGATGCGTTCCATTTCGGTCGGATTTTTGTTTTAGGCGTTAATGTTTCAATGCTCATACTCGTCGCAGGTGATATGTCAGCTTCTGTCTCAGCAGTATTTTCCACAATATGTTTTAAGGGCTCGGTAATAGGTTTAAAGTATTTTTCCAGAGCGATATGTTCATCCATCTTGTCAGTCTTCAAAGACTGATGTTTCCTGCGAATGGATTCGCTGGTTTTTGCAATTTCCATCGCTATTCTCTCGCGATCCTTAATCTCCTGACTACTAATCATCATTGTATCGCAGACGTTGCTTTCCCACCGATGTGTTGACGACGATTGAGCATCTCACGGTAGCGCAAACTCGTTAAATCCCTTTCTATAACGCCCATTGGACATCGCGCTATCTTTATCTATCACCATGAAACCATACTCCCGCTGCCAACAATTACGACACAAAGCGCAGAAATCCTCGTAAGACATATCAGTGTTTACATGATCGTTGTACACATGTTTCAAGTTGGTACCATCCTGCTTAAACAGTATCAACAGATTCGCATTGTCGCGTATAAGATGTTTGGGAATCTTTGCATACGTCTGACAGAGATAGAAGCAGTCGACGTTCGAGTGGCGTCCCATTGCAAAGTATTCCCTTATCGTATCTTGCTTGTCGCATGCCACGTCATCAAAGATAAAAATGGAATTCGGAAGCGATTCGCTCGGTGGGATGACGTCACTATTATTTGAAAATGTAAAGTAGCCAATTTCATCTATCGCAGTCAATAAATTCTCCAAATACTTATATTTTGGCTGTTGCAACGACTTGGAATACACGTACAGGTTCTCGAAGCACACGCCGTGAGGACTTTCCAACAAGCTGACCAGCACGTTGGTCTTTCCACAATTTGATGGACCACAAATGAGGCAGCGTATAGTGTTTGGTAGCATGCTACCGTGTCTGCGTCTCGTTTTCGGAGACATCATTTGCGATTTATCATCAAAATTAGTCACGCGTATCGCCACAGGTTGTCGCACGAATCGCATCCTCTCCGTGAACTGCGAAAAATGATTTTGATACGTCGAAGCTGCGGTGCGCTCTATTTATAGGCTCGCGCCGAAGCAAAACAGCTCATTATTCAAAATGCTTCTGATCCTGTCGGATAATTGTGATATTCGAGACCAAACCGCTGAGCAGTTGAAATATATATAAAAAATTATTCTACTGCGAGAGTTTGGCAGACACATCGATCAGTTGTGGGACAGACTCCCCGAGCATATAAAAGTCGATTCTGAGGTTCAGCAGTATCGTCGATGCTTGGAACATTATAATCGCCCTTGGCAGCGAACGCATATCGACGGTCCAGCACCATTGATTAAAAACTGCAGCGAATGTCGTCGAAGAGAGTAAAGAAAGGTTGTGGTCTGTTAAATCGGGCGATAAACGCGTTACCTATCGAATTACATATTCCGGGATATCAGTTTTGTGGTCCAGGAACTCATCTGGCAAAACGATTGGCTAGAGGCGATCGAGGCATCAATCCGTTGGACGCAGCGTGTCGCGAACACGATATTGCATATTCGCGTAGCAACGACCTCGGTGAAAGGCACACGGCAGATAAGGTTCTCGCTGACAAAGCGCGAAAACGCATCGTTGCGCGAGACTCGACTCTGGGTGAAAGAGGTGCTGCTACAGCTGTTTGGGCAGCTATGAAAGCTAAGACGAAAATCGGAATGGGGATGAAAACAAAACCTCGCAAAAGGACTGTAAGGAGAGCATCGCAAAAGCGGATACTTCCGGTGGCAAAACGAGGTGGCATATTACCACTTCTCCCGCTGCTAGGTGTTCTCGGATCATTAGCCGGTGGAGCAGCGGGGATCGCCAAGGCGGTAAACGATAATAAGGCGGCGCAACATCAGCTGCAGGAAATGCAGCGTCATAATCGCACCATGGAAGGTCGCGGACTTTATCTCGCACCATACAAGCGCGGACAGGGAATATCGAAACAAAAAAAAAAAAAAAACGCCGAAAAGACAATAAAAATGCCCGAGGGCGTAACTACAGATGCGCAATTGGGGGAGTTGGCAAAACGTATGCGTATTCCATTTTTTAGAGGTGTTTTTATGCGCAATGCACTACCTGTTGGAGGAGTACGCCGAAACGAGAGCGGTATCGTGAATTTGGATAATGTCGAGGGACCGGGGACTCATTGGGTGGCGTATGCGAAGAGGGGGCGTCGAGCTGTATACTTCGACAGCTTTGGCAATCTTCGGCCGCCTAAGGAATTGGTACAATATCTGGATAAAGATGTCGTGAAAATCGAATACAATCACGCGCCTTATCAGGAGTACAATCAGAGCAATTGTGGTCAACTATGTCTACGCTTTCTACAAACGATTGGTTGCAAATTTAAGGATTGACTTCTCACCACTTTGATTCAGTACGAGTCCAGTCGTACAGCTTGGAATATGTCGTTAACATTCACTCTAACCGGCAAGAGTAGCACCCTCGCGGTGAGCTACTTTCCACCCATAGATTTGAGCGAGGATGATTACGAGCTTGGTCTAACAACCCTTGAAACTTACCATACAATACCCAACATCGACTCCAGCAACGATAAATTCTACTTCACCACAAACTATGAGACCAATAGCAGCGTCGACACCAGCCTTGAATACATTACGATTCCCCACGGTTCATACGAATTAGACGCCATTGCCAAGTATTTGAAACAGCGATTACTCGAGCGATATCCTCAAAAACTCGATGGCACCAATGCCAACGATGGTAGCGACAGCGATGAGTATCCTATAGTGTTGCGTCCCAATAACAACACCATGAAAAGTGAGCTGTACTGCTCGTTCATTGTAGACTTTACGAAGCCCAATAACATTGGATCGTTACTGGGATTCTCGACGAATCGCGTATTAGAACCGGAACAGTGGCACGAATCGGACGATCCGATTAATATCATGAATGTGAACATTATTCGCGTAGAATGTAGCGTGACCGCTGGCGCGTACAGCAATGGGAAGCGCGTACATACCATACATGAATTTTCTCCCAGAGTACCGCCGGGATATAAGATATCGGAAACGCCCGCGCAGATCATTTACCTTCCAATCACCGCACAGGTCATTTCGGATCTAACGATACGTGTTGTGGATCAAGACGGGCGGTTGCTTGATTTTCGAGGTGAAGAGATTACCATCAGACTGCACGTACGACGACGTCGATGATAATACATGTGGTGCAGTCGTATGAGATGCTTGTGTTGAACGACTCCAGAAACACGTTTCTTCCAAACGAAATTGTTTGCAGCAACAACAACAACAACAACAACAACAACAACAACAACAACAACAACAACAACAACAACAACAACAACAACAACAACAACAACAACAACTGCAACTGCAACAGCTCTGATTACGCTAAAAAGAAGAGGTTCAGTGCTGCGAACATTGCATTTTTGAAATCGCTGGGATTCATTGTACGCAATTAAGTTGAAAAATGACTGACATTCTAAGCATTAGCGCGAAGCCGACGTTTGATGATCGCATCGTCAAGCTTGAGACTCACACATACAACCCTTACGTCAACACGACGTTTGGATACAGCGATGAGATAAGAATACCTATACAGCAACAGGATTTATACACATTACCGTGTGAAAGTTTCCTCTACCTGGAGGGGAAATTGACGATAAATAAGCCGAATGATGTATCACCGGTGATGTTGGGAAATAATTGCATGGCATTCATATTTGATGAGATTCGATATGAACTGAATGGTGTGGAGATTGATCGCAACAGAAACGTTGGAATAACTAGCACGCTTAAAAACTATGTATCGATGACATCTGATGAAGACAAAAATATGGAGAATGCGGGATGGGGCTTGAAACGGCACGATGAGCTAATAGTGAAAAATCATTTCAATTTTTGCATCCCGCTCAAATATTTGTTGGGATTTTGCGAGGACTACAAACGCATGGTTATTAATGCGCGTCACGAATTGATTTTAATACGATCGCGCAACGATAACAATTCTCTAATAGGATCGCCGACGTTGGAATCAGAAATTGAATTACTTAAAGTGCAATGGCGGATGCCTCACGTGACGCTGAACGACGTTAATAAGCTGTCGTTGCTACATGCTTTGGAAAGTGGACAAAACCTGAGCATTAGTTTTCGCTCGTGGGATCTGTACGAGTATCCTCTCTTACAGAGCACGACCAAGCATTCGTGGGCCGTGAAGGCAGCTGCACAGTTGGAGAAGCCGCGATACATTATCTTTGCTCTACAGACTGCTCGAAAGAATGTGATGACTGAAGATGTTACTCGATTTGACCACTGCAAATTGACCAATGTAAAACTTTTTCTCAACTCGGAATTTTACCCGTACGATGACATGAACTTGGACTTTGACAAGAATAGGCACGCCATCTTATTTAACATGTATACGCATTTTCGTAAATCGTATTACGGACATAGTTGCAACGAGGCATTATTCACCGTAGCCCAATTTTTGCAATTTGGCCCCCTCGTGGTGATTGATTGCTCGCGACAAAAT
The DNA here is from genome assembly GCF_050908995.1 of Andrena cerasifolii. NCBI lineage: Eukaryota > Metazoa > Arthropoda > Insecta > Hymenoptera > Andrenidae > Andrena > Andrena cerasifolii. The sequence continues at coordinate 397,461 of NC_135122.1, read as the reverse complement.
GAGTCGATCAAGAATAGCACCGTGGACGTGCGCATAGAATTTGATTGTAAAGAAAACGTACCTGCAAATACTACGGCCTACTGTTTGATTCTGCACGATCGGGTGGTTGAATACAATCCGCTGACAAATGTGGTGCGCAAAATCAATTAAATTACTGCGCTACTTGCCCGCCCTCTCCTGTACCAAATTCGTACAAAATTTCATCGTGAAAATTGAGATGCTTTACGAGAAAGAGTGCATTCTCCAGTCTGTCTTGGAAGCGAACGGACCTCTAAATTGTACCGATAATGGTCGTACCAACATTCGTTGACCTGCAAGGGTTCATCGTCGATGGAAGATTTGTCGCGAAGGAAGTGGCTATCCTACGAAAGGGAACAATTCTCTCGCACTATATTTTTGGGAGTTCGATGCCACAATATCTTCTTACAAAATCCGACAAATCGAGCATCCGGTGGTTGGTGGCAAAACATCATGGACTACGTTGGGAAGATGGAGACGTTCCGTACAGTATGGCTAAACAGCTAATTATGAAAGCTGTAGCCGATGCGATCGACGAGGAAGATGACACACCCCATGTCGTATACGTTAAAGGACTGCAGAAACGCGATTGGCTCATGGATTTCCTCGATGAAAATACGAGAGCGGACGTGATCATCGAGACGCTAGACATTGACTACGAGGATATCAAATCCCTAAATAAGCTAAACGTAGTTAATACTCTGCGATGTGGCAGACACGCAAAGCACTGTGCCATGCAAAATGTATTTAAAATATTCAACTGGTGGTCTAAACGCCAGAGGGAAATACACAAATAAAATATAATCAATTTTTTATGCATAACTGTTTTTTTCTTCACCCTCCTCAACCTCCAACCTTCTGCATGTACGCTAGATTAAGACGATAGTTGTAATTATGTACAAGTAGTAGTACGATTCATGATCAACGCGGTATGATAGACGTTCGATAGATGTTCAAGTGGTCTGATAGACGTTTGATAGATGTTCAAGTGGTCTGATAGACGTTCGATAGATGTTCAAGTGGTCTGATAGACGTTCGATAGATGTTCGGAGTGGTACGATAGATGTTCAAAGTGGTATGATAGACGTTCGATACCCGTTCGATAGATGTTCAAAGTGGTACGATAGACGTTCAATACACGTTCAAAGTGGTTCGATACATGTTCGATACCCGTTCGATAGATGTTCAAAGTGGTACGTTATGTGTTCAAAGTGGTTCAATATACGGTTGATATGCGATCAAAGTGGTGCGATTCACGTTTGATACATGTTCAATACATATTCGATAGATGTTCAGAGTGGTATGATAGGTGTTCAAAGTGGTTCGATACATGTTCAATACGTGATCAGAGTGGTATGGTCTAGTCGAATGATGTGCCCATAGAAGAAGGGAAAGAAGATGCGTGTGAATAAGGAGAGGACGGTCAGTGAAGAAGAAGATAAGTACATGGAGGAGGATGGTCAGCGAAAATGCAGGTTGCCTGTGATGAAGATGGCGAAGAACAATGGCATCCTACTTTGCAAAGCTATGCATTTCTCGATTTCATAATAGGAGGGGGTTTTGACGTGCGAGAGTCAGGAGATGCATCGAGACCAGTTGCATTCAAATCGCGACGGTGTTCTAACATATTGCGTTGCGACATTTTTTATAAAAATGGGATTATTAAGGATTGCTCCGGAGTGTGACCCTGAGGTATGTACTTAACAGTATTTTTTTTAACATTTATCGCGTTTAACCATTGATACCGAGTGAGATTAAAATCAGACGTTTGTATAAATATTATATCGCGGGTTTCTATGTTCCAGAACTCGCCACCCTCGTCACCTCCCGGACCGCCATCGCCACCACCGTCACCCCCGTCGCCGAGGGTGTGGTCCCCGGATTGGGGCTCTCCTCAGCGTCGCCGTCGCCGTCGCCACCACCTTCACCCTCGCTGCAAGTATGTAATACTTTGCATTTTTTTTATTATTTTTTTTTATATATATTTAATATGTTTTGTATAAATATAATATCAATTTTTTGTGTGTTCTAGAATTTTTATTTCATGATGAATGCGCGGGTGGTGGGGGAGGCACCGGCGCAGGCTGAGGAGAATGCGGCGGGCCCCACGAGGGTGGCTAGGCTGCGGTAGCCCTGGCTGCCGTATCGGCGGGTGGGGCCGCCGATACGGCAGCGGCGATCGCCATCTCCGCCATCACCATCATCATCGTCATCGCCATCACCACCGCGGTCCCCACACTAGATTTATTATTTTTTTTTATATTTATATTTATATTCTTCTTTTTTTTATTTATATTTATTATTATTTAATTGTATTTTATATTCTTCTTTTTTTTCTTTTTTTATATATTCTTTTTTATATTCTTTTTTATATTTATATATTATATTCTTTTTTTTTATATTATATTCTTTTTTTATATTATATTCTTTTTTATATTTATATATTCTTTTTTTATATTATATTCTTTTTTTATATTTATATTTATATTTATATATTCTTTTTTTATATTTATATATTCTTTTATTTATATTATATTCTTTTTTATTTGTAACAATATATATTTCTTAAACGTATATTATTTCTCAATTTTATTTACCCGTGTTCCTCCTCCCACGGCCTATTTTTAAAGATTTGTTGACGCTGCATAATTCTTATATGTGTGAGCAATTTTATTTTACATAATTCCACTATTTTATTAGATCGAGTTAATAAATATAATAATTTCTATACATATGCAAAGAATTTTATTTTATTTTTATGCAATAATTCCGCTATTTATAAGAACGAGTTAATAAATACAATAATTTTTTATTTTACAATGGTATTCTAAAGACGCGGTGTCGAGAAACGCCGATCTTTCCCGACATCGTTCGAAACAATTTCTGATAAAATTTTTCATAAAAATAAATTATTATACGTCGACGTTGTGTGTGTGTGTGTGTGCGTGTCACATATGTGACGCTCCGTTGGTTTCGCTATATGTACCATTCGAAAAAGACTAATGTCAGAGACGGCGTTTGGGGGAGTTGGTTAGGCGGCTGACTCGTACCGCGGAGGTCTTGGGTTCGAGCCCCGTCGCCCCGAGAAGTTTTTTCATTTATATTAATATCATAAAATTAATATTTCCTTCCTTACCGACAGTCTGTTGTACCACGCTCCAGAGTAGCACCTTCCTTACCGACAGTCTGTACCACCACGCTCCAGAGTAGCGCACCGTCACCCCGCGGTTCCTCCTCCTCCTCCTCCTCCTCGATGATACCCCCGCACCGTCACCCCGCGGTTCCTCCTCCTCCTCCTCGATGATACCCCCCACCACTCCGCCATCTCTATGACGTCATCCGCCGCCAGCCCGCCGACAAAAAACAAATTTTCAAATTTGAGTTTCAAGGTCATGATCATGACCTTGAAACTCAAATTTGAATTAGAATCCCCCTTGTCTTACTACTGAGTGCAAAATAGTCTTTTCATTGTTCACATTGTTGAAAATAAAATTTTAAATGAAATACTACAAATTGTACTACAAATATTTTAAACTACGCATAAAAATTCAGAATAAGGTCATCAATAATCTCAAATAAATGTATTATAATAAAGAGTACAATGGGACACGTTCGCCTAGGGCGCAAAAAAGGCTCGTGCCGTGCCTGGCTATCTGACCGTGGCGCGTATGCGTCGAGCAGTCACGATTTCATCTGAACGCTCGCGCCCGCCGCGCGCGCAAAGCGTTCCACCTCGCTTCTCCCTTCGGCCACAAAGAAACGAGAAACGATCGCTCGGAATAAGGCTCCGTTTACGATGACGGCTCAATGCCGGTCCCGACCAGCGAGCCATCCACGGGAAAAGACTGTACTTCTCTTTTTAGGTGCCATATTGACACCGTAAAAAAAGAATTAAAACAAATTACAAAAATTCTTTTAAATTCTTTTCCTATAATATAAGAGTAGCTTAATAAATACCAAAAAGATTTTTTCATTATATGTTGTATTTACTGAAAAAAAATTTGTAAAAATAGCTTAATTTTTCGGCCGATGAAAGTAGAATGACCCTTTAAAGCGATGGAAGTCGTTGCGGTCATCACTTATCTGTTTGGTATGTATAATACCGTAAATTGGAACCTTCAGAGATGTTTTATCAAAAGTCCACAAGTGTAGATCAAATATTCAATATTGTATAAATGTATAGTGTTAAATTTCAACTCGTGTACATAACTGTAAATAAATCACAATAGATAACGAGGCGACGCCTCTACGCCGCAAAAATATTTGTTAAGTATGTATTCTTACTTATAAGTATCGATCTGTGCAAAATGCATTGTGGAAAACCAAATATTTTAATTGCATTTGATTCTAATTTCAATTGAATGTTTTATGTGTTATTTGATTCTATTGATTTGTACAAAATGAAAAAATATATAAAACAAATTTTAAGTTAAACTGTTAAACGAGTTTATTTAAAATACACTAAAAACTAAAAAATAATTATTTTCTTTATTTACTTTTTATTGTCTAGTTTTGATTTGTGGTTATAGGCTGATTTCAAGTCGTTTGGATTTGTGGTTATGGGTTATATTTATTGATGACTGGGTAATTTTTTAAACCCCTGGGGGGGGGAGATCTTTTTCTTCATAAATTTATATTGTCATCCAAACTACGTATCCCTGCAAAGTTTCAAGTCTATTGGATAGTTGGAAGTGGGTTAAAATTGAGTTTCTAAATTTGATCCAAACAAACATACATACAAACAAACAAACAAACAAACAAACAAACAAACAAACAAACAAACAAACAAACAAACAAACAAACAAACAGAGGATTGAAGCTGAATAATAAGACTTTTTGTTAATCAGAGGTGTAAGTGGGACTGTTCAAGTCTATTCCGTCCAATTATATAATATTATTGTTGAATCAGTAGTCAATTCCTGTTTATTTTCCCAATTCCTAAAATGTAGAACACTGGGGCTCCAAGAGTCCCAGTTATATAAGCCTACGGGTACGAGCCTACACGCACACAACTAGAGTTTTCCCCATCCGTTACATGCCCGCAACTTCATTGGTTTCGAGCCCCCCCTTCCACGCTAGCTTTGGAAAACGTGATGGATGCTCGTACTCTCGGACCACCCATCGGGGCAACGCTGGTGTGGAGAGCGCGAGAGAGGGGTAGCGTGCGCGAGCAGGATAGAGGTAGATGGCATGCCACTGATTGGTTGCCGCCATTCGTGACAAAAACGGAAGTAGACAGAGAAAGAAAACGTAAAAAAGAAAGAGACAGAAATACGGATAGAAAGAGATAGATAAACAAACAGCTTGGAAAGCTTTAAACCCCTCTTACTGCTACTATTATAACTTTGAACCAAATTACTATTATTGCATATAAAAAATTAAACATATTTTTCAAATTTCAATTAATAAAAGTACAATGTTTGGAATTATAATACTCAATACTTTTCTTTTAAAGAGCAGGTTGTGTATTACACACTTAAACTCCGTTAGCGGACTCGCTTATCCTTGAACGAACTCGAATGTGCGCTCGCGCTCGGAATTGGGGGTCTTACGCATGCTTGATTTACACTAAGAGCAGGTGCAACATATTTTCGCCAAATATTCCCTACATATCGGCCGATCGCATTTTAAACACTTTCTATTGATTGAAAAGTATGTGTTCTACTTTATACAGCGTAGAAATACTGCCGGAACAACAAATCACTGCAGAAACAATAATGTTCTGTAGCAACTGTTATCACCACTTTTCCGAAAATACTGACGTGAACACCACACTGGGTCGGTGCGACCTATAGGCTACCTTCTTCACGATGTCAGTCGGTTTCTTCAGGTAAATTAAGTCTCATGGTGCGGAATCCGTAGTGGAGGTCCCAAAGCCCCCCCCCCCCCCCGACAACAGCTCCCCACCGTTTAGTAGTGGCCACGAATCTTCCAAACGGCCTGGGTCTCGGTGACCCAGTGTAGTGTTTGAGGGTTAAATTTGACACAGCGCTTTTTCAGTTTTTCACACGCTTATTACCTGTTGGAAAACTATTGTCATGCTCATATTTGGACTTGCAATATACAAGGTGTCCCAACATTCAAGGACTTCCCGGAACATATAATATCCTGATGCAAGGAGATATCGAAAAGACCTTCCCAGATATTAACAGTTGAATATTAGCGGTCGAACTTCGGGGCCGCGCAGTTTAAAGCTGAAGCAGCTGAGTCTGGACGGTGACCCGTACTACATACTCGCAGGAGGCACGCGTAGAAAAAGACCCACGCACAGAGTACAGCTGACCGCGCTGGTTCATTTTCCAGGCTCCACTGTGTATCCGAACCTGTATCTACACGCGCCTCCTGCGCGTATAATGTACATGCCGACGTATGCTACCGCGCGCTCGGCTGACTCGTGAAATCAAAATGAGCTGCAAGTACATAAAGGTGCTTTCAGTCAAATACTCGGCCTGGCGAGGCAAGGTCAAGGTGTCGATGAATAAGAATTATTTAAAAACGCAAAATAATGAAAGTATACTCATATTGTCAGAGTTTTAAATTGACAAATTATCTGAAAGTCCGCGAGAGGGAAGATATGGGTATGGATAATCTGAGAATATCTTACCTCGCCAGGCCAAGTATTTGACTGAAAACACATTTATGTACTTGCAGCTCATTTTGATTTCACATCTTTTTTTATTTTGTAATTATTATTATCTTCTATTTTTTGTAATTTATTTGATTTCATATATTTGACGTAATTTTTTTACTTTTTGAAGTTTTTTTATGGGGATCTACAATAGCGGACCATTACTAGGATCCCTTTTACTTAAATACAGCACCCGCCTCAAGCAGAACTCGTGCGCTTCCAGTAGTAATATCTGTTACCGTGGTGGGGAGACAGAATGGGGCCTCTACTTCGAACACCGCCCCTTTGGAGCAGCCACAACCCATTGAGGTAGATGACGTATCTGTACCCTTAGACCAGGAGATTTTGTCAATAATTGGCGAAACTCCGGAGTCAAAAGAAGGTGAGTTAACGCTTTCGCTTCATATTTCGTTGCGATGGTCCGTCTGGCTCAAAGAGGGTCAGAAGAAAGAGGTAAAAGAGGCCCTCTTAAAGAAGCATCTGAGGAAGGGTGCCTGCTTCTTGGAAGCATCGACGCGGAACCCAGAGGTTGCAGCATCGTTAAGTGCCAAAGTCATTAATCCTCAAAAGAAAGAAGATATTGTTGCGAGCACCGGGTATAGGCCCGTGCATAGCCTGCTGGTGCTCGCAGCTGAAGATAGAAGAAGGTCAGCTCCCTTGAAGAGGACGATCGGGAGGCCGACCAGAAGACGGTCTTGTACCGAACGCCGTGGCCTTCGGACGTGCGGGTTGGGCTTGTAACTTTGCAATCTATTGCTGTTGCCCTGTACACCGGAAATATAGTTGTGTCGTGTGTGCGCCCGTCTAATAATTATTCTACTCCTTTGCGTCGGGGTGTCCTGCGATGAAAACGCCCCGGCGCAACAATATCTTAGATGTAAGAAAGGCAATTGAAGAGCTGTGGGATCTCAACTCCTTGCAGAAGTGTATAGGGTACAAACAGTGGCCCGAAAATCGTGTATTATACCTAGCATAAACAAGCAGGTGGCATCGGTGCTGGAGAAAACTGTTATAGACGAGTTCCTATTTGAAGTGAAACTCGGCGAAAAGTTGAAAGAGGCTAGATCGGTCGACAAGGTAGGACAAAGGATGAAGTCTCAACAATTGTTGAAAAAGCATACACCGAGCTACAACCAGGGAAACTCGAAACACGCGTCTGCACTGAGGCCAATGGTACAGACGGGTTCAAGGATAGGTTTTGTACCGAAACCATCGCAGCGAGTACCACGCAATCGTTTCACATCTGCGAAGCAGGCGCAGAAACCCTAACGTCCAGCACCCAACGAACAAAAGAACTAGAAGCAAGAAACCCGTTAGAGGTCACTCAGTCATCGCTAACTCCTTCGCGCAGCTGGTCTCAGAGGGAATTTCTGGAAATTAGAAAGGAAATAGATAGTTTATTGCGGAGAGATGCAATAAAACATTGTGAACCAGTCGATGGTCAATTTATTTCCAATGTATTCCTGGTGCCAAAACCTGATGGCTCAAACAGGTTCATAATTAACTTGAAGGAGCTAAATGACTTCTTAGATCCAATCCATTTTAAGATGGAAGATGTCCGCACAGTATGTAAGCACAGACGAGGTATAGAATAGACCCATCACCTTATGGGACTTCGTGTCGCCACCCAATCTGTGTTACCGACCCATAATTTGAGGACTGAATTTAGCGACCTCTGTTCATGAACAGCGTCCAACTCAGCAACTACTCTGAAATGTGTTGAAATGCTGAAAGGTGTTGCGTACTTGTATACGTGTGACTTGTTTAGGGAGAGAGTTTGACATAAGAGGGTAGGCTTTTGTTACGGTATGCTTTGGCTCGGTTGGTCAACGACTCACGCGGATTTCTCTCCGAAAATCCATTTCGTGGATCAAGACACTATGGCATTTCTTCAAAGCCCGTGCAAGCTATAAATTGCAAGATGACATTGTTTATTAGCACTTTGCGTACCCTTGCGAACCCTTTCACGTATCGTGCGCCGAAAAAAGTATTAAAAATTCACGCTGTTACTGATATTCCCACAAGTTTCTAATGCACTGTTTAATCATTCCAGTGAAGTAATAATAATTGGATTCCGTTTGCCCCTAATATTAGTTTACCGCCAACACTGAAATTTACAGTAAAATCTAATTTTAAAAGTCTCGCAGAAAGTTGCATGATGCATGAGTGTCTTAAAAGTTTGTCTAGCCCTGAGAAATTCATCGGTTCAGTGAAGTGTGTGCATGGCATAGTGCATATTATCTCGTGATTTCTCAATTCGCGCATCAATTTCATCGATTACTGGACCATGTGGGAGGCCTTTTAATTTAACAGGATTCCATTCAGATATACCCGTTACTTAGAAGACTTTTTCAGAAACTGAAGGATGTTTAAAAACAGAAAATGATTTTGTAATCGTGTGCAACGCGATTGTAGAGTCAGTGCCTGTGCCTGCCAAAAAGTGTTTCATAGAGTACCGTGCCTCTACGTGTTAGTGATGTGAACGCGAATTCCCATAAGGTGATAGGTCTATCGTTTTAGCCTATACTTCGCCGATGTTAGTAACTAAGGGGGAGAAACAAGTATCTCACTCATATTTTTCCAAATATTCCTGCAACTATTCACTTACACTAAGTTCAACTAAAACGTATTTATACATTATAAATAATACTACGTGATATGTATAAGCATTAACATTAATGTATCGAACGATTAAACATTGAGAATAAAAGAGATTTCAGTCGGCGCAGAAAATCATTTGCAAATCCAAGGCCAAATGTTACAAATTGCTTAATATCTCGAGTTCTATCGATTATAGTTAATAATAATTTATACTGGGCGGTTAGTGTAAATATTGTTAACATTATTTGTCACAGCAATAGCCACTGGAATGGATATTTTAGCCGAAAATCCATTTTTGCCGAAGAATTCGCTGGATTTCGCAATTGTAACTAACCGTCGACCTTGTTTTGATCGGGGGACATCATTCCTCGAAGTCTACATAAGGAGCTCACAGATCTTCATGTACTCAGTCGTCGTCGGTCCTCCGGGCTTGAAGGACCTCCGGGAACCCTGGAGCTGCCGAGCCACCTGGATCCACTGGACTTCCTGGGGACCTGGTCAGGGGTTCAACCCTGGTTCTTCCTCCCCCTCCCCCATGGAGCTGCCGAGCCACCTGGATCCACTGGACTTCCTGGGGACCTGGTTCTTCCACCCCCTCCCCCCGGAGCTGCCGAGCCACCTGGACCATTCGGAACTGCTGAACTTGCTGGGGACCTGGTCAGGATTTCAACCCTGGTTCTTCCGCCAGCCTCTCGCCCCTCTGGCCTGGGTTCGTTTATTCGCTTGGTGCTGATGAAATTTTGGGGTTCGGTAAGTCATTTAAAATTTTATTGTTTTGCGAATGTCAAATCTGATTTCTTCGGTCGTTTTCCATCATCTGTCCTATTTCCATGCATACTTTCGAGAATTTTGCGCGAGTCGTTCTATTTTTTGTATTTCTTCGATGGGTTTGCATGATTTATTTTATTTGATGCATTTCTTCCATGGGTTTAAATGATTTATTTCATTTTCGTGAATTTCTTCGATGGTTTTCTCTGATTCATTTCATCTCGTCGATGTCTTCGATGGTTTTCCCTGATTCATTTCATGTCTTCGATGGTTTTTCCTGATTTATTTCATCTCGTCGATGTCTTCGATGGTTTTCTCTGATTCATTTCATCTCGTCGATGTCTTCGATGGTTTTCCCTGATTCATATCATCTCGTAGATGTCTTCGATGGTTTTCCCTGATTCATTTCATCTCGTCTATGTCTTCGATGGTTTTTTGTGACTTCTGTCACTGTGTCATGCATCTCATCGATGGGTCTACATTCTCTGCTCTTTCCTTCAAGTACCTATCTCTGCGGTGGTTTTGCATGCTCGTGCGTGCTCTGCTGTTGGTCGAAATTATCTCGATCGTCTCCAACTCAATAAGCTTTTCCTTAATTTCTTTCCAGGCCGACCACACCGTTACTAACATATAGTAGTTGATTGTTTCAGCTTTTCAGGTTCACCGTTACTCGGGGAATGGAGTTAATAACACGATATATTTAAAAAGAAACTAGTGAAAAGTGATAATGAAAAGTGATCGTGCAAAGTGACAGTGAAAGAAGACATCTAAGGAAGCCTAGGCTAATGTATTATAGTATGAAGTATTTAAGGTCCCATGTGAAATTGCCAAGCAGTCACTAAATCATTAACTTTGTTGTTCGTTTATTGGCTCCTCATCTGTGATGAGGAGGTTACCGCTGCTTCCGTTTGCGGAAGCAAGTGACTGAGCATGGAATCGGTATGGGTGGATCAGTTTCATCCCTTGGTGTTCTTGTCCAAAGGGAAAAGTTTCGGGCGTAGGGGGTGTACCTTTTGGTACACTGCCTGCGTAAGTCACCCGGTCCGATTACCCAATCTTCGTGTTGGACGGCTTGAGTCAGGTCAAGTGTTTGCTCCTGACGAGTCGCATCGGAGCAACAGGAATCGTCTGGGAGGCGCCGAGCGCTTTTCCCTTTCGACTTGGACAGCAGGGTGGTAGGAACTGCGCCGTCCAATACTTGTTTCATGCTTACCCTTCGCCTTTCCTTCTTTCCTGAATTTCTTTTAATCGAGTGATTGCTTGGCAGTTCGCTAGATTCTATATCTAAACCGAAGGGATCGATGGAACATTGTTTCCATCCATCTCTTTGGTTTAGTAGGCTTCATGTACAGGGAGATCGATGGAACTTTGATTCCATCTATCTCTCTACGGGTCTCCAAGCGCAGCAACCTCCTCGCGGTGAGACCTGGTAATCGGTGAGAACCGAGCCGATGGCTGCGATTGTCAAATATTCTAGTCGTATATAAGAATTTCTTTAACTTGCAATATTATGGTAGAATGCAAGAATAAAATATGTAACTTAAAATGTTGTTCGATTGTTCCTACCGAACCCCAGAATACGAATATAGTGTTAAGATGGAAGAGTAAGTGCAAGTTGGAATATTTCAGCGAGATACTGGAACTGTTGAGTTTTTCACAATTTTTAAAGTCCTCTCTGCTTCAGCATTTTATTGAAATATACAAAGTTACAATTCCTTTGCGAGATATTCCACGTTACATCATGAAAGCATGTCTTCCACAAATAATGTTGTTGTTTATATAAATTTGTATGTTAAATAAATTTGTTTTGCGTTAAATAAACCGGAATAGGACAGCAAGGTTAAAAGACGAATGTGATATCGTTTTATTTTCTTCCTCCGTTCTTTTCCGTTCAACGAAATATGTTCATAAGACGATTTTTAAATTGTTACTCTAACAGAAACATTTGTAAATCGCGGGCATTGACTCTCAAAACATAAACTAGTTTTACTCGTGCTTAATTCTAGTTCCTACCACGCGTAGCGTTACAATCTGTTTTGAGACTTCACCGGTAACGTTGCATGCGACACTAAAATGGCAAGGGGGTCTTAGGACCCCCTAAACCGGCGACACAAAAATACATTGCTTGATAGGTCTATTCTATACCTCGTCTGTGATGTAAGCTAATGTGGCCTGGTGCATACCTTGGTTCAATCCATTTGAAAGACACCTACTTCCTAATCCCATTACGTAAAGAGCGTAGAAGGTTTGTAAGATTTTTGTTTGACGATCACTTATATGAGTATACCTGCTTGACATTTGGCCTGTGTGCGAGTCCATGGGTATTCACGAAAGTAATGAAACCAGTGGTTAGCCATTTACGGTTAAAGTCGCATCTGTCAGTCATATACCTCGATGATATCCTATGCCTGGGCAAGGATGCAAAATCTTGCAATGAAAATATTCAGGAAACGGTAGATCTACTTATGTCGTTGGGGTTTACGATTAATTATAAGAAAAGGGGTTCAAATTGGGTTCATAATAGACTCGGAAAAAATTTCGATTGAGCTAACCCAGGAAAAACGGGAATACTTGAAAAATATGGTGTATCTCTTTCTCAAGAGGCGACGATGTAGGATTAGGGAGTTTGCACAATTAATAGGCTCTCTAATCGCAGCTTGCCCAGCTGTGGAGTATGCAGCGTTGCATTGCAAATTACTAGAAAGGGCTAAATGTCAAGCCCTTGAATATAGCTTAGGAAATTTTGAGGTAACGATAACGCTGCCGGACTATATAAACCAAGATTTGTTATGGTGGCATCAGAGATTAAATAGTTCGGTAAAAGACTTATACGGTCCGCGTCTTATAGAAGGGAAATTTTTTCCGACGCCTCTCTGACAGGATGGGGTGCCTTTTGAGGGGAAAGACGGCACATGTGTTATGGAAGGAAAACCCATGGGTTATGGAAGGAAAAGGAAATAGAATTGCATATTAACTCCCTAGAGCTAAGGGCAGCGTTTATAGCGCTTAAATGTTTTGCTACAGACCTGACGGACTGTGAAATTATGCTCAGGGTTGATAACACAACAGTTAAGACATACATAAATAAAATAGGAGCGACTTAGTTTCCTCAATTACATAACCTAGCGGCAGATATTTGGAACTGGTGCGAGACCCGTAGGCTATGGGTCCATGCTGCATACATATCATCGCGCGAGAATACTGACGCAGACTTCTTATCACGGATAAAGAATAATGATATCGAGTGGGAGCTGGCCGAATATGCCTTCCACCATATTGTACGGCGTTTTGGATCACCGTCTGTTGACGTCTTCGCTTCACGTGCTAATGCAAAATGCCTAGTCTATTGGGCTTGGGAGAGAAATCTGGATGCAATGAACATTGATGCGTTTACAATAAATTGGAAGCAGAGGGATTTCTATGCATTCCCACCTTTCGCAGTGATCGCTAGAGTCCTTTGTGACGTCCCACTATTTTTCGTGCGGTCATAACTAGCATCTTCCCTATAAGTCATCCCACAACTCCGTCACTATCTACAAAACTCAACTCTTAACCCTTTCCCCCAACCATCGGATCATCTAGACAATGTACCTTAGCGGTCTCCATCTTGAGACGATCAAGCACGAAATCCCCTTCCCCTTTTCGCCCATGAGGCACGATCTCCTCCCTCACATTTAAAATCTAAACAAGTTCTTCGTTCCAAAACCTACTTAACTCGAGACCACGCCTCACCACTCTCTACGATAAATCAAATGCTAGCCACTCTCAAACCTCCCCATTCAGAAACCTCCAAAATCCATCCAATGGGTTAAGTACCCCTTTTCAAAGCCCCAAAAGGACCCCCCCCCCCCAAAGATGCTAATGCGACGCATATTTCGCGCATGAGTCATCAATACGCGTCAATTACATAACACATATTTGAAACATAAGTCATCACACATACCGTCCATTCCCCGCATACCTGTCATTCCATCGCACCATATAAATACCAGGGCGACGCATATTTCGCGCATGAGTCATCAATACGCGTCAATTACATAACACATATTTGAAACATGAGTCATCGCACATACCGTCCATTCCCCGCATACCTGTCATTCCATCGCATCATATAAATACCAGGGCCACATGGACCGCACACAGCTAGTTGGGTAGAATCCGCTACGCGAGTCACTTTAACGCATTCCTTGAAACCTCAGTAATTAGTATTATATTGTTGCGAGCACCCTTTGGTTGGAATCCAGGGCCTGCTGGTACTCGTGACAGGAACACGAGGACAGCGAGAAGAAGGCGATCGGATCGATTGCCTGTCAAGCTGTCATTTGATAGCCAGACGCCATTACGTGCAGACGCATCGACATTTACATATTTCTCGCGCGTTTGTGATTGTATACGATTTATCTGTTACCCTGTTCTTGTTAATGTTCTGTTGCTGCTGTTGAACTTTCGCATTAAACTTCTGCTATGCCGAGCCGAAACCATAACATTATATAAATGCAGTGCTATTCAGTGAAAATGACTATCACTCAACGACAGCGACTGTAAGCTATCATTATTACTTATTGTACGAGTGTATATCACCTCCATTTATATTCATTTATATTATTTTCCATCGTTAACGCTTATTGCTTTATATTTTATATTACTTATGCTTATCACTTTATATTACTTTTATTGCTAACGCTTTTTACATTATATTATTTTCTATTACTTATGCTTATCGCTTTACATTACTTTCATTGCTAACGCTTCTTGCTTCATATTATATTATTGCTCACGTTCATTATATTTATGTTAAACTTGGTTATTGTTAATTCTCACGCATCAATCAATAGTAATATATTGATAATAATATACTACTATTGATTACTGTTTATACACATGTTTATGTGCTAATGCTTAACGTCCCACGCATTATTATATTAACTCTACCGCTTTCGCATTAAGGTTGCATGGCATATTCTTGTGCATTCAACTAAATAAACGCTCTTATCTTAAATAACATTTCGAATGATTGTATTGATCCTTTGGTTACGGAGATTCCAAATCATAATAAGCCATTGCAACAGCTGATCTCGCTTTGCGAACGCCAGGAGTTCTTATAGTGTTTACAAAGCTTACTTTCGCTTAGGTCTTGCACGACCATATGGTTACACATATTTCAAAGAAATATTACGTGTGACTCCTTATATTAATGCAGCGGTAAATCCAATTACCAAGCCTTTAAATACCACGTGCCGGATGTCAAGTTGACTGGGTAAAATCGATGTCGTATTCGTATCTTTTAAGAGGTTTTTCGGAAAGAAATAGACTTAGAAACGAAAAGAGAGGAAATTCTGCCTTGTTTTCCGACTGCTGCCAAAATGCTGCTCCTTACAGAAATATGCGATACTGTCGCATCCGCCTTTCCCAGGATAACCCATATACATATAAAATAATACAGGGTGTAAACGGTGTACGTAGCAATATTTTAGGTGGTGGTATGAGAGGCCCAATGGAACGTAAAAGGTCTTATGACATAGTGTCCGATCTGTGTCCATTTTACAGTAATAATGCCTTAAAGTTAGCACGATGCGCTTGAAACGGATAGTAGCTCGCACATATTGGTGAGACAAACACATTGAAATAAGGTGTTGACCTTCGAGCTTTAAAGGTAATTCCCAAACTGGTGTGTTTTCGGAAGAAAAAATTCTTAAGGGTGATCCTTCAGCGACTGTACTGAAGGAAATGCCGCCTGGTACCCCGTGGCGAAGACTACACCCTGCGATGTCTCACCGAATGCTTATGGCATTCGACTCTCCAAGGAGTTGGAATACCCATAAAAAAGTGAGAAATCTTCCAGCCCCGCATTTCTCATCAAATCTCTGTGAAAACGCCGCCAATCAATAACTTATATTTCTTCGATCAAAATAACACCAAGAACGACGTAATTCGGACCATAATGAACGAAATTAGATGAAAAATTGATGTCCATAATCTCAAACTAATTTCTTTAAAAATAGTGCGATTTACATGGCGTTTAGTATGATTTACATCGAAAAAATAAAGAATAAAAAAATCAGTTTTTCTGAAACGTAGCGCTCGATCGAAGTCGGCGCCTCGTAGTCGAGGGTGAAATTATTCATTACAGTGTTACGTATGTGGAATTTTCCCCTACGGCGCTCTCAAACGTTTTTTCGAGCTCGCGTTTGCGAAAGGAAAACGCCCAAAAAGCCTTTCGGTTAACACATACCAGTAATAGGGGTCATGATCTCGGCCAGCTGGATCACGACCATAGGAACGAAAGTGACACGAGGACGACGCCTAGGATTTCCTTATATGGAGATTCTTAGCGAATCCCCACTCATTTTGGAACTATATAAATTGGATTCAACCTTTTTCGGTTCAAAGGTATAGAGCCACGCCGTGTCACGCTCGTACAGAGTTGGTTAAATCTAGTAAGATAGGGTTCGAGTCCTTGTCAGAATCCCAGTTAACCTCATAGAATCCGCGAGTCCGGTTTAAATTCTATTTGGCATATTGAAATAGCCACTCTTACGCCCCGCATCGCCAGTGCGTCAACACCGTGCAACTATTGGTGACTTACACTATTTATTTAATTAATTAATCGCGACACTTACATTTGTACAATAATTGATTATTTAATATACGAATGGTGTTCACGTGTAAATCGAGTAGATTCGTTGAACCCATCTTTTACCCAGCGACCCTTATAATAATAGTAGCACATAGCCACCGATACAACTTTACCGCTCGAATTGTATCAAACATTAATTAAGAGTTACGAGGCACCACTAACATTTCCAGCGACTCCGTGATTTCGTATCGGGTTCGTCCACGAAACCTCACCCACCTACGGCTCCGTGATTTCGTATCGGGTTCGTTCACGACGTTTCACCCTCCTGTGACTCCCTGATTATTAAAGTCAGGTTCGTCTGCGCTTGAGTCCATTCCTAGAGGCTCCCTCATTTCGCATCAGGTTCATCCGCGCACCTAACTAAAAAATTCTCGCGTTGCCGCAGCCCCGGCTTGTAATAACAGAATATTGTAGGATCACGGAAAAAAGGGAACCTCCTCGGAAACGGGACTTGAACCCGCGATCTTCTGTTTCGTTGCGTGCTGGCCAGCCGCCTTAGCCAACTCGGCTACCGCCGACTCCCCGGTCATAGCCATTCCGTGTCCGTCTCTTATGGTGGTGTGGGTTCCTGATTAGAGGCGGAGAACTATCGATAGTACTATCGATATTATCGATAGCCGACACTATCGGACTCACTATCAATAGTCTTGTATAACTATCGATATTTTCGATAGTTCTTAATGCGAGCGAAAAAGGCCATTCTGTGCCATTGTGCTGCATTGTGCGCATTAATGCCATTAACATTTCAGCGACGCACAGTAAGTCTGATTTATTCATGATTAGTGATTATTTGTTTATTAATTGAACGTTGTTAATTATTCCTAATTCTTAATTATTTCATTTTAGTATTTTGCTTGTTTTCATCATTTATACACTACATTTGATAAGGTATGAAGAGGCACCTCGCAAAGATTAGAAAAGGTACAATCTTTTAAATACTAATTTAAAGTAGAATAATATAGCACAATGTGTTGTGTGACATTTGTAATCTTATTGTAGACAATAGTCCAATAGAAATAAGAAATGAAGTTGGGGAGGAAGAAGACAAATAGTTTTAAAAAAGGAATCCACAATGAAGTCTTCAAATTGTGGGATTTTTTTTGAGAAATCGAATGATAGAAAATTGGCAAAATGCCATGCCTGTAAAAGAGAATACACAACAAGTGTATCCACAAGAATATACAACATGGTATTAAGGGGAGGTTCCGGTCTAGAGCCCCCAAAAATAGGTGATCTTTAGGAATTAATTAAAGGAAAACTGCTATATATAATTTAATGGGACTTTTTGCATTGTATTAAGGATGTCTTACATTATAGAAATATATTTTTTGTTTTATAATTTATCATTACAGACGGCACTGGGGAGTCGTTAAAGTCAGGGCGTCAAAAAATTGATCAAAATCGGTGGGACCTGTATCCCCAAACGTTTTTATCCGATTCGACTGAAAGTTTCTTTATTTTGAAGAATATACTTCTGGCTAGGGGGGAAACCAGAAAAATTACAAAAATGCAATTTTTTTTTAAAAATAACGACACTTGAAGTTTGAAATCACTTTTTCTCTATAGTTTTCATCCTTTCAACGCCTTTGAATATTATAAATTTTCAATTTTTTGTATTTGTTTCTGGTAGCATAATACAAAAAGTTTCAGTCGAATCGGAGAATAACTTTTGGAAATACAGGTCCCACCGTTTTGAGAACTCTGTTTCGAGAAAAATGCGTTTAAAGTTTTACGTGAGTGCCGAGTGGCCGGGTATTTCCCATATGCCACTACTCAAATGCCTATAATTTCGGGAATTTTACGAATTTCAACAAATCCTTTTAAACACGTATTCCTAAAAGATTGAACATTCAAAAAATGAAAAAAAAAATGACTTTTAGACCAGAACCTCCCCTTAAGGAGCAGTCAGTACACTCGGGTACTTTTATATCCACTACTAATGTTAGTGGTAATATGTTAATTCTTCAGTTTACTTTTAACACGTTTTTTTATTATTTCAATTGAAATTAACTGATCTTCTGTTTTAACCTAACCTATCCTAGACCTAAACTAACATATAGTGCCTTTTGTAATTTCGAAACTTTCGATTTTTCAAAATGTCGAAATCGCGATATACAGGGTGTCCCACTAAGGAATGGACAGCGCGATATCTCTTAAAGTATTGTCGATAAAAATATAAAAAAAATAGGGAATTGCATAGTTCGAGGGGGCCCATTTATTAAATATAAACGGACCCAGGCCGTTTGAAAAATTCGTGGCCACTACTAAACGGTAAATGGTGGGGAACTGTTGCGGTGGGGGAAAAAACTTTGGGACCCCTACTACGAATTCCACACCATGAGACCCCTAATTTACCCGAAGAAGCCGAAAAAATGTAGTCCATAGGTCGCGCAGACCCAGTGTAGTGTCCACGTCAGTATTTTCGGAAAAGTGGTGATAACAGTTGCTACAGAACATTATTGTTTGTGCAGTGATTTGTTGTTTCGGCAGTATTTCTACGCTGTGTAAAATAGAACACATACTTTTCAATCGATAGAAAGTGTTTAAAATGCGATCGGCCGATGTGTAGGGAATATGTGGCGAAAATATGTTGCGACTGTTCTTAGTGTAAATGAATGATTTCATAGCGATTTATACTGTTTTTATAAAATAAATTATTATTCCAACCATTTCATTGCATAATTACAGAGAACATTCGTTCGGAAGAAGTAAAAAATCACTCGACTTCACCTCTAGAAATAATTATATTGTTTGGAACCAATCATAATGACATATACACTCCTCACATTAATTAAAGGATCACCTCTAGGTACCCGAAACATAGGGGCAAGTTCACATGGTCATAACTCTGGCAAAAATAGTCGTATCGATATTTTGAAACTATGGTTTGAAAGCGTGGAATCCCTACTTTTAGCTGCTATTTCAGATTTTAGCTGTATTGCTTTTCGACAAAGTTATAACGATATAAAGAGCACTTGGTCAATTTTAAAGCAATTTCTTCAACTTGCTAAAGTTCCGCGGGGAGTATGAAATTTTTTACACAAATTCCATTTACACCAGTTGAAAGCGGCTACTTTCCTGTGTAAAAAGAGAGCAACAGGCAACCGTGCGTTGGCAGAGCAAACAGTTACTGCGACCGCGTTCGGGCGACCTGTAGATGCAGCACACATGCAAAACCTATGTTGCAATACGACGCCACTGAGCGACTCACATGTCCTTTGTCCTGTTTCTACTTGGGGAGTTGTGAGGAGAAGCATTTTACATTGTTATTAAAGCTTTTTTATTTGATCCAATTTGCGAAGTTATATTTTAATATCGAACGCCTTCCCCGCGGTCGAATATAGTACCGCAAACATATGCGTTCGGACATATACATATACCAAAGAGATATATGATGATTGCGACGAGTTCCAATGTATTAAACACAGCTTTCAGAAAAAAACATATTACTTATGGGATTACATAATACAGATATAAGTAACACATTAAAAAAATACGTACAGGATACCGACTAAATGGTATGTAAGTCCCCAAAGTAGTTCTTGCCATGAAATATAACAAATCTTGGTATGGGACTAAACCATCAGCACAGTGTGGATGATATGTACTTCCAACATGTAAAAAACTGCACGCAACTGTTGTTGCACGCAATTGTTGTATAACAGAATCTAGTGCATGGACATCGGTAGTTCCCATTATACCATCTGACACGATTATCATATCTAAAAAAAAATTATTATTACCATTGCAATTAATTTGATATTATTATTACTATAATTATTGTTGTTTCTTAAAATAAAATAAATAGCGGAAACATAAATTCAGAATTAAAGATTACAAAAGAAGAAATTGAGGAACAGCTGACAAAGTAGAAAAAAATAATTCCGAAGAGGGGAAGACGACACACAGAATGAGGCCTAAATGTTTTTTGAAGGTGACACCATAAATAAATTAAGAGATATATATTACATATATATTACACTGTTCGATAAGGTTTCTTAACTTTAATGAAATATGATGGTTTTTATAGCTTATTATAACGAATTTATAAAAATGGCGTAGCATATCAAGATTTGAAGAAAAGTGAGGTTAAACATGCTAAAAAAAGCCTGTTTTGGCCATATTCAAGCCAATATATAAAAAGAACGGTAGGTCCTTGCCAAAATCCGATTAAATACTCGAATTCAGCAAGAAAAAATGTACAAAATACATGTATTACTTTAAGAGTTAAAATAAATTCTAAGCAAGCTACCGCCAGGGCCGTCTTAACAAATTTGAGCGCACTGGGCTAAAAAGATTTGGCGCCCTAACCCTTCACGTACCAACTCTATGCACCGTACAGACTACAGCTTCTTCCTAATAGGTGCAAATCCTATGGACTTAACGACTGTCGTGACTCTCCTCTCATAAAAAATTGAAGAAAAAAAACTTTCCAACATACTTAATTTTTAAGCGTCCTTAGATCACCGGCGCCCTTGGGTTATAGCTCTTTTAGCCCACTGGTTAAGGAGGGCCTGGCTACCGCGTACAGAAATTGTAAGAGACTGAAATCTGTGGTTTATGACATAGACTATACGGCGCGAATTGCAAGAGGACAATCGGGACGCCGACAAGAAGACGGTCTTGTACCGAACGCCATTACGTTCGGACGTGCGGGTCGTACCTTTGTAAACTATTGCTCTGTGTAACAATATACTTCAGTCGTGTGTGCGCCCGTCTAATCATTATTCTACTCCGTTGCGTCGGAGTGACCTGCGGTGAAAACGCCTCAGCGCAACAATATATATAACTTTCTTGTGCATTTATCCAGTTTCTTGTGCGCCGTATAATAGTAAAATTACATATGAGAAAATATGAGAAGATATAGGAAAATAACTAAACAAATATGTTGTTTGAGAATGTGGTAGTTCCGCTCACCTTCCACACTCATCCTCACCGCAGCACCTCTCTGAGAGCAGAAGTCGCGACGGATCTACAACCGATGATCCAATCAGCTCACCGCTTCGATCAACTGATCGTAATTACTAGAACTACTAGACGAGTAACTACTAGAACGTTCGAGAAGTCGCTCGAACGAAAACGGGCATCCATCTTACACTCACTCTTGTTCTCACGGTGTGTAGTAAAAGATGTATCGCGCGTCGAACCACATTTTCTCACCTTGTGAACGCTCACCTCTCATGGTGGATTCATCTATTGAATTGAACTCTCAAATCGCTCTTCTCGCGCACAAGCTCAGCTCCTCTCACGCTCGCATATTGATTGTAGATCGCCGCGGGTGACGCGCACGTGGTGGTGCAACGTGCAGTAATTCTATCATCTTCGTGCATTCATACAATCGCGAGACACTAGAACTCATTCTGCATTCTCACTTTCGCAAACTCACTGTACTCGTTCATGTTAATAAACTTGACACTACTCATTTTAAGTGCTGTATTGTGTGCACCTTTTCACCGTCAGACATAACTTCTCCGGCATCCAACGCGTTCGATCGCTAGATTCTCAAACATATGTATATTTTATAAGTCACCGATTTTTTTTTATTTATTTTAAAACTTCTGTTGAGAAATGAACCGCAGAAGAACTAAATCACGCTCGGCTTATCTGCATTCGGCTTGTCCAGCAACAATGGTTTGACAAGGAGATCCACGCCTTGCAAAAATTCAACACTTTGAAAGGGCCACTTATAGCCTTAAGTCCATATCTGGAAGGCAAGGGACTCTTACGCGTTGGTGGGTGACTCTAGCACGTTCTCCTGTCATATAAGGAACAACATCCGTTGATTATACCGGAGAAGGCCCATTTCACTACGCTGCTTGTATCATATTTCCATTGGATGACTTTGCACGATGAACCCCAACGAACCCTCACTGCCATTCGTCAACACTATTGGATTCCCTGCGGACGACGATTGATGCTCCAGGTTATTTACAAGTATCTTACTTGTTTTCGATGGCGAGCGCATGCCATGTCACAAGGTATGGCTGATCTGCCTAAGTTACGGGTAACCCCGTCTAGACCAGTGGTGAGCAACTTTTGATCCGAAGTGGGCCAAAAGTGCAAACCTACTACTCTATGCGGGCCGCAATATTAAATACATAAATATACTAATCAAAGAATTTTAATTTATGCGATGAATTTATTGTTTCTGACATTGACTTACACTAAAACGTTTTGTTAAATTTGATTTACTGTTTATTAGTAATATATACACAGTAATATATACCTACCTACATATTATAACATAAACAGGTATATGTACGTATATTTTTCTAATTAAGTGAAATTAAATAACTATTGAAATTTACTTAATGAGATGCTTTCTTCTGTTTCTCATAAACGAGCTCCTCAATATTGGGTGGGATATTCGAAACTGCTATTCTAATACAATTATTTAATCGTTTGTCAGCGAGTCGATTGTTACGTCCCGATAGGACTTCCTGTAAATCACCCCGAGCGATTGGAATGATTTACCGGGTTCTTGCTCTATCGAAGGGCTGAGACCCACCTTGACTATACTTACCGGGAATATGGAAGGGGATAAGGGGATGAAAGAATAAAGTTCAGGGGATATAATGGAGAAACGATAAGGCTAAATATGTTGTTACAGAAATAAGATTACTCTACCTCGAGACAGCGCTTCGCCTCGGCTGTTGCTCGCTGTGTTCTCGGATGTCGGTGGCGTAGTGCCCGTCGTACCGCACTGTCTCTAAACGTCGTATTTCTACGCGGTCCTATGTCGGTCTCGATTGCCGCGCAAGGGATCTCCCGACGAGGCCGTTTCCAGTATGTCGGACGGAGTTACCCTTCTTACGAATTACTATCGGCCGAGCGCGCTTCGCGGAATCTACGCGGAGACGTGGTCGCGGTATCTAGACGGTCCTCTGGTCCGTCGCGACTTCCTAGCTCGAGCTCTCGAATAAGAATCCTGTTTTCGCGGCTCTAGATCGCGGGCCGAACCTCGAACGATCCCTACGAATGGGGAAAACTGCCCCGTCGGCAGCTGTCGGTTGCTTCACCAATTCCCCGATTATTGAGAAATAATCGGGGGCTTAGGCCGAACGCGGTCGTTGTCCCCATCGCTGTTGCCACGGGCTCAGCACCACTCGATTGCTTCACGCGAGGCGATTCCGCTGGATCGCCTTTGCAAAACAAAAGCGACGCGTGGACAGCAAGCACGGGATGGACCTGAAGGGCCCATGTAACACGATTAAGACGATCACTTTTTAAAATTTTCATTCTCGAGAATAGTTGCTCACACGCAAATTTGAATTATACAACATTAGAAAGGGATAATTTTATCCTATTTTTTGGCGCAAAATTCATTCCGATATCTTTTACAGTTCAAAAGATATATGCAAATGTTCAGGCGGCCCGCAGGTCAACGGCTCGCGGGCCGCGAGTTGCTCATCACTGATCTAGGCCCTTCCTAAATACCGGAGTGGATTATGCGGGCCCTTTCTTAATTAAGACTACTCCTGGACGAGGGTACAAAACAAGAATGGGTTACATTGCATTATTTGTCTGTCTCGTCACCCATGCTATACATTTAGAAGTAGTGTCTGATTATACTACTGAAGATTTCATTGCAGCATATCGTTGGGTCAGTTGGCGCCGACGTAACTGTGCCACCTTGCTCAGCGACTGCGGCACCAATTTTATCGGTGCTGATCACGAATTGCACCGGCTCATTGCGGTCGCTTCTACAGATTCCAAGGAATTGGTCGTAGCAGTGGCACAAGACGGCACCACATGGAAATCCCCCCCCCCCCCCCCGCTGCAGCATATTTTGGCGGTACCTGGGGGCTGCTGTCAAACTGGTTAAGTTCCATGTGTGAACTCCCGGCCACTCACACCGTTATCGTGCGATCCAGGGGATTTGGAAACGATAACGCCCGGGCATTTTTTAATTGGGGGACCTTTGGTAGCTATACCGGAACCCTTGCTGACTTCAGAGAATCCTGGACGACTTTCTCATTGGCAGCTGTTAATTCAGATGCGCGATCACTTGTGGCGACGTTGGTCGCA
Source organism: Andrena cerasifolii (assembly GCF_050908995.1). Lineage (NCBI taxonomy): Eukaryota > Metazoa > Arthropoda > Insecta > Hymenoptera > Andrenidae > Andrena > Andrena cerasifolii. The sequence goes on along the minus strand of NC_135122.1, from coordinate 372,781 downwards.
AGAGTATCTTCAGATGCTGCAGGTCCGCAACAAATGGCGGACCACTTCTCCCAACGTCAAGGTGGGCGATCTTTGTTTCCTGATGCACGAACCTCTACCACGCACTAGATGGCCACTGGCACGAATCACTGCAGTCCACCCCGGCAGCGATGATTACGTCGGCGTAGTGACACTATGCACGGCGCTACCACTCTGTAATGACGTATATGAAAGATTTGTCTAGTCCCAACACAAGACTAAACTATAACTTGTAAAAATTCCTAAACCAGAATTACGTTCGTCCATACTGGACGAAGCCGGGCGGTATGTTCAAAAATGAAACTGTCGGAGATGGGCGACACCGATACGATCCCCACTACACGCTTGACTGTCGCATGGAGTTCTCGAGGCTCGGCGATATGCTTATCTTTGAACCCGACTGGGGATTTCGAATCCTCACCGCGGCGACTATCCAATCGCTGGCTCCGATATAGGAGCGCTTAGAAATCTGGAGCGTTCGAGAGCTCCGAACCGGCAGTCTCATGAGAGAATCCTTGCGAAAGACACGGGCAATTGTATCGCGAAAATAAAATAGACAGTATCGTCTGTGGAAAGAGTAGTGTATAGTGCAAAAATCCCTAGTTACATATCAACTTAATTTTACAATATAATTTGTTTAAATGTATTGTTTTAACAAATAAATTTTGCAATTCTGAAGCCAGTTTCAGTATCAGCGAACAAAGTTCTACAAAAAAATATGTACAATTGATACGTGCAGTGGCCCAGTGTATTATATGCCCCATAGTATCTGTTGTGACAAATAAACTGTGTATATTATTTATAATTGTAGCAATAAATAATTAATTAAATATGTGCACATTTTTTTCAGAATTGTGCATATATATTTCCTTTAGAATACGATTTTGCAGCCACTTTTTAGAAGATATGTAATTGTGCAAAAAATTGTCTTAACAAATTATTTAAACCAATTAATTTTACAAATTCTGAGTCGGATTCGGATTCAGCAAGCTCAAAAACCACTAACAAAATAAACACAACTTTTTCGTGCATTTACCCAGTTTCTTGTGCGCCATATACTCTACCTCGTAAACCACAGATTTTAGTCTCTTACAACTTCTATACGCCGCAGCTTCCTTAGAATTTATTTTAACTCTTAAGGTAATATATGTATATCCACAAAATTACCTTCTTAAAAAAAAAATACAAAAAAGTGCGCCAAGTATATGCGCGCGTGTAGACGAACAAAAAGAAACTGTCGTAAATTTATTAATGTGCTATATCAAGAGACACGGTAGTGTCTCGCGCCAAGATCATGCGCAGCGCGAAACACACAGCACAGTGTCTATATTGCGCAACGACCCGCTATCAAGAACCCTTCGATTATCGAATCTGAATAATGGTTGATCCGATTAGATTTTGAATGGTCTTAATGTATAGCGTGCGTTTGATTTACACAAGAAAAGTGTCTTCGTTTTATTCCTACGTGCCTTATGAGCTGAGATATTTCAATGCGAAGTTCCAATTTTGGTGAATTTTATGTTCTTAAGATTAAGAATCGTCGTCGTCAAGTGTAGGCAAGAGGGGAACATGAAAGGGTGAGGAAATGCACCGTCAAATCACGCAGCACGAAAAAGACAAAAAGCAGCCGCGTTCAGGTCGCTAGTAACGTAACCTAGCTAGTGTCAATCAATTGAATCATAACCTGCCAAGTGTGAAATAAAGTACGTTGTGAACATTTTGAAATGTCACAAGGTTTTACACCATATATGACACTAAATTATTTTCCCAATTAACAAGGTAAGTCGCCAAAAATTTTTAATACAATTTTTATGTAAAGCTTATAGAAATGAAGGGGACGCACAAGCTTGGATAGAAATGAAGGGGGTGCACAGGTTTGGAGGTTGTCCAGAGAAGGATACATAGACAAAGAAGCATCATATTTCGCACAAGTTTCTGAAAATTTGTCAAATAAGGTAAAGCGACAAAATTAGTGAAAAGACATAGCATTAAGAATTAAGAAAATTACGGCGGACTGCTTGCAAGGTAGAGTAGGTCACATTAGTGATGAAAGTACGCTGAAAACACATCTCCTTTGATACTTTACAATCTTTTGTGAAAGATATTCGTAATACTTTAAAATCTACAGTAGTTCCCACGCTATTCATTAATTTTATTAGTTTCCCATTAACTACAAAATGTATGTTTATTGATGAATTTCCCACAAAATTACCATTTTTTAAAAAAAGTACAGAAGAGTGCGCCAAGTATACGCGCGTGCGCAGATGAAGAAAAAAAACTATCGTAAATTTATTAATGTGCTATATTTAACTTTACAAAACTAATGATACAAAAAATTGCGTCAATTGTAACACTGGCTATTTATACAAACAAAAAATGTATTAAATAATATTAAGGGGGTAGACACGGATAATTCAGCGCGCTGTATACCGACACAATCTGGCCCGAAACATGGGTTCGGGAAATTATGTTGTTTGTCCTTATATGAGCAGATTTTAGGCTGGGTGAGGTCTCATTCGAAGGAGGAAGGTTCAATGCAGCCCGCTCTGGTCTACTCGGGAAGACTGCCAACGTGGAATCATAGCAAAACTGAAGCGTTAGGTGGATACTTGTCACTCACAGTAAAATGCATGATGCAGTCAATTTATGCATTGACGTACGATTGTAGGTTAGGTTATATGCTAGAATTGGGTAAAATGTAATCTAATTACATTTTGCCCAACTTTATATGCAGTTTAGGCACACATTGACTAGGAACTGCTAGGAACTGTAATACATATACTAAATTAATGCTTTTACCGTAACACATACATACATCACTTGAAATCGCTATCGAATTTATGTTATAATTGAGGCAGTGAGAGCAATGACGAACTAACCCACATTAAAAAAAATTTGTTCCTATATTATGTGACTAGTAGAGCCTATTGGAATACGTTATTGCTGTTAACTCAATTTCGAAAAAAATGTGGATTAGTCCGTTGTTGCTATCACTGCCTCAATTATATGACAAAATGTCAGAGAAGGGCATTATTTAAATAAAAAATTATTTAAATAAAAAATTATTTAAATAACGTATCGAATAAAAGAGACTATCTTTATTCGTCACGAATAAAAATAAATCGAGCTAATTTTTATTATACTACTTGAAGCGGTATAATTGAATTCATTTAATCATTAGGAATTCATCCGTCGGCCATGAATAATTTTCACATATTTATTCGTAGTGTAGTGGAGAATCATATATGTAGGTATTTATAATTTAAAAAAAAAACAGTAAGTACATAATTACATATAAAAAAAATTTGTCACTCTTCCTCCTCTTCCTCCTCTTCCTCCTCTTCCTCCTCTTCCTCCTCTCCCACCTTTTTGCCCTCCATACTTTAATTTTTTCAGCTCTTTTTTGAGCTCTCTGTTCTGTAATATAAAAATAATCATAAATCTTATGTTAATTACTGCAATAATGTCTAGACGTTTTCACACTTTCATCAGAATGTGAGCGATCGTTACGTCGCACTTTTGCTATTTCCCTCCAGTTATTGGAGGGCGGAGTCTGCCTGCTGGTTGACGAACTCCGTTGTCGGGATGGAGTCCGCCCGCTGTTTGACGAACTCCATTGTCGAGACGGAGTCCGCCTGCTGTTTGACGAACTCCGTTGTCGGGACGGAGTCCGCCCGCTGTTTCACTAACTCCGTTGTCGGGACGAAGTCCGCTCGCTAGTTGAAGGTCTCCGGCTTCAGGACGGAGTCCGTTCCTTTTCTGTCTCGAGATTGCTCTTCTTTTTGTGGTCTGCATTGCTTGCCATCTAAAAACGAATCGAAGAAACAGTGAAACTATTGAACGTAATTAAAATGGATTTAAAAGTGCAGTAGAAGAGTATTCGGTTATCAAGTTAGTACATTCGGGTACTATATAGGCTTCCTTTAGCCAAGCTTTAGCGCAGGAGAAGAATCTTCAGATTTCTAAATGCTGGAATTTCCAAGTTCGAAAGCTTTGAAATTCAAACATTTCCAAAATTTGTAATTGTGAGGTTATCAAGTTTCAAAATATCTGTATTTTCAAATGTCCAACATTTGTGATTTTAAAATTTCCGATTTTTCCACTTGTGATGTTTAGAAACTGTTTAATTTTCATCACTTGTCTTCTGTTTCAACTAAAGAAAGCCCGTATTGCACCCGAATGTATATACCTTTTCTAGATATTTCGCGGGTAAATTATAACATAACTTTCTTATTCTACGTCAGAATGAATACACGAATCTCTGAGCGTGAAGCTGCGTATCGACATTGCGAGCACGCTTCGTGGAGTGGAGAGTCTGGAGACTACATCGATCATGATCACTTGCGAGGCTGCCGCGCGAGGCACGCTTCGCGGAGTGGAGAGTCTGGAGATTACTTCGATCATGATCACTTTGCGAGGCAGTCTCGTACGACAGTCTCGCGCTACCTGCAGCATGATATTTGCGTCGCCCGAGCCATGCGATTTTTAATCTTGGGGCCGCGAGGTACCTTTGAGCACGTCGAAAAATCGACGGCTGATGCCTCGTAAAGTAATCATGTATGGTAGTCTCCAGATTCTCCACTCCGCGAGATGTGCCTCGCGAAACAGCCTCGCAATGTCGATACGCAACTTGAGAAATACGCGGACACTCAAACAATTACAGTTGACACGATAGATTTTGCACAAAAAATTACAACAATACTATGACGGTAATGAAACTTCACCCGGAATATGTCTAAATACAGTCTTGGGTTGGAAGTAAAATGTAGAAGTGTGTTAGTATGAAAATGGCGTCAGTCGAAAAAAAAAGAAATTGAACTTCGCGTTTATTATGTATCATGTTGATATAATACGTAAAAAATAAGCAAAATGTAAACGAAAAATTTGAGTTTCGACCACTGTCATAATAACCGGCACGTATAGTGAAAAAGACAGGGGTAGTAAGCGTGAAGGTACTTACGATCTTTACTGCTCGACAGTCACTTGTGTTTATGTCGATCGAGGCTTTGTTGGCCTCAAGAGCCAGCGTTACCAGAAAACAATTGCTGGCGCAGTTCACGCATACATTACCACCACTCCTGTAGGTGATCCTACTACATAACGTGCGATTCTTTCCTGAAACCGCTGGGCTGGACCCAAACTGTCCTTCTCACTCACTCAATATTTTGTATTTCACTTGCACCAAGGACCGAGCGACACATCTCGGCCCGCGTAAAAGTTCAAATGCGCAAAGGTGATACGTCAAAAGTATATGCATCGGATAATCCAAAATTCTTTCTTGGGTACATTTCTGCAATTCAAAAGTATTCCCGGAAGTACATACTCTGTGTAAATGCATCAGCATACACCAATCCTAATGGGAAAGAGAGGAATAGAACGCATATACCCGTCCTTTTCACACTATCTTTTGTTCTGCTTCTCAGCATCTGTAACTAATGCAGCGACAATGCTAGCTGATCAGTTTTCTGCCGTTTGCACTACGGTGAAGACGCAGAAAGCAATCGGGGTTTTATTTACTGTTCAGATATTGATGCATATGGAATATTCATAATTTGTGAATTGTTCCATTCCTGCGTGGTTCGTTACTGTAGTGTTGATAAGTGTGTGTGATCATTCCATTGCCATGGAATAAAAGAAGGAAGCCGCAGATGCAAGGAACAATCGCTATTTGAAGGGTGATGCAAAAGCGAAGCAGCCCAAGTTATCTGCGAAGCGTTTATCAAAAAATAAAAAACGTCGAGAAATGTAAGTTATGTTTTATGGTACAGATTTGTATGCAGTTACAGTTTGTGATGTAGTAGTAGTAGCACAGTATTTTGTTGCATATAATACACTATACAATATTATTCATATTCTTCAAATATGTATATCAACAGCTATCTTTGATACTTTACGTACACATATTCTATGCTATGCGCACCGCAACGCATGTCATTACTTTACCCCTCTTGTCCCACTCATTTTTTTCCAATTCGTATGTTCATTATTATTTAATGTATTAATAATCCGATGTATACCGTGTTTGGACTCATTTTCATGTGAAAAATGTCAGCAGCACGTTCCTGCAACTTTCGTGCCGATGAGACGAAATGTAGGAATTTCAAATTTCGTTATATATGTTATACAAACTATATGTTTTGTTAGTATCAAACGTTCAAACCAGTATACGCGTTTTGTTAGATATGCTTCCTTTATAATGCAGTTGTGATTATTTCAATCGTTGTACGTAGTATTCAATGGATAAAAACTGTAATTCAGATTTTATTTTTGTGATGTAGAAGATATATTTAAAATTAGCAACAGTCATCGATACTTTGCGATTCGATGTTGAGCGTATGTAGTTACTTGTTGAATACAAAATATGTACACATTGCTTCTTCTTTTGTGGATTTTTGACCGCAATATGTACGTCCGTATGTGTACCTTTAGCGAAATTGTTTATTGAAAAGCTCAGTCTTCAGGTGTAGTCAGACGGCGAGTCGGCTCGGCTCGCCCAGACTCGGCGAGTCGGCTTGGCAAGCGCGAGTCGGCCGCTTACATAATAATAATAATAATAATAATAATATAATAATAATAAATGACTTTATTGCACCATTACAATTAAAATTACAATGGCGAGTAGGCGAGGTTCAGCATTAACTGCTGCTCTACAACCTAGCCTAAAAAGTTTTTGGGAGATAAAAGGAAAGGAAGGAAAACAAATAGACTAGCATTAAATACAATAAAATAAAATAACTAGAACAAGATAAGAATAAGAAAAAGCCATTTACATATGGAACCGTGAGAGGATGAAAGAACGAGCACTCAGCTTAAAGGAAGCAAACGATGACAGAGAACGTATATTAAACGGAATGAGATTATAATAATAGGAAGATATGTAGGAGAAGGACGCAGTGAATTCAGATCATACAGATACCTCGGCGTACCTGTTGCAAGTATCTTATAGACAAGACAGCAGAGATGGATTTTCCATCTCTGCTTCATCTTTAGTCAGCCAGATCGTTGGAAAGAAGGTGTTATGTGGTCGCACTTACGAACATTATAAGAGAAACGGAGGCATGAGTTCTGCACACGTTGGACAACAGACAAAAGTGAAGAGGAGAGACACGGACCATACACTACATCAGCATAATCAAAGATGGAAATGATTAAGGCTTGACACAACAAGAGCTTCGTGTTAGTAGACAATATACGACGTGAAGGGTAAAGGTCTGGGTTAGATCTGGGCAGATCGACACAACACAGCAACATGACGGTCAAAACACCAATGAGGATCAAAGGTCACACCTAAGTTTTTTAATACAGGTTGTACACCAAGGACAGAGGAGACAAAGGATATGTCAAAAAAGGACAGGTTACTGAGGAAGATAGGAGAACCAGCAACAAGGACAGTGGTTTTCGTAGGATTTAGCTGGAGACCATGAGAGTCTGACCAGTGTATAAGTCGACGTAAATCAGCTTCAATTTCTGCTTTGGCTAGATCAGCACAGCTGGGATCAAAAACCTTGATGATGTTACGTATGTGCAATTTTCCCATACGCCGCTCTCAACCGTTTTTCGAGCCCGAGTCTGCGAACGGAAAACGCCCTAAAATCCTTTCGCTTATCACAAACCACTAAGGGGAGTCATGATCTCGACCATCTGGATCACGACTGATATGTCCCGATATAGGACTTCCTGTAAATCACCCCGAGCGGTTGGAATGATTTACCGGGTTCTTGCTCTATTGAAGGGCTAAGGCCCACCTTGACTATACTTACCGCAGATAAGGAAGGTGAAAAGGGGTTGAAAGAATAAAGTTCAGGGGATAAGGTGGAGAAACGATAAGGCTACATATATTGTTACAGAAGTTAAATGACTCTACCTCGAGACAGCGCTTCGCCTCGGCTGTCGCTCGCTGTGTCGCTCGGGTGTCTTGCGGCACGCTTGCCGTCTCGTGTTTCGGTCGCTCGCAGTGTCGCTGACCCACGGGTAAGTCGTGGTCGCTCGCTGTGCTCTCGGATGTCGGTGGCCTAGAGCCCGTCGTACCGCACTGTCTCTAACGTACTTCTACGCGGTCCTACGTCGGTCTCGATTGACGCGCAAGGGCTCTCCCGGCTAGGCCGTTTCCTGTGTGTCGGACGGAGTTACCCTTCTTACGAATTACTATCGGCCGAGCGCGCTTCGCGGAATCTGCGCGGAGACGTGGTCCCGGTATCTAGACGGTCCTCTGGTCCGTCGCGACTTCCTAGCTCGAGCACTCGAATAAGAATGAATCTTTTTGCGGCTCCCGATCGCGGGCCGAACCTCGAACGATCCCTACGAATGGGGGAAACTGCCCCGTCGGCAGCTGTCGCTTGCTTCACCAATTCCCCGATTATTGAGAAATAATTGGGGAATTGGGCCGAGCGCGGTCGCTGTCCCCATCGCTGTTGCCACGGGCTCAGCACCACTCGATTGCTACACGCGAGGCGATTCCGCTGGATCGCCTTTGCGAAACAAAAGCGACGCGTGGACAGCAAGCACGGGATGGACCTAAAGGGCCCATGTAACACCACCCCACTTAGACACGAAACGGCCTCGGGAGGCTGTTTCGTCGTCAACCCATGCGTAGCTGTCGGCGCGTACGCTTTTTCCGCGTCTTAATACTATAAATAACGCACTTAAAACTAGGGGACGCAAAGAGAAACTAATGAATGAGTCATAATTAACCCATAAAAAACCCATATATTGTTATAAAATAATTTACAGAAAAGAAAAAACAAGGTAATGGCGCTGGTAGGTGGTGATAAGTGGCCTGATCTCTCTGCTGCGAATAGAAATGAAAAACCGAAAAAATTACAATCGGATCGCGTCACTTTTAAGTGTTACAATTTTGTTGGTATTTACCTAATGCGAGAGGTGCTCCTTTATTCCGCTCCGGCGGGGATCACCCAGGGCACATCCCGGGGTTTGGGAGGCTCCAACGGCCTTAGTGCCTCGAGAATCGGGAAGGCCGGGAGAAATCGCGGTTCGGCTTCCACCATTGCCCGGATACAACCGTTGCAATTTCCGGGCACAGACCATCTTAGATGGCGCCTCCGGCACTGGGTGCACCTGGTTAGTGCGACGGCCCTGGTCTCACTCGCCAACCAGTGCACCGCTAGCTTGCGGTAATCGTTGAAATTTTCCGGTGGGTTTGTCCACGCGCATACCCCGCACAGTGTCTGGGTTTTTAACGCCCAGACGCGTCCGTCCTCCCCCGTGCACGCCGTCTCCGGACGCACGCATAGCCTCCGTCCGAAGGGTCCGTGGAGGCGGCGCGGGAGGACGGCCTCTGCCAGGGATGCGCGGACGTGCTTTGAATCGTTGAAGGTGCGATACTCCATTTTCTCGTTGTTGTAAGAATTTTCTAACGACTGTATCTCGCTCGCTTGATTGATGTCTTATATGCTATTGTCCCTACTACCTAATTTTCGCAGCAGAGCGCATCGCGAGGATTGATTCTACAGGTATCGCGTGGGGTTTATTGCTACGGTCAGCAGCTACGGTCTAGAATATTTCGAAGTATGGCTCGGAGCCCGCGAACTTTCTCGCTTGTTCTACCTGAGTTTTTTCATTTGTCCTCGTGGACGGTATAACGGGTAGGTCTGGAGGAAAGGATGTAATAGCAAGAGGACGGGGTCTTGAAATTATTTGCGGAGGGGGACGGGATGGTACCATCTCTATATCCACTTTTGTCTTGGTCCTTGAGGGCTTGCGATGTTGTATGCGGCGCGCCTTCAAAAAACGGTATCCAATCCAGACAATAAGGAGAACGATGAAAATTCCTCCCAGTCCGGGCAGTCCATAGGTAACATAAGTTGTTAGGTTTTCGGTACGATGATGGGTGGCCAGCTCCCTTGCTTGTCTTTCGATGTCTTCCAGGGCGACTGCGTTTGCTATCGCATGGGCGTCGTGAAGGGTCCCCTGGGGCTCCTTTCCTTGATGGTCGGACAAGATTTTTACGTGGTGTTCCGTGAGCGTTGGCAGGATCCCTGAGATGTCTATGTCGATGGATGGTTTGTAAACGGTTGTCAATGTCTCGGTGTCAACTCCGGATGCCCAGACCTGATCGGTGCCGATCTTAGCCTGACAATCTCTCTTCAGTTGTAATATTCCTGCCCCCCGGAGCATTTCATATCCGGCCGCGTGCTTGTTGCATTGGATCTGAAGGGCCTGGGTGTCTTTGATGGAATATAACCAGGTGTTGGGTGCGACCATCTTCTTGAGGAAGGTTCGACTTCCGGGAAGGGCCTTGATGTTGCAACTAGACCACTTGATGTTCTGTGGTCTTAACAACGCATCCGTCTCGCAACTCGGTGCGTTCTCCAAGTCCTGGAGCGGTATGCTGAGTTCGCACATGTACATCCGAGGGTGCTTCCTGCATGCTGTAATGTAGTTCTCGTTGGGCATGAAGTATTGGGTTTTGGTTTGGCTGATTGCCAAATATTGTGTTCTTGGTACTATGAATATAGGGGTAGAGACATTGGTTGAGATAGACTGGAACGCAGGGCACGGTTGTAGGTGATAAAGGTCGAAGGGAATTTGGTCTAGTACGGGGATGTCGAGTGACAAGATGATTCGTCCCTGTATGTAGGCTACGTTTAATTTGGTCACCCCTTGTAATTGTTCGGAATTTAATTCTTCTGGAGTCAGCGGGAATTCGTATGGCGTGGTTTCGCGAATTCGTTCGCAAGTTTGCGCAAGCTGGCTGGGGGACAATACGGCCGGATGTAAGATACCGAGTTTCGCGAACGTAAGCGCGTCCGCAATTATGATGAGCGCGGTCACGTACTCGTCCACGTGTCTGGTCATCAAAAATGTCCATGTCGAAAAGGCTGATTGTAATTCTACTTTTGTTTCTCGTTCGTCTAATTGTAATGTACCCGCCGTTATTTCCTTAATTCTATCGCCCATGTTTTGCACGGAATCCGTTACAGCTTTTAGTGTGTTGTGTATATCCTGGAATTCGGATTTTACAATGTGTGTTTGGTTTCCTAACAGTTCGGCTAAGTGGTTTTGATCCTTGTACAGTTTATCTATTTCCTTATTGTAATATTGGGCGTCGTCGCTATCTAAAGTTCCGAAAAGGGCCTTACTCAGCGATCCGATGAATCCTAACGGTACCGATCGCCTGGTGCGGCGGAGCGGTGATTTTCCCAGAATGCTGAGTAGCAGTTTCTCGTAGCGTTTACTGTCGAGGAGTTTTCGTTGCAAGGCCGCGTTAAGGGCGTCGGCCGGGCAAGGCGTCCAATTATTTGTATTACATATTGCCTTCATCCGGTCTATCTGGGGTTGAAGCTGCGGTCTCGAAGCTAGTACTTCCGCGACTCCTATGCCAGTAACCAGCCTCCATTGGGTATGGAATACTCGGAGGGGTCTGATCCTTTCGTAGTACAAGCCCGGGTTGTGGGTCAATTGCGATATCCTGTAGTCTCCGTCGATGATGTTACTATTAACGATCGTCCACAGGGACGCAAACAAAAACAGCCCACGTCCGTCCATTGTGGCCGTAGTACGAAGGTTTTCCGAAAATGTCAAATTCGCGGGGAAATTCTATTGTTTTTACGTAGTTGACTACTGCAAATACGAAAAACAAGTGAGATAAAGAGGATGGGGGGGGGGGGATAAATAAAGTTTTGGAATGTGGGACCGTGGTTATGGAAGTCGGTAATACGACTCCTTCCTCCGGTCCGTTGTAAGCTTAAACCACACTATATGCGCTTCATTGGCGTCAAGGTGGTTTGTCTTTAATATAAGCATGTTTCAATTTATCGAAATGTTTTATGATTTGTTGGCCCTTTTCTGAGATTAGTACCGCGTTGTTTTGATCGGTAATTGCTTTTATTTTGAAGGGGCCGATGTAATGCGGATCAAATTTGTGGAGCCGGGGCTCCTTTAGTACGTAAACGAGGTCGTTTGCCGCAAAGGTGACCTGATTACTTTTTCGGTCATAAATATTTTTTGAACGCGATTTGCTGGTGTCCAAATTTGATCGCGTGGTCGTTCGGATTTCGTCTAAGCGCTCTACTAGATTTTGTACGTATCCCGGGTATGTTAGCAATTCCTCACGGGACATAGGCGTAAACGGATCTCGAGCTAATTGTCCGAAAACCACTTCGTATGGGGTGAATTTCGTGGCCTCGTGTACCGAGGTGTTATACGAGTACATAGCAAACGGAAGTAGCAAGTCCCAATCCTCGTATCTTTCCTGGTAATGTTTCAGGTACTCAGTTAGGACTATGTGGCTTTTTTCGAGGGAACCGTTGGTCTGTGGTCGATATCCCGATGTGGTTACGTGTTTGATTTTAATCGTTTCAGCTATTCCCTGTATTACGTTATTGATGAAACTTGTTCCGCGATCCGTGAGTATTGCGCGCGGTGCGCCGAAAATTGCGATAAAGTAACGCGATAAGGCGTCGGCCACAGTAACGGCTCGTATGTCCGGTAAAGGGACGGCCATACAGAATTTCGATAGTTGGCATTGCATTGTCAGTACGTGACGGTTTCCGCTTGGTGTAGGGGGAAGCGGTCCTACAGTGTCCAATGCTACCTTATCAAAGGGCCTAGCGGGCGTATCGGTGATTAACATCGGTTCTCGTGTTTTAATGCGTACGAGCTTTTGTTCCTGGCAACTCTGGCAACTTCGTACGAAATCCTCTATATCTCGACGTAAGCGCGGCCAGTCAAATAGGCCGCGGATACGTCGGTACGTCTTTGTCACGCCCTTGTGCCCTCCTATAAGGCTTTCGTGATAGTGCCGGATGATTTCTTCCCGTTTATCTTCCGGTGGTAATTGGATTTCGCCGGTGCAGATTGTAATCATGATGGGTGTACGTTTGAAAATCACTGGCAGTATTTCTGGAGCGCCGTGGCGTCAAAACGGTGTAAGGTTTCGCCATACGTCGCCATACGGAGCGTGCGGACGCGTTCGGTCTCTATGGCGTCCCTGAGCGCTGCTAATGCTGATGTAAGCTCATCTTCTCCCATTTCATGGTAGAAGCTTCTTGCTCCGACAATGCTAAAAATTTTTCCTTCTTCGTTGTGGGTGATTATTACGCGGTTCCTGATTAATTCCTCGGATAATAATTTAGTCTCGTCGAAAAGTCCGATAGCTTTTAAAGTTTTACAAATGGGGCTAGTTAGTATTCTGTCGGAAGATATACAATGAGCATAATTGTCCGGGGTCGACGCTAGCGTGGTTTTTACGATTTTTACTTCGCATTGCGTTGGCTGCGTTTCGTCTTCCGAAGCGTCCGGTGTGTTGTTCCCGAGTCTGGGCGACTCCCTCCAGGTTGTTGGAAGTTTTGGCGGGACGACGAATGGCCTGTAGCTTGTTTCCTGGAACTCCGTTAAATCGGGCATCTTATTTGCATCAGGCCCCCGGCTTATGCCTGATTTCTGCCTGGGTGGCGACGGATCTTTCTGCTCCTCCCATGTCTCGTCCTCAGGTCCAATCATGGTCGACTGCGGGATGTCCAAGACTTCTGCGTGCAGAGGTATTCCCCATGACACCCGCTTCTTTGGGCCTGATCGTAGGTCCTCCGTCTTCTGAGGACTGACATTTTCGTGGTGATTCGTTGCTGTCCCTCCTTCTTTGCAGGGATACTCTTCATCAAAGCTCTTTAAAATGGTGATTTCGTCTGGCGTGAGTGGGCCTATGCGCGAGCTATCGCTTAATATGGCAGAGTCCTCGTCTCCTTCTTCTGGATCGTTGTTTCCCGTATCCAGGAACTCGGGCATTCCCGTCAGACCTTCTGTTGTATCCAGAACGGTGGAATTCGCCCGGCTCTCCGAGCTGGCTGCGTTGTCTCCCTCTGTTGGTTGCAGCTCCTGTTCGGGTTCGTGTCCTTCTAGCGTTGAATCCTCTAGGAGGTCGAACGACGGTGGTTCTTCATAATTCGGTCTGGGCATGCCTTGACGACGCGTGCCTACACGGGTCCCTATGCCTTCCTGCTCTTTTTCCGGCGCAGTTTCTTTTGAGGTAGTCGGGAACGCGTGCGAAACCGGGTTCCGCGATAACGCGTCGGCGTTCGCGTTTACTCGGCCGGGTTTATAAATGATCTCGTATTGATAGTCGGCGAGCGTGATTTTCCAACGGGCTAGTCGCGACACCGGGTCTTTTACCGAGGATAACCATTGAAGCGGCCGGTGGTCGGTTACCAAGAGGAATTTTCGTCCATAAATGTACGTGCGGAATTGTTTTACAGCGTAAATTATCGCGAGGCACTCCTTTTCAGTTGTTGAGTAGTTTTCCTGGCACGGCGTGAGTACCTGTGAGGCGTACGCTATAGGCGGGTCTTCACCTATCTTTCCCTGACTCAAAATCGCACCGACGGCTACGTCCGTTGTAATAATAAACGGTTCATCGTAATTCGGATAACGTAGAACCGGCTCCTTACAGAGTGCCTGGCGTAGATCTTCGAAACTCTCTTGGTGTTTCTCAGTCCAAAAGAACGGAATTTTGACGCTTGTTAAATTCGTGAGTGGTTTAGCACGTTCCGCCATTTCTGGGATGAAACGACGGTAGTAATTTACGAGACCCAAGAATTGCTTTACATTCTTCCTGCTTTTTGGTACGGGGAATGCAGAGACGGCCCGGATCTTCTCGGGATTGGGTCTGACTCCGTCGGCTGCTATTATGTGACCCAAGTACACGATCTTGTCCTTCAAGAACCTGGCCTTCTCCGTCTGCAGCGTCAAGTTATGCTCGCGTAAGCGATCGAAGAATCTCTCAAGTCTGCGTAAGTGTTCCTCGAGCGTGCGCGAATGTATAACTATGTCGTCTAAATACACGAACAGCTCTTTACCGATAAGCCCTTGAAGCACGGTATTCATTAGGCGTTGAAAGGTGGCTGGAGCGTTCTTTAACCCGAACGGCATACGGAGATATTCAAAGTGTCCGTCGGGGGTGGTAAACGCGGTTTTCGCACGGTCTTCGGGAGCCATAGGAATTTGGTGGAAACCGTTCGCTAGGTCAAAAACTGAGAAAAATCGGGCTCCGCCTAAGCGATCGAGAAGGTCCGTAATTCGCGGTAAGGGGAAACGGTCGTCGATCGTTTTGGCGTTCAAGGTTCTGAAATCCGCCACTATCCTCCAGCGTTTTTTTCCATCTGGGTCCGCCTTCTTCGGGACCACATGTAATGGTGAGTTATGTGGCGACGACGAGGCTGCGATTATTCCCAGCTCTTCGAGGTTCCTTGTTTGATTGGCAATTTCTTCGTCCATAAGGGGGGAGTGCGGGTATTGCCGCGTGAATACTGGCGTCGGGTCGGTTAACGGGATGGTGTGTTCCATTGTCGTCGTTCCTCCCAGTGGGTCCCCAGGTACAAAGAACCTGTCCGAGTATCTTGTCACCAACTCCTCGATAAGCTGACGCGGTTCCAGGTCTATCTCCCCCAGTTTCAGCGTTTGGACTATATGCTGCACTCGTTCTTCGGTAGGCTTGCGTTCAACGCGGTAATCGCCAAGGTCTTGATCTTCGTTGATGTCGAAATCGTCTCCGAGGGGAGGGTATGGGCAAACGCGTTCGTCATCCCCGAGACCGTCGCGGTTTTCGGGGAAGCAGACGTTTACCTCACTTCCGTTTGTCTCTAGTTCCGGATTTTCGGTTAAATGAGCCTGGAATTCCATGTGGCTTCTTTTGCATTCCTCCAACGTATTTTCCAATTCCTTTGAGTTGGAAAAGATAACGGGATGGATCGGACGATTCGCGGTCACCATTGTACGTTGGTGATAGGATACGATGGCTTCCTCCTGGAGCAGATACGGGCTCCCGATGAGGCCCGCAATCCCCTCCGGTAAATAGGGCATGCTTATTACGTGAAATAACGCCCAGCTGCCATTAATTTTCAAGCGAGTCGTCCCCATGGTCATAACCTTCCCGTTCAGTCCACCGACTTCGATGGGGTCTCTACTTAAAACCGGGGCTTCCGAGCTCGCGTACCGTATTTCTAATAAGTTTAACGCGGAACCCGTGTCTACGATGAATTCTCCCTCACCGTTCTCCAACTGTTCGGCCTTGATCCGGATGCGGGGGGAGTCAGCGCGTCCGAGAACCGTCGCTGGCTCTGGTTTCTCGGGTGGGATCTCGGCGATCCTTGGGCCAGCGAGGAGGACCCGCCCGCCTCGTTTCGGTTGAACGGGCGGGCGCGCTGGTAGTTTAAATGATCGCGATTTTCTACATAGGGTTCTCGTTCCACGGGTCTTCTTGATACGCGATTTTCGTGCCTTCTAGATTCTCTAGGATCGTATGTCCTTGATTCGCGAGGTTCGTAAACTCTCGGCTCGCGGGATTGATGTACCCTGGATTCGCGAGGCTCGTACGTTGCAAATTCTCGAGATCGTGGCAGTCTATCATATCGCGGTCTCTCTCGTGCTAATCTTCGCTGAGGGACGTACTGTCCGCGGTTGACGTCCAGCAAACGCTCGCCTTGCCTCGTCAGCAGGGCCGTTGGCCGGCGCGGCGGTGTCGGATCGCGATAATACGGCTCGCGGCTGTACTCGTCGCGCCAATATTCTTCTCGATAGCGAGGGGAGCTGTAAGCGGAGTACGAAGAGTGAGGCTCTTCGTACGGGACCTCCTCGACCGGCTGTCTCCATTCGGTCCATTGCCGCTGGGGGTCGTATGGGGTCGGCGGGCGCGCGCTCCGAGCGTGCCCGTACACGTCTTCTCGCGAAAGGCCGACCCTCTCTAATTCTCGCCTTTGTGTGTGAAGCGCCAAATCAAACGCGTCGTCCAACGTTTCCGGATTTAGTAGAGCTACCCTAGCCGAAATCCGTTGGGGAAGTCCAGCAATAAAAGAGGAACGAGCCAATCGCTCGACATCCCTCAGGGTCTTTTCGTTATTTGTTCCTACCAGTTCTTTCGCTCTTAAGGTCACCTGACGGTGCAGACGGCACACACGGTGGATAAAATCTATGATACGTTCTCGCGGAAACATGCTTATACGCTCAAGTTCCAATCGGAGCTCCTCATAACCACGGCATGGGGAATATCGGGCCCCGAGGAGGGTGAGTAGCTCGGCTACGCTCCCACAACCTTTCCCTTCGACATAGAATCTGATTGGTTCGTCTAATTTAAATATGAGGCCGTCCAGGAATCTGTCTTCCTGGCCGGGCGGTACACGTTTTACAGCACGCTGTATCGAGGCAGCGAAGTCCTCCAAAGTTACTAGGTCGGGGTCGAAACGGGAAACGTGGTCGAGCTCCCGATACACTCTCTCCTCGTCGGCTCGGGCTTGCCATACGTCCATTCTAGACGTCTCTAGGTCGTTAGTCCGCGAGCCGAAAGATAGCCCATTGCCCGAAGGCGGTGTGGGAGGAGGAGGAAGAACGGAAGATATTCCACCTGAGGTTCGTACATTAGAGGGCTGATCCGACGGGGATCTAAGCAAACCACCTGGCATTGTTATACAATGCTCGGCAAAAAGGCTTTGAGTAATAGGAAGCGTAGTCAAGTTACGAGCAGATAAGATTGTGACTGGTCGCGGTTATACGCGACGGCGCGATCTTTTCTTCTAAAAGGGGATGATTAGAAGAATCATATCCCACTTCTGACACCAGTTTGTTACGTCCCGATATAGGACTTCCTGTAAATCACCCCGAGCGGTTGGAATGATTTACCGGGTTCTTGCTCTATCGAAGGGCTAAGGCCCACCTTGACTATACTTACCGGGGATAAGGAAGGTGCAAAGGGGTAGAAAGAATAAAGTTCAGGGGATAAGGTGGAAAAACGATAAGGCTACATATATTGTTACAGAAGTTAAATGACTCTACCTCGAGACAGCGCTTCGCCTTGGCTGTCGCTCGCCGTGTCGCTCGGGTGTCTTGCGGCACGCTTGCAGTCTCGTGTTTCGGTCGCTCGCAGTGTCGCTGACCCACGGGTAAGTCGTGGTCGCTCGCTGTGCTCTCGGATGTCGGTGGCCTAGAGCCCGTCGTACCGCACTGTCTCTAACGTACTTCTACGCGGTCCTACGTCGGTCTCGATTGACGCGCAAGGGCTCTCCCGGCTAGGCCGTTTCCTGTGTGTCGGACGGAGTTACCCTTCTTACGAATTACTATCGGCCGAGCGCGCTTCGCGGAATCTGCGCGGAGACGTGGTCCCGGTATCTAGACGGTCCTCTGGTCCGTCGCGACTTCCTAGCTCGAGCACTCGAATAAGAATGAATCTTTTTGCGGCTCCCGATCGCGGGCCGAACCTCGAACGATCCCTACGAATGGTCGAAACTGCCCCGTCGGTAGCTGTCGCTTGCTTCACCAATTCCCTGATTATTGAGAAATAATTGGGGAATTGGGACGAGCGCGGTCGCTGTCCCCATCGCTGTTGCCACGGGCTCAGCACCACTCGATTGCTACACGCGAGGCGATTCCGCTGGATCGCCCTTGCGAAACAAAAGCGACGCGTGGACAGCAAGCACGGGATGGACCTAAAGGGCCCATGTAACACATATAACTCTTACCGCGTGGGGTTCTGGTTCAAAGTAAGTTAAGATATTCAATTGTTGATGGTTTCATATGAACATGTTATGAATAACGTGAATTCTTATCCCAAATTAGACGATACATCAAATTCAGTGTACCGATGATATGGAGAGAGCCGCTCTGCCATACGACAGATTGTTACTTTTGCCTGAGCAACTTAACTAGTTTTGGTAGAAATACCAAATGGGTTCATGCGGCAGTGTCTGTTTCACTTCCAGTTCCACATTCAAGTGAACTTCCTCATCCTAAGTGTCCCGATTCAACTGCTGAATCTTCCGGAACATCAGAAGAGGCAGGCACAAGCAGTGAATATGAACCGGATACGGAATTGCAAGTTGGATCGGTTAGGTTAGGAGGAGTGAAAGTTGCTAGACTAACTTACAACCATAGGGAGCAGATTGTATCAGAACCAATCCAACTTGCATCCCTCCCAAAAGAACCAGCCATCCGAGCGTAGAAGAAAGTGCGAAATAAAAGTAACGGTGCGCTTCTCGACACCGCAGATGTACCTACCTAACTAGCATTTCTGACGGAAAAGAATTGTCCAGCCTTTGGGCCTGCCATTTCTGGCGTAGACCTTTGGCAGGTAGGTATCAGTTTCAACAGGCAATGCCACCCGTAGCGCCAGTAAGACCGACCCCGGTTTTTGCCATTCAAGAGGGTTTTCTTGCAGTGAAAATGAGTAATTTTGCAAGCGCAATATCTTAAAAACCAGTGGAAATAAAGTGTATACATTAAAGCTTATTGAATTTGTCTTGGAACGCACTATGAACTCAGGTCTTCCAAAAAAATAGTTCCATTTGAAGAACCGAACTTGACCATCGTATCTTTTAAAATAATAATCGAATACAAAATTCGTTCGCGCTAATAAATGGGCCCCCTCGAACCATGCAATTCCCTATTTTTTTATATTTTTATCGACAATACTTTAAGAGATATCGCGCTGTCCACTCCTTATATATATATATATATATAAACGTGTGTGTGTGTGTGTGTGTGTGTGTGTGTGTGTGTGTGTGTGTGTGTGTGTGTGTGTGTGTGTGTGTGTGTGTGTGTGTGTGTGTGTGTGTGTGTGTGTGTGTGTGTGTGTGTGTGTGTGTGTGTGTGTGTGTGTGTGTGTGTGTGTGTGTGTGTGTGTGTGTGTGTGTGTGTGTGTGTGTGTGTGTGTGTGTGTGTGTGTGTGTGTGTGTGTGTGTGTGTGTGTGTGTGTGTGTGTGTGTGTGTGTGTGTGTGTGTGTGTGTGTGTGTGTGTGTGTGTGTGTGTGTGTGTGTGTGTGTGTGTGTGTGTGTGTGTGTGTGTGTGTGTGTGTGTGTGTGTGTGTGTGTGTGTGTGTGTGTGTGTGTGTGTGTGTGTGTGTGTGTGTGTGTGTGTGTGTGTGTGTGTGTGTGTGTGTGTGTGTGTGTGTGTGTGTGTGTGTGTGTGTGTGTGTGTGTGTGTGTGTGTGTGTGTGTGTGTGTGTGTGTGTGTGTGTGTGTGTGTGTGTGTGTGTGTGTGTGTGTGTGTGTGTGTGTGTGTGTGTGTGTGTGTGTGTGTGTGTGTGTGTGTGTGTGTGTGTGTGTGTGTGTGTGTGTGTGTGTGTGTGTGTGTGTGTGTGTGTGTGTGTGTGTGTGTGTGTGTGTGTGTGTGTGTGTGTGTGTGTGTGTGTGTGTGTGTGTGTGTGTGTGTGTGTGTGTGTGTGTGTGTGTGTGTGTGTGTGTGTGTGTGTGTGTGTGTGTGTGTGTGTGTGTGTGTGTGTGTGTGTGTGTGTGTGTGTGTGTGTGTGTGTGTGTGTGTGTGTGTGTGTGTGTGTGTGTGTGTGTGTGTGTGTGTGTGTGTGTGTGTGTGTGTGTGTGTGTGTGTGTGTGTGTGTGTGTGTGTGTGTGTGTGTGTGTGTGTGTGTGTGTGTGTGTGTGTGTGTGTGTGTGTGTGTGTGTGTGTGTGTGTGTGTGTGTGTGTGTGTGTGTGTGTGTGTGTGTGTGTGTGTGTGTGTGTGTGTGTGTGTGTGTGTGTGTGTGTGTGTGTGTGTGTGTGTGTGTGTGTGTGTGTGTGTGTGTGTGTGTGTGTGTGTGTGTGTGTGTGTGTGTGTGTGTGTGTGTGTGTGTGTGTGTGTGTGTGTGTGTGTGTGTGTGTGTGTGTGTGTGTGTGTGTGTGTGTGTGTGTGTGTGTGTGTGTGTGTGTGTGTGTGTGTGTGTGTCCCAAAAATGTCGGAGTTCCTTGAAAGGGGTGACTCAGGGGGTGATTTGACACAACTTTTTCCTTAGCGAAAATATTGTCCGAAGCTTCGTTAACGAGATATTAACAAAAACCCCCGACCAATCAGAGCGCGCGCCTTCCGCCCGAGCTCCCGTTGTAGCGTTGGCTACGCTGCAGGCGGCTGCGCTTGTACTACGAAGGTATGAACAAGCAAGTCGACATGCACCGAAGGAAATCGCGTTACACAGTTTTATTTTAAAGCGGAATCTTAAATAATAACTGTTTGAAGTGAGAGGACAAGAAATACGCAAATTTCGTTTTCAAATAAGGCATAAACGGAAAGGTAATGTAACAAAAAATGTACGACAAGTGATCACAATTCGTTATTGAGGTAAAAATCCGTAGTTTCATTACGGCCAACATAACTAAATTTAAAAAATAATATTAGGTGTATGAATAAAGTCTTTCCGAATTGGACTTACATAATCGGTATAAAGCAACCGAATTTCTATCGTAGTGATATTCGTAAGCTACCAGAAAAATGGCAAAAGGTAATTAGCAATAATGGAAATTATTTCGATGATTAAGTTGTTTTCATATTCTTTTAAATCAAACTGTTATTGAACCCTAAAATTGAACAGAATTTATTTCTACACCTAATAATCACTAATAAATTAAATAACACTCACCCCTACGGGCATTCCTTTCCTTCCTTTCCTTCCTTTTGGAAAACCTGTGTCACTAAGTAGGTCACTGTGCCGATCCTGGTCATCGGTGGACGAAAAGATTTATGGTAGGGTTGCGCCCACTGCTCAGCTGATCGCAGGTATAACACCACCCGAAGGTAAGGATCGCAACGTCAAGTGCATCCGGGTTAATGTACCGAATATTCACTTCACTGCACGGCCACTAACACTGATCACTTAATTTACTTTTCATGGAACGTGTTGTTCCTACGTTATAAAATTGGTGGCCCCGAAAGGGGCCGATTACTGTTAGTTCAGCAGTTGCTCGATGTGACCACCCTCAGCGTCTATGCACGCCTTGCGACATCATTGACTCCGTTGAGAATGATCATGACGCCAAACGCCGAATCAAATCCTCGCTAGGGGTTTGGATGTGCGGGTATTCCCGTGCAAACGCTCGCACAGTAGCACTTGCGTCCCCGTTGTTCCGGGCGTACACCCAGAACATGGCGTAATATTCTTGAGCGGAGAACATTTCTGGGACGAGATTGTTAGCTGACTGACAGGATTTTTTCCAAGCAACTTCCTCTACCCCCAAGTAGTTTCTCTCGTTCCATTATGAGTTAACTCCCACCAGAACAAGAGGCTTTAGGTAAAAAGAAGCCAGCACATTTTCGAAACACACGTTCTTTGCAGATGTGCAACGAACGACCCATCCTGCACTTTCACCTAAGTCCGCGCTCCGCCTTTTACTGCCAATGTACCCGTTGCTTCGAGATAGACAGCAGACACCACGTGTTTCGGTTCAAAAGGGCCCGAAGAGAAGAGAAACAGAAAGTCTTCGAGTTGCTATAAAGAAGAAAAGGCATATCAACCCTGTATCCGTTTTCGAATATCCTGAGTTCACGTCAGCTGCGAGGCGGAACCAGCTAAGCTATAAATTACCCAAAATAAATCGTTCTCTACCGCCGACTCGCAGGACAATACAGTAATAAACCGCGACCCTGGCGAAATGCTTTGGCCGACCAGCCTGATTAATTGTTGGGAACTAGCAATTAAAAAGTAATATCCAACATCAATACGCCTCGCGGAGAGATACAGGAAGAAAGGGGGTAACTTGTTTACTGCGCGTAGTCCCGCCTGCTTCGTGTTTCCTTCAAATTAAAGACAGATCCCTTATCTCTCGAGTATAAGCACGCGCTAAAATTACCAAACAAAACCACGCGTTGACGTATTACGTGCGAGAAAAGGTGGGCATGAATTCCGATTGGTCGTAACCTAAACAATCTGCCCTGCATCTCTCCCAAACGGCCACTGTTTTGAAGAGGCCTTCTTTTCAGTCATGTCTCCTCCCCAAGGCCCACCAGTATAAACACGCGCTTGAATTTCAAAACAAAGGCACGCGTCGACGTATTCTGTGCGAGAGAAGGTGGGCTTCAGGGAGGGGATATTGCTGTGAAGAAGGCCTCTTCAAGACAGTGGCCGCTTCAGAGGGATGCAGAGCAGATTGGTTAAATTAGGACCAATCGGACGCGTGCTTTTGTTTTGAAATTCGAGTGCGTGTTTATACTGGTGGGCCTTGTGGAGGAGACATGGCTGTGAAGAAGACCTCTTAAAAACAGTGGCCGTTTGGGAGGGATGCAGGGCAGATTTTTTTATGTTACGACCAATCGGACTTCATGCCAACATTTTCTCGCACGGAATACGTCAACGCGTGCATTTGTTTTGAAATTCGAGCGCGTCCTTATACTCGAGAGATAAGGGACCTGCCTTTAATTGGAAGGAAGGACGAAGCATTTGGTTCTACGCGCAGTCAGCGAGTTACCCCCTTTCTTCATGTGTCTCTCCGCGTGACGTATTTAAAATTAATCAGGCTGATGGGCCAAAGCATTTCGCCAGGGTCGCGGTTTATGACCGTATTTTCCTGCGAGTCGGCGGTAGAGAACGATTAGTTTTGGGTAATTTATGGATTAGCTGGTTAATCTCGTCCCAGAAATGTTCTCCGCTCAAGAATATTACGGCATGTTCTGGGTGTACGCCCGGAACAACGGGGACGCAAGTGCTACTGTGCGAGCATTTGCACGGGAATACCCGCACATCCAAACCCCCAGCGAGGATATGATTCGGCGTTTGGCGTCATGATCATTCTCAACGGAGTCAATGATGTCGCAAGGCGTGCATAGACGCTGAGGGTGGTCACATCGAGCAACTGCTGAACTAACAGTAATCGGCCCCT
This sequence comes from Andrena cerasifolii, assembly GCF_050908995.1. Classification (NCBI taxonomy): domain Eukaryota; kingdom Metazoa; phylum Arthropoda; class Insecta; order Hymenoptera; family Andrenidae; genus Andrena; species Andrena cerasifolii. The sequence continues at coordinate 349,185 of NC_135122.1, read as the reverse complement.
TTCGGGGCCACCAATTTTATAACGTAGGAACAACACGTTCCATGAAAAGTAAATTAAGTGATCAGTGTTAGTGGCCGTGCAGTGAAGTGAATATTCGGTACATTAACCCGGATGCACTTGACGTTGCGATCCTTACCTTCGGATGGTGTTATACCTGCGATCAGCTGAGCAGTGGGCGCAACCCTACCATAAATCTTTTCGTCCACCGATGACCAGGATCGGCACAGTGACCTACTTAGTGACACAGGTTTCCCAAAAGGAAGGAAAGGAAGGAAAGGAATGCCCGTAGGGGTGACTGTTATTTAATTTATTATTGATTATTAGGTGTAGAAATAAATTCTGTTCAATTTTAGGGTTCAATAACAGTTTGATTTAAAAGAATATGAAAACAACTTAATCATCGAAATAATTTCCATTATTGCTAATTACCTTTTGCCATTTTTCTGGTAGCTTACGAATATCACTACGATAGAAATTCGGTTGCTTTATACCGATTATGTAAGTCCAATTCGGAAAGACTTTATTCATACACCTAATATTATTTTTTAAATTTAGTTATGTTGGCCGTAATTAATCGACGGATTTTTACCTTAATAACGAATTACGATCACTTGTCGTACATTTTCTGTTACATTACCTTTTCGTTTATGCCTTATTTGAAAATGAAATTCACGTATTTCTTGATCTCTCACTTCAAACAATAATTATTTAAGATTCCGCTTTAAAATAAAAACTGTGTAACGCGGTTTCCTTCGATGCATGCCGACTTGCTTGTTCGTACCTTCGTAGTACAAGCGCAGACGCCTACCGCGTAGCCAACGCTACAACGGGAGCTCGGGCGGAAGGCGTGCGCTCTGATTAGTCGGGAGTTTTTGTTAATATCTCGTTAACGAAGCTCTGGACAATATTTTCGCTAAGGAAAAAGTTGTTTCAAATCACCCCCTGAGTCACCCCTTTCAAGGAATTCCGACATTTTTGGGACACCCTGTATATAGATACAAAAAACATAAAACCTCATATAATCGTAGCTGTGAGAAATATTAACTTATTAACTCATTTGCTTATTATTACTAGGATTAAGTGTGTTCAATAAAAGTCATTGTTAAGTTTTAATGCTTGGATTTTAATCCTTTACTCCAAACCAACGGACCCCCACCTATCCTATACTCGAGGTGACGCCGCTCTCCTTTGGAGACCCTGCAACGCTCAGTTGTTTCCTAACAGCGGAACGTTACATACTGCTACGCAAAGTGCACTATAAATACGTAAACAAGGTCATATACGTGTTGTGGAAGGTGCCTGGTTCGAGAAGCTCCCTGAGAATCTTGCAGTGTTCCTGGGTCGTCCTTCGCTGTTGTCGTCCGAGGGGCTTCAAATACTCGGGTGAAGGTGCCGGGACGGGTATACTCGGTTGGAAACCGAGGGTAGTAGGGTTCTTGGCCGGTTAAAAAGTTAGGATTCGCCGTATGGTTAAACAAGGTTTATTCTTTCGCGATATGGATTACACGGACACTGCGACAATCACGCGTGAGTCTCGTATAGAGTCTGAGCTCGCTTTGCTCGTACATCGTTCTTATACTTCAATCGGGGTGACGGGGACCATCGGGGTCTCCGTCTTTGGCCCGTATTTCGGGTGTTTCACCATGTGCTGGTGGTCTCGGAGCGTTTCCGCGAAACCTTACGCAGTTGTGCCGGATTTCGGCGTTCGATTGTGGCAACCGGAATGTACCGCGGTGTCGCACAGTGGGCCGGATTTAAAATTTGCCGCCTTTTGGGTCTTTTTCTGAAGATATCGGAATGAAATTTACGCCAAAAAATACGAAAAAATTATTCCTTTCTAACACGATGTATAATTTAATATTTTTTTACATTTATTTATTTATTAATTTTTTTTTTAACTTATTTGTGAATAAAAAAATTTAATTGTATTTGTTTGGTACCTTATTTAATGCCCTTTACAGTGGTTTAAGCAAAATGTTTGGAAAGCTTTTTGTTTCCATGTTATAAGGAAAATTCGAATAATAAAGGAAAGTAGCAAAAAATCGGTTTGTTTAAATTAAAGACCTAATATAAACAATCCATTTAAAAATCTTTTTATATGTATTAACGAAAATATTGACATTTTTCAAATTTGATTAGAAATATCTTTCAAACGCCAAAAGTTCGATTTTCGGACCAATTGCAATATTTTCAGTACACTCTCCTCTCAATAATCACGCAAAGATCATTTCCCCCCTCGTCCCACTGCTCAAATCATTAATGTTTAAAGTTATCAACATTCGGTTAGTCCATAGGGTAAAGGTGGGATAGTTGGGCAGAGGGATACATGTTCACAGAGGTGTTATTATTAATATATTTGCAATATTTATTTATTTATTTATATACGGGAAAAATCCCTTTGGTACATACAGAATAGAAAAGATCAGTAGAGGAGTAAGTATCCCTATTGTCGCGTTTTTATGTTAATGTTTGCAATATTAATTCCTCAGCTTCGAGTTTGTTGCTAATCGGGAATATTTTTTGGAATTTTCAGCGATGGGGTTCCTCGAACGATGGAAATACAGCCCGTCGATTTTCTTCCAATGCACAAGTTTCAGCTGAAATCACTGGAATTGATGCAACATTAATTAAAAAAATTCATATTATACTTCAGGTAATTTTCTTTTCAACAAATAGATGTTGAAAATTGATTACTAATTATATGACATGTTCTACACGTACTTGCTCTCGGTATCAAGTACATTTTGAAAAAACGGGTTTATTGTAATATTAATTAAAAACTCCTATTCTTTATTACAGGTCATTTCTTCCCCCTATGCAATGAACATTGACAAATTTCGACAATATACTCGAAACACAGCAAAGTATTACATACAATATTATGCCTGGTACTATATGCCGACCTCTGTGCATAAATTATTAATACTTGGGGCCAAAATAGTAAAATATGCATTACTTCCAATTGGGTAGCTTTCTGAGGAAGCTCAGGAAACCCATTATAAAGATTTTAAGAGAATCAGATGTGAAAATACCCGAAAATGTTGCCGATTAGCAACAAACGAAGACATACTATATAAATTACTTTTAACGTCCGATTCTTATGTATCTAATATGCGAATGAAATCATGTACCAAAAACTTAACAAATTTAGACCTCGAAGCTGAGGAATTAATATTGCAAACATTAACATAAAAACGCTACAATGGGGACACTTACTCCTCTACTGATCTTTTCTATTCTGTATGTATCAAAGGGTATTTTTCCCGTATATAAATAAATAAATACATATTGCAAATATATTAATAATAATACCTCTGTGAACATGTATCCTTCTGCTCAACTATCCCACCTTTACCCTACGGACTGACCGAATGTTGATAACTTTAAACATTAATAATTTGAGCAGTGGGACGAGGGGGGGAATGATCGTTGCGTGATTATTTAGAGGAGAGTGTTCCGTGCGTACACTTCCCATCTGCATAATCAAAATATTTTAAGACTTCTTCTCGAAGCCGGATAATAGACTCGTAAGCTCAACAGACGTCGCAGCACTCCGACCTTTTAGCCGTTGTAAATTCTAAGCTTTACCCCTTATTAACGAAATTTCTTTGCAGTCACCAAATGTTCCCAAGGTCTAAGGACTTTATGAGTTTATTACCCGCGCGTGGCCAGGAAATCTCCCGCTGACCGTAAAATTACAAGGGCTAGCGGTTCGGTTCTTTCGCTCTGGAGAGTGTCCGCTGTGACTTGTAGGCGGTCACTCGTTGCCATCCCCGTCCTTTTTCTAATTCACCAATAGTCCTCGACTGATTTCAACCCGCCCAATAAGCAACGAGTTTATTTTCTCGACGGACTCTGTTTACCCCTCCACTGAAGATTTTATGAAGAATTGTACGAAGCGGAACTATTCTAGTTCAAATACCCAACAACGAACCACCTCGTTTCTTTAAGTTAAATTTAATAGTTTTTGTATTATAATATACGTTTGTTTTTTTATTATTATTAAAACTGATTAAAGACTTTCTATCCCATATCACGAATCGGTCTGACATCATTAAGTTGCCGTGAGACATCCGGACGTGTAGGATGGGATCAATCCAGGTACACGCGTCGGAACAGAGAGTGTACTGAAACTATTGCAATTGGTCCGAAAGTGGAACTTTTTGGCGTTTGGAAGATATTTCTAATCAAATTTGAAAAATGTCAATATTTTCGTTACTGCATATAAAAATATTTTTTAATGGATTGTTTATATTAATTACTAATAAAAGAAGATATTTATCGCAAAAGCCTGGTCTTTAATTTAAACAAACCGATTTTTTGCTACTTTCCTTTATTATTCGAATTTTCCTTATAACATGGAAACAAAAAGCTTTCCAAACATTTTGCTTAAACCACTGTAAAGGGCATTAAATAAGGTACCAAACAAACAGAATTAAATTTTTTTATTCACAAATAAGTTAACAAAAAAAAATAAATAAATAAATGTAAAAAAGATTAAATTGTACATCATTAGAAAGGAATAATTTTTCCCTATTTTTTGGCGTAAATTTCATTCCGATATCTTAAGAAAGAGACCCAAAAGGCGGCAAATTTTAAATCCGGCAAACTGTGTGTCGTTACGCTTGGGCGCTGATTGGGTCACAACATACGATATATGTTCCGATAAAGTTATATTATTATTCTTCAGTGTCAAATCCACCCTATATACAGGTCTCATCCATATGTAAGTAAGACAATAAGGAAACTCCCTGTATACAATATTTTTATACGCGTCAATAATTATAAAAGTAACCAGTCAAAAATCTGGAAAAATGTATTCATTAAATAACAACGACAACAATAGCCTTAAAAATATCCATTATTTTATTTTGGGAAATAAATTTTGATAATAAACGTTAACCTTTATGCTCGATGCAGTCAATAAAAAATATTTATGCAAGACATTTAAACGGACGGGTTCAGGAGTTACAAGATGTGTATTCGTTGAACAGACTAAAAAAACTAACAAAAAGTCAACATAGGTTAAAAAACCGATCCTGCCAACGTTTAATCAATTCTTCATTTTAGCAATACAATTTTCTTTCTTCTGTTGTAAGCACTCATTGTCAATGTATAATTAAATCATGGTCTTACCATATCCTCTTATTTTAAATCTTTTCTCTTCACTTTCAACATGTACATAATATGTCTTTTACACACATAGTCTTTGTATTATAGGATTATGAATTTTTTTAAAATTTCCTACGTTTTATTCACAAGAACAAGAGAATACCATGCCTTAACGTATAAAATTATAATGCAATATTGATAAATTGAATACAATTGTTAATTATGTTTACTTATTTTATAATGTTACCATTCTTATTGTTGATGAAAGAAATGCGTAACGAGTACTACCACACCTAAAAATGACCTTTCACTTTAACCAGATTAATTTTTCGATCTATGTGCACAAGAAATGTGATCAGTTTATTAAGTTCTTTTGAAATCCTAATCCGTTTGTTTAGCAGCCTCTATACAAGCATTTATAATTACAACTTCCATACTTCCTTCGTTTATTTATTTGGTAGTAAAAACATAATTTGCACACACATATACACATAAACACACCTTATTATGTACTAATTTAACAATGGATGTGTTTACAAGGAACGGTCCCAAGTGTAACACTGTTTTTTTTTTTTAAACAAGTTTTGCACAGTGACAGCATTGGGAGTATTAAACTTAATAATATACAGAGTGAGTTACTAAGTCAACCTACCTAGAATATCTCTGCTATTTAAACATTAAACAAAAGTTAAAAATTAATGTAGGTTTTCATGATTTCCAAGGACATATATTATGATGGTATTACTTCTGTCATGGATGAAGGAGTGAAACAGATTGTTGTCCATTTTATTTTATTACATGAAATAGCTATTTTTTGTAATAATTATTTAATAGATCAGTGAATTCTAAAAAGAGAATTTGTTAAGCTAATAATTTCAGGATCCGGAGAGTATCTCTGATTTGGCGTGGTAGGCAAATTTCAACACCACCGATTTCACGCTTTACTGGATTTGATGGGTGCTTCGGTGAGAAGAAGTGAAAAATGTCCATTTCCGCATTTCTTATCGGATCTTCAGGATTGTTACACCAGTCGACTTGTTGTAAAGTTGAAGACACGTCGCCCGAGCGATCCTAGCAGGGTTGCTGGGAAATAAGTTGTCGAAGATTCTCCGGGTGAAGGGGGAACCAACCTTGGTGTCGCACAGTGGCACGTCCTGTACGAAAACCTGGCCAAAACTGAATGAGGAGGAGGAGGAGGACAAGAAGAAAAAAATGAAAAATATATTCCACTTCATATTTATAATACATTATTAATTAATTAATTAATTAATTATATAATTATTATGCTCTTAATTACAATATTCTTCTCCTCGTGATTATCATTATTTTTATATTTAATCAAAATTATTTTTATATTCAATACTTAACATTAAAACACTACATTACTATCATTTTAGAGTCATAGTATTGCAATTTATTCCAACAATTTATCTTTTTGTTAGATTCAAAAATATTACTTTTGGCCAGCTTTCCTTATAAACATGCCACTGTGGATCGATTGGTTTGACGTCACGGCATCATCACGTGCACGCATGGCGTGTTTTCCCTCCACTGTGAATAGTCTAGGGCACCCTATTTCCCGGTGACTCCGGATTCTAGGCACATGTCCTAGGCGTAGGGCGATATATGATTAATTTCACAAAAAGTCAAATTTTTATTTTTATAGTAATCGATTGTGTAAGTTTCGTGAAGATTCAATAAGAAATGCGGAACTTGACATTTTTTCCATTCTCAATGTCTCGTACTATCCTTGTCTTTTATGGCTTTATTGTAGAAATGGGCAAAAAATATTCCAAACCAAAATTTGAGTTCGAATAAAAGACAAAAATTTGATTCGAGACTCGTCGAATAAAAATCACCCGAGTTAATTTTTATTTTAAGCGTCACGGATGAATTAGTTTATTCGATGGGAGTTCAACCGAGGGCCACAAATAATTTTTTTATCCGAAGGCCTTTCATCTTGAGCTTCAAATAATTTCCTCGTGTTTTATTCGCATCTTTAATCGAGAATTATTTGAAGCTCAAATTACTTTGCCGAGCCTCCAGAGCAAGGCTTGAAACCATTATGGAGAACCTTTATTCTGAATAACTGTTATAAAGAAGCTAAATGTCAGATTATATCAGTTTAAGTTACGGTTTCTGCATCAGCTTCCATATCAGTTCTACAGTGTATCCGCGGGAACACTGAACAACTGGATACCTCCTAACGTATTGGGGATAAAAAAAATATATATAGAATTGCATGGTTTGAGGGGCAAATTTACTAGCCGTTATGATTTTTTTCCGATTATTATTTTAAAAGATACGATTGTCAAGTTCAGTTTTTTAAATGGAATTATTTTTTTTAGAGATCACCTGATAGTGCGTTCGAAGATAAAATCAACAACCTACACCTTACTTCCACTGGTTTTCGAGATATTGTTTTTGCAAATTTACTGCTTTTCACGGGCAGAAAACCCGCTGGAATAGCAAGCATCGGGGGTGGTCTTGTTCTCGCTACGGATGGCACGCGTTGGGCATTGCTTGGTGAAACAGATACCTACCTACCAAAGGTCTACGCCAGGAGTGGCAGGTCCAACCGCTGGACAATTCTTTTCCGCCATAAATTCTAGGTACATCTGCGGTATCGAGAAGCATACGGTTAATGTTTCAAAATGTCAAAATCTGCTTAGAGTTTGTACGCAAGGAGAAGTAGGAAAATATGCGCCACATCGCAAATTCAATCCGTGGTCCGGAATCTCTATCAAATAGTTTATGTAGTGAATTCGGCGTATAGAGCTTCAGACCATTTTTTTTACGATTTTATGAATTGTCGATTTAGATAAGTCACAATTTGCCGCCAAAACAAAAGGACACCTTGACGTATTTCGTGCGAGAGAAGGCGGGCCTTGGAGAGGAGATATTGCTATGAAGAGCGCCTCTTTAAAAGAGCGGCCGTTTGGGAGGGATGCAAATCCGATTGGTCCTAATACAATCTACTCCCTATGGTTGATATTTGGTCTGGCAGCTTTCACACCACCTAGCCTAATCAATCGAACTTGCATCCCTCCCAAAAGAACCGGTCATCCGAGCGTAGCAGGAAATGCGAAATAAAAGATTATTGTAGGTGAAAATTAAGTCACATTTTCCTACTTCTCCTTGCGTACTAACTCTAAATCAATTTTTTGACGTTTTGAAACATTAACGGTGCGTTTCTCGATACCACAGAAGTGCCTACCTAGTATTTCTGACGGAAAAGAATTGTCCAGCCTTTGGGCCTGCCATTCCTGGCGTACACCTTTGGCAGGTACGTATCTGTTTCAACAGGCAATGTCACCCGTGGCGCCAGCAAGACTGCCCTCGGTGCTTGCTATTCCAGCGGGTTTTCTTCCAGGGAAAATCAGTAAATTTGCAAGCGCAATATCTAAAAAAAACAGTATATATAAAGTGTATACATTAAAGCTTATTGAATTTGTTTTGGAACGCACTATGAACTGATCTCTTAAAAAAATAGTTCCATTTGAAAAACTGAACTTGACCATCGTATCTTTTAAAATAATAATCGAAGAAAAAATCGTCTGCGCTAATAAATTGGTCCTCTCGAACCATGTAATTTCCTGTAAAAAAATATTTATCTCCAATACTTTAGGAGATATCCAGCTTTCCAGTCTTCCCGTAGACACCCTGTAGAACAGTCTGCGAGCCAATTTCGCAGATTGTAGCCGCCATATTGGATTTTTCAAAAAGCTACCTTTCTTTTGCAAGTGTAGGTGTATACGAGTAATTTAAGCCCCTCACATGGTTGTCTAATTTTTTGTCGAATTTTGGACTCGAAGGTGATTCGGTTGACGTGGAATGGCCCGTATATAGACTAACAAAGTAATACGAGGATTCTCCCTGTATTATTGTATTAGTCACCTACGGCCTACTTACTACTACGTCACCAGCCCTCTCCGCGGCCATTTTCCCCCTTCTGACAACGCTGGTCAGCTTAACCGGGCCAAAAATTCTCAGCTCATCCAGGGACTAATGTATTACAGTGCGTGTATTCAAAAACCAATAGATTACGAGATATTCAAATTTTAAGATATGTTATTAGGTTCCGTTTGCAAATTGTCACTATGCAAATACTAGTTACAAAATCAACGTTATACTTGGAAACCACTCGTGGTTAGTAATATATTTTGCATTTGTCAGTTTAATATGTGTTCGAATATATACATATATGAAACTTACGTGCGCAGCTGTGTTCCGGCAATAGCGTAAGCGCTAGCATTCCGTATCTCAACATATTCACAAAACTTGATTCAGGTGAAATTATCGAAAGATTGGCAGCATAATTACTGCTACTTTTATTTAAATATGTATTGTTTTCTTCGAACAGGCCACCCACTAAACGTTCACTTTCAGCTCTTAAATTATCTAGCTGTTGATTAGCTACAGCAGTAACAGACGCTACTTTCTCTTCTAATATATTAAGTTGTTTTTCTATAAAATTTGTAAGTTGATCAACATTATTCACAGTCACAAGCCAACCCTGTACTAAAACTTGCTGTGCAGGCCTTGTGAAGAATGTTGTATGAGCTATTATAGTTACATAAATTTCTGGTTGCATATTTCTTTTACTTCCTGGTATTGTAAACTGCAAAAAATAATAGGTCCATTGTATTAATATAATATGGTAAAAACATCAGATGACTTTTTCAATTTCTTTGCATCTATTAAGGGGGGACGCCTACCCAGAAATTTTCGAAAACCCGATTTATCGATATGAATGTTTTCTTGAAGTACAACATACTGAAAATATTATTAAAGTTATACACGTGTAAGAACATTCCTCGATGTAGCGCTCGGAGCAAGCAAGACGGCAGAAACAAGAGAAAAAGCGAGGCAGCGTCGTAGACAGGAGCAATTGGAGTATTGGATGTGGAAGCTGATGCAGAAGGATTATTATACGGACCAGGAATCGATGACTAAGCAGGTACGTCTCGGGCATTGCCTATAATACGCAAATCTTTCAATATTTTTTAACAGAAAAAATACTGAATTATTCTTAAGATGTACTCTTTATAATAGACAGCTGTTTAATAATAAAAGTGTATCGGTTTTTCTAGAAAAAATTCCCAACGAAGCATGTTGTTTTGACCCTTCTGGGTAGGCGCCCCTCACCCCTAAGAGTGATTAAAATACATTGAACATAGAATATTTCCTATGACAATTCAATAACATACTTATATGATAAATAAAGAGTTGTGCAAAATTAATACAATTATTAATTTCCGTATAGAGCAGCGAGAGACAGTTGTACCATTAAGGAGCCCGACTTTCATGGTGTTTTCCAGAGTCGCACGGAAGGGGAGTTTGAAGCCAATGATACCGTGGGTGTACTACAACGAATAGGGAAAACTGTAAGAGTGTAAGTAATAGTGTGCGGTGTAGGCTCGTACCCATAGGCTAAAATAACTGCCCCCCTTGGGAGGCCCAGATGCAGCGAACACTGGGCCCCCCCAAGAATCCCAGTGATTGAAGCCTATCCTACGGGTATAAGCCTGCACTGCATACAGCTACTTTACTTTTTGACCCGTCGGGTACCCGGCTACCCAAAACAACTTCAAGCAATTGCATGTTTTATTGTCTGTGGTATTGTTTGATGTTAGTAAAAAATTATCGAACCACATAATGCCACATCGATCGAATACCACATTCAATGGCTTGAAGTTGTTCCGGGTAGCTGGATACCCGACGGGTCAAAAAGTAACAGCTCTACACCGTATACTACTATAGTTTTCCCTATCCGTTGCACCCACACGTTATCGTTGGCTTTTGTGCTCCCCTTCCGCGCGGCTCTGGTAAACATCATGGAGGTCGGGCTCCTTAATGGCCCACCTAGCCCTCGCTATTATAGAGGGTGCCCCATTTGAAGTAAACCGCGCAATTATCTCCTAAACTATTCATTATTAAAAAAATGCTATAAGTAAAACTTAATTTGTTTCAAGGGGGACATCTTGTGATGGTCACAAATCATATCAAAGTGGACGTGCCTTCAAGATTTTAAGTTGATCTTTGGTTTTTTAAAATGAAAATGCATTTATTCGGATGGACGTGTAGCTCGTTCCGTGGCAAATTTATCGACCTATAATATATTGGTTTTTCGAGAAATCGTATTACTACCACCATCTCCCGGGCTCGATCGCTCGAGCGCGATACTTCTTGGCGCGACGCCCCTGCTCCTGGGAAGCATCGATCATCTTGTCAATCGATGGAAGGGGAACCGCTCTCGTTACGAGGAAATCGGTGCCTATTTCCTCGTTATCTTTGCTCGCAACCACGCCGGATAGTACTCTAATTGCTTTGGCTTACGCTATAATTACTCGCTACGTTCGCGAACCTTCACTCGCTGGTTCTAAGTGCTTGTTCGCGAACTTTCTTACGTGTAACGCACTGCTCGCTACCGCTGAACTTATCGCGCGTTTGCGGCTGCGATAATCGCTAATTACCGTTCTATCTGGTTGCACTAAATTGCTCTAGAAGGCTGCATAACTATTCACAATATACTGTATTTGCACTATGAACAATTTTTAAACACAAATTATAATAAAGCGGATAAAATATAATATATAATAAAGCGGATATTATATAATATATAAATATATCGGTTTTATTATAATTTGTGTTTAAAAATTGTACATAGTGTCAATACAGTATATTGTGAATAGTGACCGCTGCATAAACGTGTTTGTACTAAACTCCCACATCCAAACGCAGGCGATCCGTTATTCTGCTAATATTGGTGTTCCAAGATCATTCAAGGTCATTTAGTGCCGTTCAAAACTTACCTTCGTTGAACGTCCAGAAACGGATCCTTATCTTTGGTATTCGAAATGATGACCTCGGACATCAATGCATTGATTTACAGCGCCCTAAAAAATAATTGCACCTTCTCCAATGCTGCAGAAGTCATTTGTTGGCAGACATCCCTCATATGATTTTTCGTATTATCAGGGGTAGTGGGTTCCGGATTTGACACCTGTGGACTTTTTCGTCTGGGATTTCGTAAAAGATCAAGTTTATCCGGAAGAACCCACTAGCCCGGATAATATGAAAAATCATATTAGGGATGCCTGCCGATACTTAATATACTTCTGCAACGTTGGAGAGGGTGCAACTATCTTTTAGGGATAGAATACATCAATGCATTAACGTCCAAGGACATCATTTCGAATATCGAAGTTAAGGAACAATTTCTGAACGATCAAAGAAGGTAAGTTTTTAACGGCACTAAATGACCTTGAATGATCTTGGAACACCAATATATTATAGGTTGATGAATTTGTCACGGAACGAGTTACACGTCCATCTGAATAAAAGCATTTTCATTTTAAAAATCCAAAGATGAACTTAAAATTTGGATGGCACGTTCACCTAGATAAGATTTGTGACCATCACAAGATGTCCCTCTCGAAACAATTTAAGTTTTACTCGTAATATTTTTTCAATATTGTATAGTTTAGAAGATAATTGCGCGGTTCATTTCAAATGGGACAACCCGCTTGTGTAGATTATATAAATGGTACATAAATGGCACACAAATGTGCATTATCATATATATATATATATATATATATATATATATATATATATATATATATATATATATATATATGATAATGCAATTCTCGTGCACAAGCTGACTAATTTCCCATAGCATGACTCAACCTGTATTTTGGAAATCAGATGAAAGTGGTTATCTATTTATACGAATTTACTTTATTGTTAGTGACATTTAGATTCAGTATTGAAATATGTCATGCATTATATAGATATTATGCAATATAATATTATGCAATATAATATTATGCAATATAATATTATGCAATATAATATTATGCAATATAATATTATGCAATATAATATTATGCAATATAATATTATGCAATATAATATTATGCAATATAATATTATGCAATATAATATCTATATAATGTATGACATATTTCAATACTGAATCTAAATGTCACTAACAATAAAGTAAATTCGTATAAATAGATAACCACTTTCATCTGATTTCCAAATTACAGGTTGAGTCATGCTATGGGAAATTAGTCAGCTTGTGCACTTCATGCTAGGGACTTTGTGAAATGAATACTTTGACTGGCACCGGTGTATTTTCACGCCGCGAAAGTTCCATTCTGTGCACGAGTTTCATGTGTTTCATGTCAATACATATTCTGGAAAGCATCGAAAGTATTGTTCAAGAGTCTTCGAAAATTCCCTTTGTAACAAACTCGGGCTAAGTCACCATCATTTTTTTCCTTTTGTTCCTTATAATAAATATTGTTACATTCTTTCATGATATATTAAGTAGCGTACCGGCGCGAATATGTAAATTGCGTAGCGCCCTACCGGGTAACACGGGAACTAGCGTTCACAGAGCATATGCGCAATCCTTAGAAGATCGACGGACCGACTAGAGCGTGGATCGCGCGCACATGGGCAGAAGTGTACTATTTTACTGCGCAGTTAGAAGACTCCTGGCGAGCGGTCACGGGGGATGCAGTCCGCCGCTGTGACGATTGGTTTTTGTCACCGGTTGGTGCACACTCATAAAGACAGGACACACGTATTTTTGTTATTGGTGGAATCGGCCACATCTACTTACTACAATGTAACAGACGGAGGTTCAGGTGGAGCTAGCGGCGGATTGCACCTCCCGCCTGGAGTCTTCTTTCCGCGCAGTAATAGTACAACCGACTGAATGCAAAGTGTAACGCGTGATTAATGCGGTCTAAGAATCACGATTTGGTATAAATACAGGCCCGTCAGCGAAGCAGCGGCATTACTTCGCTATCATTATGGACCTAACAATATCAAGACAGTATCGACGCTGCCACGCTAAAGTGGAGAATAACGTCTCAGACTTCCATCCGGGTTAAAACCGGCTCTCTGGCTTCCATCCCGAGACGCTCTAACCAGCTCTTGGAGACACTTTAATTAGCTCTCTGGCTACCATCTGGAGACGCTTTAATCGGCTTCTAGGCAATATGAAATCACCAACTGGAGACGCTTTCATTACCTCCTTGGCTTACAACTGAAGACGCTTTAACCCTTACGTACGCAACCAAAATTTTCACGGTTGTTGGGCAACCGGGGCACCCGGGTACCTTACGTGTCCTGTTCCGAAAGATCTCAACTACAGCGATAATTTTACTTTCGTACTTCTTCGAAACATTTAGTTTTCCATTCCTATAATATACCAAGTGCCGTTTTAAACTATTTGAGCGGATAAATTACTCGAAACTCCAACATAATTCGATGCTAAAATCGTTCGTCCATGTCATTTGCGTTTCTCGACTCTCTACGAAGATGGTTGTCTCTGGTTCAGTGGTGAACGGAACGTTATCTTGTATATATAAACAAGTATACGCACCCAGGGAACGAACTAGAGAACGAAACGAAGAACTGAATCAGTTTGCGTCAGTTCTTGATTCGTATACGACGTGCATTTTAGAAAAATTTCTGTGGAGTTGTATTCTAAAACGTATAGTGTCTCCGAGAAGTACAGCTTGCAATTTTTAGAAGTTTATAATTGTATGGCAAAATAGATGAATTATCAGCAGAAGAATTTTCAAGGTAAATATCATTCTTACATACAATATCTAAAAGCAATTGTGAATTTAGTATATCACAATTGTGTAATAGACATACGTGCACAACATTTTTTTAGATTATCGCAGGCGGAAAAAGATACTTATTTGACTGCATTATTGGAAGAAGAAGGTTCTACTATCCAGTGATGAAGATGAATAGTGGCTATCGCAACCACAAATAGAGTCATTGAATGATGAAGCTTCTGAGATCGATCAAAATGTTACTGAAGCTGAGAGAAGTGAAGTGATAACAGACACAGAGTCAGAGGAACATGAAGATAACACGGATTCAGAAACTGAAGGTAACAGTAATTCGTCGGAAAATGCTTTTGAGATCTACCAATTCACCATCAAACACCATCTTCTAGGATCATCCGTCAAAAAGTGGTCCACATCGATCCAGAGGAAAATTATCGATTCGGGATACATTCAATTTTATTTTTTCGAATGAAGTGGTCGATATTATTATGGGACACACGAATCATAGGCGACTACTGTCTATGCAAAATACAATCGCGACAATCCCACAAAATTAGCAAAAACATGGAGAAACCTTACGACGGAAGAGTTGTTCGATTTCATAGGAATTTTACTCACAGCCGGTGTAAATAATTCTAATATGGATCATACATCTGATATGTGGAAAATTACTTACTACCCTTTATACCGAGCAACTATGGGTCTGAATAGATTTCGTAATATTTTGCGATTTATTCGATTTGACGATCTAAATACACGAGCAGAACGGAGAGCCAATGATAAAGCAGCTCCCATACAAGATATACAGGGTGTCCCAAAAATGTCGGAGTTCCTTGAAAGGGGTGACTCAGGGGGTGATTTGAAACAACTTTTTCCTTAGCGAAAATATTGTCCAGAGCTTCGTTAACGAGATATTAACAAAAACTCCCGACTAATCAGAGCGCACGCCTTCCGCCCGAGCTCCCGTTGTAGCGTTGGCTACGCGGTAGGCGGCTGCGCTTGTACTACGAAGGTACGAACAAGTACCTTCACACAGTACGCGTTACACAGTTTTTATTTTAAAGCGGAATCTTAAATAATTATTGTTTGAAGTGAGAGATCAAGAAATACGTGAATTTCATTTTCAAATAAGGCATAAACGAAAAGGTAATGTAACAGAAAATGTACGACAAGTGATCGTAATTCGTTATTGAGGTAAAAATCCGTAGTTTAAGTACGGCCAACATAACTAAATTTGAAAAATAATTTTAGGTGTATGAATAAATTTTTTCAGACTGGATTGACATAATCAGTACAAAGCTACCGAATTTATATCGCAGTGATATTCGTAAGCTGCCAGAAAAATTGCAAAAGGTAACTTACAATAATGGAAATTATTTCGATGATTGAGTTGTTCAATATTTTTTAAATCAAACAGTTATTGTACCCTAAAATCGAACAGAATTTATTTCTACACCCAATAATCACCAATAAATTAAATAAAACTTACCATTTCGGACATTCCTTTCCTTCCTTTCCTTCCTTTTTGGAAATCTGTGTTACTAAGTAGGTCACTGTACCGATCCTGGTCATCGGTGGACGAAAATATTTATGGTAGGGTTGCGCCCAGCGCTCAGCTGATCGCAATTATACGACACCACCTGAAGGTAAGGATCGCAACGTCAAGTGCGTCCGGGTTATTGTACTGAATATTCACTTCACTGCATGGCCACTAACACTGATCACTTAATTAAACTTCTCATGGAACGCGTAGTTCCTACGTTATAAAATTGGTGGCCCCGAAAGGGGCCGATTACTGTTAGCTGAGCAGTTGTTCGATGTGACCACCCTCAGCGTCTATGCACGCCTTGCGGCATTATTGACTCCGTTGAGAATAATCTTGTCGCCAAATGCCTCGCTGGGGGTTTGGATGTGCGGGTATTCCCGTGCAAACGCTCGCACAGTAGCACTTGCGTCCCCGTTGTTCCGGGCGTACACCCAGAACATCGCGTAATATTCTTGAGTGGAGAACATTTCTGGAACGAGATTGCTAGCTGACTGACAAGATTTTTTCCATGCAACTTCCTCTACCCCCAAGTAGTTTCTCTCGCTCCATTATGAGTTAAATCCCACCAGAACAAGAGGCTTTAGGTAAAAAGAAGCCAGCACATTTTCGAAACACACGTGCTTTGCAGAAGTGCAACGAACGACCCATCCTACACTTTCACAAAAGCCCGCGCTCCGTTCTTTTACTGCCAATGTACCCGTTGCTTCGAGATAGACAGCAGACACCACGTGTTTCGGTTCGAAAGGGCCCGCAGAGAAGAGAAACAGAAAGTCTTCGAGTTGCTATAAAGAAGAAAAGGCATACGTGGTTCCGTTTTCCGATACCCTGAGTTCTCGTCTGCTAGGAGGTGGAACCAGCTAAGCTATAAATTACCCAAAACAAATCGTTCTCTACCCCCGACTCGCAGGACAATACGGTCATAAACCGCGACTCTGGCGAAATGCTTTGGCCAATCAGCCTGATTAATTTTAAATACGTCTCGCGGGGAGACACAGGAAGAAAGAGGGTAACTCGCTGACTGCGCGTTGTCTCACCTGCTTCGTCCTTCCTTCCAATTAACGGCAGATCCCTTATCTCTAGAGTATAAGCACGCGCTCGAATTTCAAAACAAAAGCACGCGTTGACGTATTCCGTGCGAGAAAAGGTGGGCATGAAGTCCGATTAGTTGTAACCTAAAAAAATCTGCCCTGCATCCCTCCCAGACGGCCATTGTTTTGAAGAGGCCTTCTTCACAGCAATATCTCCTCCCCGATGCCCACCTTCTCTCGCACGGAATACGTCAACGTGTGCTTTTGTTTTGTAATTCTAGCGCGTGCTTATACTCGAGAGATAAGGGATCTGTCTTTAATTTGAAGGAATCACGAAACAGGCGGGACTACGCGCAGTAAACGAGTTACCCCCTTTCTTCCTGTATCTCTCCGCGAGGCGTATTGACGTTGGATATTACTTTTTAATTGCTAGTTCCCAAAAATTAATCAGGCTGGTCGGACAAAGCATTTCTCCAGGGTCGCGGTTTATTACCGTATTGTCCTGCGAGTCGGCGGTAAATAACGATTTGTTTTGAGTAATTTATGGCTGGTTTCTTAGCTGGTTCCGTCTCGTAGCTGATGTGAACTCAGGATATTGGAAAACGGAAACAGGAATGGTATGCCTTTTCTTCTTTATAGCAACTCGAAGACTTTCTGTTTCTCTCCTCTTCGGGCCCTTTCGAACCGAAACACGTGGTGTCTGCTGTCTATTTCGAAGCAACGGGTACATTGGCAGTAAAAGAACGGAGTGCGGGCTTTTGTGAAAGTGCAGGATGGGTCGTTCGTTGCACATCTGCAAAGAACGTGTGTTTCGAAAATGTGCTGGCTTCTTTTTACCTAAAGCCTCTTGTTCTGGTGGGAGTTAACTCATAATGGAACGAGAGAAACTACTTGGGGGTAGAGGAAGTTGCTTGGAAAAAATCCTGTCAGTCAGCTAGCAATCTCGTCCCAGAAATGTTCACCGCTCAAGAATATCACGCGATGTTCTGGGTATACGCCGGGAACAACGGGAACGCAAGTGCTACTGTGCGAGTGTTTACACGGGAATACCGGCACATCCAAACCCCCAGCGAGGGTACGATTCGGCGTTTGGCGTCAAGATTATTCTCAACGGAGTCAATGATGCCGCAAGGCGTGCATAGACGCTGAGGGTGGTCACATCGACAAACTGCTCAACTAACAGTAATCGGCCCCTTTCGGGGTCACCAATTGTATAACGTAGGAACAACACGTTCCATGAAAAGTAAATTTAAGTGATCAGTGTAAGTGGCCGTGCAGTGAAGTGAATATTCGGTACATTAACCCGGACGCACTTGACGTTGCGATCCTTACCTTCGGATGGTGTCGTATACCTGCGATCAGCTGAGCAGTGGGCGCAACCCTACCATAAATCTTTTCGTCCTCCGATGACCAGGATCGGCACAGTGACCTACTTAGTGACACAGGATTCCGAAAAGGAAGGAAAGAAAGGAAAGGAATGCTCGTAGGCGTGAGTGTTATTTAATTTATTAGTGTAGAAATAAATTCTGTTCGATTTTAGGGTTCAATAACAGTTTGATTTAAAAAGTATGAAAACAACTCAACCATCGAAATAATTTCCATTATTGTTAATTACCTTTGGCTATTTTTTTGGTAGCTTACGAATATCACTACGATAGAAATTCGGTTGCTTTATACTGATTATGTAAGTCCAATTCGGAAAGACTTTATTCCTACACCTAATATTATTTTTTAAATTTAGTTATGTTGGCCGTAATTAATCGACGGATTTTTACCTTAATAACGAATTACGATCACTTGTCGTACATTTTCTGTTACATTACCTTTTCGTGTATGCCTTATTTGAAAATGAAATTCACGTATTTCTTGATCTCTCACTTCAAACAATAATTATTTAAGATTCCGCTTTAAAATAAAAACTGTGTAACGCGGTTTCCTTCGATGCATGCCGACTTGCTTGTTCGTACCTTCGTAGTACAAGCGCAGCCGCCTACCGCGTAGCCAACGCTACAACGGGAGCTCGGGCGGAAGGCGTGCGCTCTGATTAGTCGGGAGTTTTTGTTAATATCTCGTTAACGAAGCTCTGGACAATATTTTCGCTAAGGAAAAAGTTGTTTCAAATCACCCCCTGAGTCACCCCTTTCAAGGAACTCCGACATTTTTGGGACACCCTGTATGGATGATGCTAAATTTAAATTAAGAAAAAGCGTAGAAACCATCGGTGTATTTAACTGTGGACGAGCAACTTTTTCCTTATAGAGGTAGAACCAGGTTTATGCAATATATGCCATCGAAGCCAACTAAATATGGGATCAAGGTATGGTGGAGTTGCGATTCTGAAAATTATTACTCATTATCTGGGCAAATTTACACGGGAAAGGCTACATCAGTCCGCGAAACAAATCAGGGTGAGCAAGTTGTGAAAGATTTAGTTGTTGCCTATAAAGGATCCGGCTGAAATATTACGATGGATAATTTTTTTACAACCCTTCCTTTAGCCAAACATCTGTTATCTTGGAAATTTACAATTGTCGGTACAAGAAGAAAAAACGATAAATATATTCCCACAGAAATGGCACAATCTAAGTCACGTGAACTGTATTCTACCTTGTTTAACTATCACCAAAAAATTACGATCTACTCGTATGTGCCAAAAAGAGAAAAGGCTTTTATATTGTTATCAAGAATGCATAATGATAATACTATTTCTGGGCCAAAACGAAACCCCGAAATTATTCAGTTTTACAATGAAATAAAATCTGACGTAGATATGATGGAGAAAATTATATGGAGATATAGTACACAAAGACGAACTGCCAGGTGGCGACTAGCATTCTTCTACATCATCCTTGATAATGCCGCTCTTGCCTCATACCTCATATGGTTGACATACAGTCAAATAATAGCATGTTGCGCAAAAAATTAAATCCGCCGTATATACTTACGCCAATTAGGGGAAGAACTTTGTCTTCCAACAATTGGAAGCCGATCATCGAATGTCCAAGTAATGAGACACTTTACTAGTAAATTAGCAATAGAGAGTATGCTACATAAGCCAGGCATAATGAACGACGTCCCTTCGAGTTCTGGTTCTACACAGCAACGAGATACAAGCGGGAGAAAAAAAGTTGTAGGATCCTGTTATATATGTCAAGCTGATCCTGCGAAAAAAACGTAAGAAAACTCGAAAGTGCTGTCAGAAGTGCCTAAAACCAATATGTGATGAGCACGCTAATACACTCACAATGTGTGGACATTGTCCTTTTGTTTGCTAATAACATTTATATTATTTATTTTAATAAATAAACAGTATTAGTTAAGAATTTTGTGTCCTGTATAATTTCTTTAAAAAACTTCTTTTCATAAATCATTCAACTACAGCCTGCCTTCCATGGGCAGCCGGATACCCCGGTTATCCAACAAGTGTATACATAAGTTTGAAGCTTTACTATTTAAAATCTTTTGCATCAATTTTGATTTCAAAAACGTATATCGGGGCAAAAGGCTGCGAAGAATGGAGAACCGAAGAGGTTTTGCGATATTTTCACAAGAACATAAAAAATTACTAAAGGAAACATAGGAATGGGTACCCGGGTATGCGGTTGCGTACATAAGGGTTAACTAGGCCGAAGCGCGGTGACCACGCATCGCTCGTATGGCAGAAGAGAGGCGAAGAGCACTTCGCTTTGGTCGCCGCGCTTCACTTTGGCGTAATAAGCGACGACTTTTAATCGGCTCTTCGGCTACCATCTGAGATAGCTAAAGCCAACCTCTAGGCACCAGGAAGCTATTAATCCAGACCGAAGGAACCAAGTCAAGGTTCCCAACTATTATACCAGTTCCAAGGAACAAACTCTAAATTCTCAACTTAAACGAATACTCTATCGACAAAAGTGTCATAAGCGATTTTATGTTCTATTATACCATAGCGTCATTACTCGTTCGTTTAGATTTTAGGTTCTATTATACCGACTTAGCGTCGTGATCAAATTTATCAAATCGAAATTCTGTTATATCGACCGAGTGCGTCACCAACATAATTTATGTCTATTCCTTCGATTTAACGCCGTGATTTTTGTAATGTTCTTTCAACCTAGCGTCATAATCTTTATTGAATAAATTGTTTCATTGTTTGTTACAAAAGAAGAATTCTTGTTCGTGAAATTTATTTCTTAATTGCACGTCACGCGAACCAATCCAAAAATTTCACGGGTAACTGCTCTACTCGTGGATATTCCCTGTAACACACGGTGACGCCTTGCGCAGAAACGTTATATCTTTGAAAACAAACGAAGCGCGCTTTGTAATTTGCCACGCCTCCGACTTTCGTTCTTGCGGCATTCGAGCCTCTGATGAATCATCTAATACTGAAAACTTACTACTGAAGTGGATGGGCGCGTTATTCCGGTTCGGATAGGGAGAATTAATTCAACGCCTGATTTATGTCAACACGCTCTTTATTTCCCTTTGTCCTCTTGTAACGGTTAGATTCTTAATGCGGTCGAATGCTTTGTTTGAGCATTTCTCCCATGTCACCGTTTTTTCTGACTGCGGGTCTTTGATCAACCTCGCTCGCGGGAAGATGTCGAGTGACCCGTAGCTTCACCACACTACCTATATTCACTATTAGATCCCCATAAACGTATTAACAATAGATTAGGGAGATTCTCGGGATGAAATATACTCCAAACTCAACCCCATTGGACTACTGCTAATCATATGTAATGAATAAGTCAATGGCCATTGATCTTATTCGTGAGCGGTATGGCTATTGTAGCCTTGCGTAGGTGAATATTGTCTTCAACCCGTGTGATACTATATTAGATTTAATTTTTGTAAAGGATTATGATGTTACCGTAGATAGGGCAATTGATTACCTGCTAACTCCGGATGCGTATCATCCACCGCTTATAGTTCGGTTAAGAGATCTAGCTCCGCAGAGCGACCAAGTCAATGTGAATAGTACCGTTCGTGACTTTAAGCAGGGTAATTATCCTAATGTAATTAGTTACTTAAATTCGGTAGACGGAGATTTGATCACACGCGGAATTGATCCGGATATTGCCGTTGATCGTCTTTATGCTCACCTTAACGTGGCAATTGAGGCCTTTATCCCTCAAAGTATAGTAAGACGCCCTCTCTACCCACGATGGTTTTCAGCCAGCTTAAATTACCTCATTTGTAAGAAGAAAGCGCATAAGGAGTATAAGAATTCTAATTCTCTGAGTGACTATTGGGTCTTTTCTAGCCTTCGTTCCCAATGCAAGCAGTTAATGACGAAGGACTATCGGGTATATATAGAAAACGTTGAAAACTCTGTCCGGCATAATGTGAGAAGTTTCTGGAGTTTTGTTAATGCCAAGCGGGGCAATCACGGCCTCCCCTGTAATATATAACTTCTGATGGTCAGTCAAGGTGCACGTGGTTTATCTCGCTCCCGCTGTTATTCGCATTTTCCTCCAGTGGTTCCACCTTTTCGCTAATCGTGCTGTTACAAAGTGTTCGTCGTGTGATCATAAGGTGCAAGCCACCGTTTCACGCCTCTGTCGCTATTATAAAGTGCTAATTTTAGTGACTATATTCCTTCTTTCTTCGTCTCGATCCAATTTACCGAGCCGTTACGTCTATTGTTTCGGAGTTTTTGCCCATGTTTTTGCATCGCTGCTCGTGTCGTCATTGTCTCCATCGACTTTACCCACAGACGAAGAAGGACATCTTCTGGCAATCGCTGTATTCAGCTAGCTACTTCACCGATTGTGTCAGCTGTAGACTGAACAGGATGAATCGTTGCAAGAAATGCTCGAAATTTTTGCCCAAATCTGGTGTGTGCGCAGCCTGCGGCACGAACAAACCCATAACGGGTACCACTCCAACGAGTGCTTCTCTGACTGGTTCCTCCTCTCGTTGTGACACTGCACCCTACGTCCAGATTGATATCCCCAATTCGACGCCCTTTATGGACATACTTGCTGATATCAACACGAAACTCGGCGAGCTTTATGAGGTGAATAACAAACTGGATCAATGCCTCTCTGAATTCGCCCAAATGAAAGTCATTGTGGGGGATTTAAAAACCCGTGTCAATATCGTCTCTGCCTCGCATCAGTCTCTTGTTACGCGGACTGCACAGCACGAGCAAAGGATATCAAATCTTGAAAACAAGATCACGACCTTTCCTAATGATATGCTTCCGCCGTCGCAGGACATTTCACGACGTCTTGACAGTCTTGCTGCTGCCAAAAGAGACTTCGAACTTATCATCATGGGTATCCCCGTGGTGCCGAACGAAAATCTGGAAGTGACTATCTCTAGCGTTGCCGCGGCAATCAGTGTCCTCTTCTCCGCTACTGAGTTCGCTCACTTCGCCAGAATTAGGGCTAAACCGAATATGGCTCGGCCCATTACGTTGCGGTTTTTATCTACCTTGTGCGAGCATGCGGCGCAGATCGGTTAAGCCGAGTTCCGACCGCGAATCGTCTCGCGAGCGAAGATGTACGGTCTGTCAATATAAAGGCCACAGCGAGCAATGTTGACAGCTCTTGTACAGAACATAGTAGTGTGTAAACACCGCCGGACCGTACATCCAAGACGCTCTTTTTGTATCCGTGAGGTGTGCACGTGTCGACCATAGTCTCACTGTGCCGATTACTAGCCTCCTTTCCGAAATAGGCCGAGAGCAATCTTGCGCCCTACCTTGCCGATGAGGTGTCTCTGCGCTCAATAGGCCAGAGCCCTATTGCACATTGGAATTCTATTGTACGACTCCCGCACGACGCGCCTTATAGACCGTCAGGGCAGAACGTTCACTACGTTCACATCCTCCGTCCCCCAGGTCGTCGCAAGCGCCGCCGCCGCGATCGAGACGTACCGAGAACCCGCGACTCGGAATTGTATAGGAAAAAATAAACAATTCTAATTTATTGAACCACGCTTCTGATCATTCGTCGAACCTGGCCTTACCGACTGAGTCGGCATCTAACTTCTTCTCCGTCCCACCGGTAACCGTCTTGCCAACCGGAGACGGTCACAAATTGGCGCCCGAACGGCGACTCGAAAAGGAGAAGGACAAATGAATCAGGGTGTGAGCTGGGTCTACGAGCTAAGAAAAGCAGACCTAGTTAAAGTCGCGGAATTCTACGGGCTCGACGCCACTGGCACGCTAGACGAGCTAAGACAAAGAGTCACTGCGTACTGCCGAGATCAGAAGGTTATAGGACCACCAACGATAACAGTGTCCAGCGAAGATACCAGCCGGCCGGAAACCGCACCCGGTACCAGCGAGTAACGCCCATAGCCAGGGTATCGGCATGATTGCCCCCGAGACTACGCCTATGGAGCGGATCCGGAGGTGGGAGACCCGTTATGACGGCGGCGCAGGAGCCGCCGAATTCTTACAAAGGCTGAGTGACCTCCAACACAGCTATATGGTCACCCCTACCCAAATCATACAGTGCCTTTCCGAGATCCTGAAGGGACGAGCACTGGGCTGGTATCGCCTCCGCCGTACGGAATGGCAGTCGTGGAACGACTTCGTCGCGGACTTCCGAGCTTTCTTCCGAGCTGCCGAAGACGAGCTCGAGGAAAAGATCACCCGGCGCGTCCAACGGCCGCAGGAAACGGCCACCGACTTTATATTGGACCTGCTCCCGTTGATGCAACAGTATGGGAAATACACACTGGAACAACAGGTCCACCGAGCGTACCGAAACCTCCGACCGGAGTATCGAAGGGTCATCAAGCGGACTGACTTCAAAACTCTGCCTGAAATGATGAGGTTAGCCGCTGACCAAGATAAAGTCACGGCCGAAGAAAAAGAAGCCGCCCGGCCGGAGCGGCGACAAGAACGACGAACGGTCCAGCCACGAACACACCACCTTGCTGAGGTACAGGAGGACTATGATCGCAATACGTGCTGTTGGAGGTGCGGCCAACGCGGCCATCGCCGCCAAGAATGCCGAAGAGCAAGCAAACTCTTTTGCTCGTATTGCGGAATCGCCGGACGCACCACTAGAGAGTGCAATTGCAATCCGATCTCGGGAAACGAGGCAGGACGCGGCCAACGAGGCGACCGCACAAACGCCCCGGCGCCAAGGCCTCGGTTAAACAGCTAGACGAGGACCCCCGACTGTACCTCGCCTTTCAGGTCGGTAACATGCGCTAGTGGGCACTGATCGACACCGGAGCAACCAGATCATTTGTCCGACCAGATGTCGCCACCGCATGCCGGCAACAAGCATATGTTCTCGGGCCCGCTACATTCACGGCCAGCTTCGCCGACAGCGCCGAAGTATCGCTGCAAGGCGATATGACGCTCCCCGCCGACATCAACGGGCAGGCGGTACAACACACATACACTGTGCTCCCCGGATTATCGCACGCCGCCTTACTAGGCATAGATGTCCTAACGAAAATGGGCCTGGAAGTGCAACTCGGTAAGCAACGCTGGACCCGCCACGCCGAAACCGCGGCCGTAGAAGCCCCCGGCATTCGCCGATGCACGCCAGCTCAGGAAGCCGCTCTGCAACAACTCTTGGAAGAAGATTTGCCGCCATTCCGAGTGCTGCGAGGAACAACTCGCCTCGCTGAGCACCGTATACGCCTAAAGGCGACCGAACCGATCAAGCAGCGATATTCGCCCAGGAATTCTGCCATCCAGACCCTGATCAACAAAGCAGTAGACCAAATGCTGACAGACGGGGTAATCGAGCCTTCCAGCAGCCCGTGGAACTCGCCCGTAGTCATGGTCGCCAAGAAAGGCAGCAAGAAGAAAAAGCGATTCTGCATTGACTTCCGCAGAATCAATGATGTCACTGAAAAGGACGCTTACCCGCTGCCACAAGTGCAGGCTACCCTGGATAAGCTGCGCGAAGCGCGATATATTTCGACGCTAGACCTCGTTAACGGATACTGGCAAGTGCCACTGGCCGAGAAGAGCCGCCCGATAACGGCCTTTACCGTTCCAGGACGCGGATTGTACCAATTCCGCGTCATGCCGTTCGGCCTCCACTCAGCCCCCGCCACGTTCCAAAGGCTCCTCAGCAGTATCATTGGACCCAGCCTAGAGCTTAGAGCCTTTGCATATTTGGACGACATTATCGTCCTGGGCCGAACGTTTGAAGAGCACTTGGAGAACCTCCGAAAGGTGTTGCGACGACTGCAGCAGGCCGGTCTACGTCTAAACGAGTAGAAATGCCGGTTCTGCCAGACTGAACACCAATATTTAGGGCACGTCGTGTCAGATCGTGGAGTCAAAACCGATCCCGACAAGGTCGAGGCGATACGAAATACACCTCCACCGCGGAACCTGCGCGAATTAAGAAGCTTCCTGGGGATGGTCTCCTGGTATAGGAGATACATTCCCCAATTCTCCGATACCGCCGCATCGTTGAACCAGCTTCTCCAGAAACGTACTCGTTGGACCTGGACAGAAGAAGCCCAAGCCGCATTCGAAGCGCTCCGCCACCAGTTGGCCACCACACCAGTTCTAACCTGTCCCGATTTTGACCGACCATTCGTGCTACAGACCGACGCCAGCCAAAGTGGCCTCGGTGCTGTATTAACACAAGATCACGATGGTGAAGAGCGAGTAGTAGCCTACGCAAGCCGCACGCTCAACACGGTCGAGCGAAATTACTCGGTCACCGAAAGGGAATGCTTGGCCGTAGTCTGGGGCATTCGAAAGATGCGCCCGTACCTGGAAGGATATTCTTTTACCGTCCTAACCGACCGCCAGGCGTTAAAATAGCTGCAGGCCATCGATAGCCCCTCGGGAAGATTGGCCCGTTGGAGCCTGGAGCTCCAACAATACGATTTTAAAATCGAATACCGGAAGGGCGAGAATAACCTCGTGGTAGACGCCCTCTCCCGCCAAGGCAAGATCACCCATGTAACCGCCGAGGGGCTCAAAGAATGGTACGAAACCAAGAAGCGAGCCGTCGAGTAGACACCGCTCCTCCACCCGGATTACCGGATTCATGGCAACGACATGTACCGCCATTTTCCAGACACGACCGGTGGTCATCCGGAAGACGAGTGGAAGCAGTGCGTACGGTGGGCAAAGCGCGACGAAGTCCTCCGGGCCAATCACGATGCTCCCACGGCCGGACATCTTGGCATTAGCAAGACAACTGCCCGCTTGGCCCGAAAATAGTACTGGCCAGGAATGTTCCGGGATGCCGCCCGGTATGTACGGCAGTGTCGAAAGTGCCAAGAGTACAAAGTACAGCAGCGCGCCCCGGCGGGACTCATGCACACCACGCCAGCCGCTCACCCGTGGGATGTCGTATCAGCCGATCTCGTGGGCCCGTTACCGCGGTCAAAAAAGGGTAATACCGTGATACTCGCGATGCAGGATAAATTCACGAAATGGATCGAACTGCAACCTCTCCGACAAGCCACCGCCCCGGCCGTCGCCAATGCATTCCGAGAAAGAGTTGTAATGCGTTTCGGATGCCCACGCCAAGTAATTACCGAAAATGGTAAACAGTTCGAGAGTCGAGAATTTACTGCCCTGCTGCGAGAGTACGGTATTGACCACCGTAAGACGCCACCGTACACGCCACAGTGCAACCCCGTGGAGAGAGCAATCCGAGTGATCAAAACAATGATCGCTCAGTTCACAGTTAACGATCATATGACCTGGGATCCGTGGTTACCCGAGATCGCGTTCGCCTACAACACCGCCCGGCACGAGGCAACACAGAGTACACCAGCGGCTGCACTGAATTTTGGTCGAGAACTAACGACCCCCAGAGAACCAGTAGAGGAACCGACCGTAGAAGACACCCGGAAATGGCAACAACGACTTGTTAGTCGTTGTTATATGTGTTGATATAAAGGACCGAATCGAACTCGCACGGTGGAATCTGGCGCGAGCACAGCAGAGCCAGAAACATTACTATGACCTCCGACACCAGGACTGGCGACCCTAAATCAATGACCAGGTGATGAAATGCGAACACCACCTGAGCGCCGCGGCGAAAAAATTTAACGCCAAATTGGCGCCCAAATTCACCGGACCGTACGTAGTTACCAAGTTCGCCGGGCCAAATGTCGTGGTGCTAAAAGGCGCGCGCGGTAAGCCGACGCGCGCACACCTCAGCGATCTAAAACCGTGTGAGGATCGAGAAACAAAGGCCGGCGCCGACAGTGCCACCCTGATCGGTATAAAAGACGCAGCCGAGGAGCCGGAGAAAACAATGGCAATCAACATGCCACGCAACGAGCATCCACCCGAACGTTCCGGGCACGGTACTGCCGTGCCGCTCGGCTCTGCGCCAGCCGGGCCACCAGAGAGACAACCACGCAGAGCCAGGATCATTGAGGAGCGACCCTGCCCGGCAAGAGTACGCCCCAGCGACCAGCCACCGCCGCATCGTGGCCCACCGCCGCGAGTACTGGCGCCCTCACGCAGAGCGGAAATCGCGGTTCTTGAGGCGAGTCCGCAGCCCTCAACCTCGGCCGACGCCACCGCTTACCAGGGCGCGATCACCCGGCGCCGGCGGATCGCCCACTGGGAGGGCCAACCACTGGACCTCAGGCAACTGGCCGGTTTCACCAGCCTCCAGCTCTCGCCAACATCGCGTCCAGGGCCAGCAGCGGGACAAACTGTCCCGCCGACCTCCGTCGCACCGTACCGCCGGCCATTACCACCAGGCCGGAACCCCAGGGCGCCCGACTGATACCCGGCGCGCCCTACAACCAACCGGCCGCTGGTACGACCCGGATCATCGTTGCTGGTACCGCTAGACCTTCAGGGCCCCCTAGCGGCCACGCCACCACCGGTCAAGGCCACCCGAACATCACCGCTGGCTCAGCCCGGCCTTCAGCCCCCCCCCAGCGGCCTCGCCATCCCCGGTAGTCGCCGCAGCGTCACCAACGTTTGCCCTTTCCGGTCGCGGTGGTCCTCCAACGACCTCGCAACCAGCGTCTCGACGCCCATGGACCTGAGCCGAGGACCACCCCGGCATGGTGGTGTTCCACCCGCTCGCCATGCGGCCACGGCAGGTGTACGCGGTCACCACCTCCACCGCCGTAGTACTGGGCAGACGTTTCCGCAACGGGGACCTCGACATCGAGGTTCGGAGCCGACGGTCCTCTGCCCCCGCGGAAGCAACCGCGGACCGCTAGCGATAAGTAGAATAAGTGATGGTGGGTAGGTTAGGTTAGGTTAAGTCGTTCCCGGGGTTGCAACCCATAAGTTAAGTTAGTTTCTAAGATTGTACCCATAACATAAGGGACAAATAAGCCCAATAAACCGATCTAGTCAACCGTCTTCCTTCCCAAAGTAAGGAGGGGGTGAGACGAAGCCACGTCACGCGACGTGCGAGCATACGGCGCAAGCGAAGATGTACGGTCTGTCAATATAAAGGCCACAGCCAGCAATGTTGACAGCTCTTGTACAGTACATAGTAGTGTGTAAACACCGCCGGACCGTACATCCAAGACGCTCTTTTTGTATCCGTGAGGTGTGCACGTGTCGACCATAGTCTCACTGTGCCGATTACTAGCCTCCTTTCCGAAATAGGCCGAGAGCAATCTTGCGCCCTACCTTGCCGATGAGGTGTCTCTGCGCTCAATAGGCCAGAGCCCTATTGCACATTGGAATTCTATTGTACGACTCCCGCACGACGCGCCTTATAGACCGTCAGGGCAGAACGTTCACTACGTTCACATCCTCCGTCCCCCAGCTCGTCGCAAGCGCCGCCACCGCGTGAAGTAACGCCGCCGCGATCGAGACGTACCGAGAACCCGCGACTCGGAATTGTATAGGGAAAAAATAAAAAATTCTTATTTATTGAACCACGCTTCTGATCATTCGTCGAATCTGGCCTTACCGACTGAGTCGGCATCTAACTCCTTCTCCGTCCCACCGGTAACCGTCTCGATCGCGGCGGCGCTTGCGGGGACGGAGGATGTGGAGGTAGTGAACGTTCTGCCCTGATGGTCTATAAGGCGCGTCGTGCCGGAGTCGTACAATAGAATTCCAATGTGCAATAGGGCTCTGGCCTATTGGACGCGGAGACACCTCATCGGCAAGGTAGGGCGCAAGATTGCTCTCGGCCTATTTCGGAAAGGAGGCTAGTAATCGGCACAGTGTGACTATGGTCGACACGTGCACACCTCACGGATACAAAAAGAGCGTCTTGGATGGATGTACGGTCCGGCGGTGTTTACACACTACTAGGTACTGTACATGGCTGTCAACATTGCTTGTTGTGGCCTTTATATAGACAGACCGTACATCTTCGCTCGCGAGAGGATTCGCGATTTCGCGGCCGCCTAGCGGTCGCGGACGGAACTCGGCTTAACCGATCTGCGCCCTATGCTCGCACGGCGCGTGACGTGGCTTCGTCACAACCTTCACAAGGAATGCGTGGTTGACGGGCAAGAAGAATCGGAAGGATCTCTGGGCCTCGGATATACATCCCTCGTGGCCGAAGACGATTGTATTTATCAACGAACGCTCCTCTAAAGAGGAGAGACGCAGAATTGCGGAGGCCAAGGCTTTGGGCAAATCCCCACCACTGCAGTTACATGTGGATGAAGCGGGGAATTGTCTACTTTAAACCGAACGAGAACTCGCGGCCGTTCACATATTCCTCGCCGCAGCAGTTTGCTCAAATGGTACAGATGGGGCAGCAAACTGTTTCTAATAACTCCAACGCACCGGATATCTCCTCTACGCCTCAGCTCTCTTCTACTAGTCTACTGGACGGCTCGTTGCAGGCTCACTCCTTTCAGCTTCGGCAACATCGTTCTACAATTTCTGCAGCACACTCTGCTGCAACTCTCCCGCATCCGCAATGACGATCATCGCCTGGCTATCTGATTCGCGCGGGATCCTGCTTGCGGTCGGCTCTTGCGATATCGTGCTCCTGGTCTACGTCATACGGCCCGGACAGACCACTGCTCTCTACTCTTGCTTCTGCAGCTTTAACCGATGCCGGTTCTACCGCCCTGTCAACGAGCGACGCATCGCTTACTAACATTATATCTGCGTACACGAACCACCTTGTGATTGCGCATCTTAATGTACGGTCTCTTACCTTGCATTTCACAAATATTGTTGACCTGCTTGCGAAGTACAATTTTGATGTCGTAGCTTTATCCGAAACTTGGTTGCACGAGGGTATTCTCTCTTCGTCCCTGATAATTCCGGGTTACACCTTACTACGCGTTGACAGGCATTCCGATCTACTCTGCCGTGGTGGCGGCATTGCAGTGTACGTTTAAACCAGTTTTCGCTATGACATTGTGTGTGATAGTGTGCCGATTATGTACAACTGTGATCCGCTTCTTGATATGGCTGGCATTCTATTAACGTTTAACCGTACTCGTGTGTTAATTCTGGCAGTATATCGCCCTCCAAGTTGCCACATTGGGTGTCTTGACGCACTGCTCAACTATCTACTTGACACGTACTGTAGTGCCGATCACCTAATCTGTCTGGGTGATTTTAATGTCAATATGAACTTGCCGAACAATGTGGACACTAGGCTCCTAACTCATTTTATGACTGTTCTTTCTCTCAAACAAATTATCTCTCAACCTACGCGTATCACTAAATCATCGTCACCGCTTATTGACCTTATTATGTTATCACGAGATCTTAATCCGGCCGGGTGTGGCTTGTTGGATGCTAGTCACATCAGCGATCACACTTAACTTACGCTGTTCTTGATCTTCCCTCGTTGTCGTGCTCGCCCCAATATCTGCTACGTAGAAACTTTAAAGCGATTCCGATCGACGAGTTCAATTCTGCTCTCCACTGTCTTGACTAGTCTCCTCTTTACAACGCTCCCTCTATTGACGATAAAGCGAACTTCCTTCATGCGCACTTATCCTCACTCTTCGATCGCTTCGCGCCTATTGAACGAATCCGGGTAACCAAACCTCCATTGCCGTGGATGATGTATAACGTAGAAAGGTTTCATAAGATGCGTAACAAAGCGTTGGCTAAACTTAAAAGATCCCATAGTGCACTACACTGGTCGAATTACAAAAACTTACGTAACTTATGTACACGCGCAATTCAGTCAGAAAAAACGGGCCTTGTTTCTTCAGCTGTCTACTGCTCCATCTTCCTCCATACAATTCTGGCATCACATCACTCTTTCTGGTCTGCACTCTCCCCGACGACGTCCCTCCTCTTTTACACCTCTACACGACCCTAACCGTATAAACAACCACTTCCTTGACTCGCTCCCTCAGACCAGCGTCCCGTCTGAGCTTTTTGCTAAATTTCTCTCCTCCTCTACTGCCAACAGCTTCTCCTTCTCTCCGTTTTCTCTCAACAACCTTTATCGTGCGCTTAAGGACATCAAACTTACATCAGCTGGTCCTAATGATATTTCTGGCACAATGGTCCTCTACTGTATTCCTCACTGTCTTGATCCGATTTTCCATATTTTTAACTCATCCTTATCCTCCGGTGCAGTCCCTTCTATCTGGAAACATGCAATAGTTCATCCTATTTCAAAAACCACCGTTCTTTCCAATGGTCAGGCATTACCTCGTTTCGTCCTATTTCCTTAATCCCGTTCCTGTCGAAACTTCTCGAGAGGCTATGCTGCGGGCAACTGCAGCACTTTGTAGAACAGTGTGGTGTCCTTCCGCATCACCAGTCAGATTTTCGACGTGGGTTCAGTACCGCGACTTCTATGCTACATATTTCTGATAACATTCTGCGTGCGCTGGATTCTCGTCACCTGGCGGTCGTCACGTCTCTGGATTTTTCTAAAGCCTTTGACACGCTTGATCACGACCTGTTGATTGCCAAGCTGCATCATATTGGTCTCTTATCTTTCGCGCTTAACTGGTTTCGCTCCTATCTAACGGATCGCAGTCAGCAGGTCGTCGTCTTTAATGCGCGTGACCCTCAGTACTCTTCCCCGTGATGCACCCGGAGTGGTGCTCCACAGGGATCTGTATTGGGCCCACTTCCGTTCCTTATATACGTGGTAGACCTTCCTAACGTTCCTAAGTTTTCTGTCGCTCACATGTATGCGGATGACTTACAGCTTATTACTACTATTAATCCTGCTCATATCGACACAACTACCACTGTAATCCAACAGGAACTTGGGGATATACTGAGCTGGACCAGATCGCACGAGCTTTCCCTTAACCCTTCTAAGACCTCCTTGATTGTAATCGGTTCCCCTCCTCTGTTAGCTAAGCTGCCTCCTTTCTCACTCTCCTTCGATTCTGCTAGCTTCATTCCTTGCAACTCTCTTAAAAGTCTTGGGCTCCGTTTCGATCCTCTTCTAAGCTACGAAAATCATATCTCTGACCTTTGTCGTGTTGCGTATACTCGTCTCCGTATCATTTACCCTGCATGTTATCTCCTTACAACTCATCAAAAATTTCTACTCTCACAATCGCTTATCATATCTCTCTTCGACTATTAGGATATTGTGTATTGTCCTCGTCTATCCGCCGGCCTTGCCTCCCGTGTTCAACTCATTCAGAACTCCTGCCTCCGCTTTTCATTCTGTGCTCGTAAATTTGACCACGTCTCGCCTCTTCTGAAAAAATCTGGCTGCGACAGAGATGGATTCTCCATCTTTGTTGCATCATATATAAGATCCTTCATGCCCGCTCCCCTTCTTACCTGTTTAACCTTCTCCCGTCCAACGCTTCCTTTCACACTGCCCACTCTACTCGTTCCCAAAACATGCTCTCCATCCCTTGTCATCGTACTAACTACCTTCGTGCTTCCTTCTCCTATGTCGCCCCCATTTTTATAATTCGCTTCCCCCGAAATCCGCGCTCTCCCGACCCCCTCCTCTTTCAAATGTTCTTGTAAATCTTTCCTACTGCTTCATCCGTTATATTTTTTCTACAATTCAAAACATATTTTGCGATCTGGTCGGTTCATCTTCTCGTCGTTTCTCTTCTTTTCTTTTCTTTACTTTTCTTGTATTAATTTTAAGTCTAGATTAAGTTCTCGTTTAAGGTTTGGTTGAAAAACAGTCCTGACTGAACCCCGCCTTTGCATTTGTCGTGTTTCTCTCTGTTTTCTACTTGCTGTGTCTTGTTTGTTTGCAATAAAGACGTTTAATAATAATAATAATAATAATAATAATAATAATAATAATAATAATAATAATATGTATCATGGTAGTTCGTCAGCATCCTCGCATCTAGTGGTAGCTAATCACTTCTCTTCCTACTTTGGGTCCGTGTATACTTCTCCGTCTGTTCAGTCGCCTGCCTTGGACCTAAATTGTAATTCCTCCAAGGGCTTAAGCCTTAGTTCACTTATCACCTGCATAGGTGACGTATTTAAGAAACTAAATTCGCTGGATATGAGCAGGGGACCAGGTGTAGACGGCATTCCTCCTCTGCTCCCCAAGCATTGTAGATTCATTATTTCGCGGCCCCTCTGGAACATCTTTAATTCGTCGCTGGTTAGGGGAGTTTTTCCGGAGAAGTGGAAAACTAGCCTCATGACGCCTGTTTTCAAGGCGGGTGACCGGTCGGATGTGGGGAATTACCGGCCTATTAGTAAGTTATCGGTTATGCCCAAGCTATTCGAGGAGATTGTCACAGATTCTTATCGCCTATGATCGCACACTCCCTCTGCGATGACCAGCATGGGTTTGTACCGAAACGCTCTACCTCTACCAACTTTGCAGTGTATCATAGCTTCGTGGCCAGGGCCCTTGATGAGGACTTGCAAGTGGACACGGTATATACGGACTTTCAAAAGGCCTTCGATACGGCAGACCACTCTATCCTGCTCCGTAAATTGTCCTCCTGGGGATGTTGTGGGCCCCTTCTATCGTGGTTTAGAAGCTATCTCTCCTGTCGTGAGCAGATTATCAAGGTCTCTCCTTACCTATAAGTGTCTCCTCCGGCGTTCTTCAGGGGTCGCACCTTGGTCCGCTGCTGTTTAATGTATTCATTAATGATTTCGTCGAAATATTAGTAGGATCTAACTTTCCATTGTACGCTTATGACCTTAAGGTGTTTAAAATAATCCACTGCCATCAGGATGCAGTTAATATGCAAGGCGATCTGGATAGGTTTGGGCAATGGTGCATTGATAATAGACTAAGGCTCCACACCTCTAAGTGTGTAGTGCTTAGGGCCGTGCGTGGGGGGCGTTGCGTGAAGTATCCGTATGAATTGGCGGTTGACACTCTCAGTGAGGTGTCTAAGGTTATAGATCTGGGGATCTCGATGAAGCCGTGTTGTGATTTTAGAAATCACTGTATGCGTTGTACAGGAAAGGCGATGAGAGCCCTACGAATAAAGACTCGCATCGTCAAAAAGACTGAGAAAAAGGTGTGTTTTTTAACGCAAATGTAGGTACTCTTTACTTCTACATATCACTTGCATATGTGTGTCTATTCTCCATTATTATTATTAGTAATAACATGACAATTATTCCTGTAAATAGTAATAATCATACTACTGCTACAGGTACATATGTAGCAGCAATACCGTAGAGGTGAAAGGACAGACAGCATCGCCTAGGCGATCACCGCGGAGGAAGAGCCAGAACACTACTTACGAGGGGAGGACGCGAATGGGACGACCGATTTTATAACGAAACCGGGCAGAAAATGTTGAGGCCGATGTGTATAAACAAATTCCAGAATATTAGCCGTGAATAGCCGGTCATTTTTATAAAAAATGGCTTTAAACAATAAAATTATGAAGTCGTCGGATCGATTTTGTTCTTCATTAAATGGTAGATCTTGATGAAAGGAATACAAAAGTCTGATGTGTTATTGCCATAGGATCAATAATTTAATCAGAAAATGCATTTTTTGTCGCAGTATAGCCCGTTAACTAAGCTTGTGGTGAAGTACTTTTCAACAGCCGCATTAGCCCAGGTGCAAGCATCCCACATTATGATCCAAGAAAATAGCGTTCGAACCCTGTAATGGGGTGGTTTTTTTCCTCTCCTTACATTTTCGTCATTGCGCGCATTGTGATTAATCAGAATTCCATAATTTTATTATTTTTAGTAAATATATCGTATAATTACTAATCACAGTATAATACCTGCGATATAGGATAAATAATAAGGGAGTTACAAATGTATTTACACGATTTACCAGTTTACAATTTACAGCCACATCATTGGCCCCTATTGTCCCTTTTGAACAGATCCTTATTTCGCATTTATGTACCCTACGAACATCTAGAATAAAAGAGTTGCCAATACATTGATACAATACAGCACGAAAAGACGATTTAGGGTTCGACCTTTCTGGGTCACTAATTGCTCCTTTACTGTCGTTTTATGGCGTGCTCGCAATAACAAATAAGACTTTTGTATTTCTTTCATGGAGATCTACCATTTAATGAAGAACAAAATCGATCCGACGACGTCATAATTTTATTTTTTAAAGCCTTTTTTTATAAAAATGACCGGTCATTCACAGCTAATATTCTGGAATTTGTTTATACACATCGGCATCAACATTTTCTGCCCGGTTTCGTTAAAAAATCGCTCGTCCCATTCGCGTACTCCCCTCGTTAGTTGAATCGATGAGTGCAATATAGAGATCTAAAAACGACACACATGTTAAGGCCGGATTTTTGTGTAACAGCCACAAAAGTAACTGATATTTATGACTTTTTTGTGACGATTGTTAATATTGGATTAAACTCTTTTGGGATATACGGAGGCATCTATAAACATGCAGAAAATATTTTTTTATGTCGATCCTTTTTTTTATTTATTAATTATTGTGGAATCTTATCGACCTCTTGGACGATGTAACTCCTGTTAGCAGGACGTGTAACACCTGTCACATTCATCTAATAAAGAAAAAAGCAAAAAGAAAAAAATTCCTGAAGTTAGATAGTTTACGCTGAGATTGACCCATTTTGAAGGGAAAAAAATGAGAAATTGAAAAATTGATAGCGTTTAAAAAAAGAAGTAACTTTTTTCCTTAGAAATTTTGTTCATGTTCTTTACATCGATGAAAAAGGGTAATTATGCAGAAGGTAATTATGTTTCCTGACCGATTTCAAAGATTTTTGGACATGTTGTCGGGACATGATTCTGAACAACTTTTTCCTCTACATGTTACCGCCGCTCCACGTTCGTTTCCGAGATACACGCAAAAATAGTTTCGATATTACATACAGAGGTACCGATCTTATTTCTAAAGTTTGGGATAAAGATGTTAGAGATTGGTTAGACAGTAAATAAAAACAACAGTTGCTATTTATTTCGATGTTTAGAATACTTCAGTATATGTATGTCACGAGATATCGGTATAGGCTTAGAGCTAGATCAGCGCAATGGGGGGGCGGGGGGGGGGGGGGCTGCGAGCGTGTAAAGCATGGTAGCGAAACGATATGCGTCGAGGTGTTGACGGGAGTTACCACACACCCAACAGGTGCTCTCGAAAGCACTCTCTTCCTAGGAAAAAATTATGTTTTAGTCCAAAGGTTAGTTCAAACTTAACTAGTTCTTAAACATAATTTTTTCCTAGGAAGAGAGTGCTTTCGAGAGCATATGTTGGGTGTATGGAGGCTCTCGGAAACACCCCAACTCACATCGGTTCGCTACCATGCTTTATGCGCGCACAAGCGGGCGTACACCCCCCGCGCTGATCTAGCTTCAAATATTTTTAACTTACAAGGTACCTGTTAGGTGTGTATACAATGTATGTGTAGGCAGAATGCAAAACAATAATACCGACAGTTTTTCGCAAATATCTTGAAAACTAAAGCCAAGCGGCGATTACATGTGGCACGTCCCGCGACGTGGAATCTAATATTAATTAACCTTCAAATCATTTATATTTACTATTCCATACTTTGAGGTATTATAACCACCTCATATGAAAACATTATACAAAGTATTATACAACGTACCGCCGATAGGGCACTATCTCCGTAAACTACGATAATACAAGGACGGCATCAGCGAGCAGGACAGCCGGCATCAAGAAGGTAGCGGCCAGCCAACTGTACACCAGCTAGCCGCCCGCACGCACACCCAGAAGACCCCAGTGAACACCACCTGATGCGTCAGAGGCCCATCCGCACGCGGAGTCGACACCACCTTCGCAGACCTGCGCCCCTGGTCCTCGCCAGAAGATTGCCTTCCCGTTATTTTCCGTAAATCGAACTCCAATGCGTGGATCAACATATTTAACTTCGACCCCTGGTACGTAAGCTGTACGGAAACGCTCGTACAGAGAATATTGTAAACGATTAACGTAGAAATCTAAATATGAATTAATGTAAAAGTCTAGCTATCGACGCTGCTGGAAGTCAAGTAAAATAATGTGCATTAGTCGCGAAGAAAAGACACCTAAAGGGTGTGCAACAGAGAAACTTCTAAACTAGTAAACAAAACTTTCAGATAGCGCGATGGGAAGATTCTGCCTGGAAGATCCCAGGCAGAAGCTGTGGGATGATGTGTCCCACCATTGATTTGTCATGTGATAAATACTAGAGAAGGAGTGACCGGTTGCCCTGTAAAAAGTGACCGACCACCTGTGGAGCGCATTAATTAATTGTTCTTCAACTTGAAATACTTATTCTCATGTTAATTAATCGTAACGGTACCAGTTATACTCTAGACTATTTATATGTCTGTGTAAAGCGCATTAAAGGTGACAATAAAAAGTGTTTGTGAACAATATAAAAGTGAGCGAAGTTTTATCTTCAAAATCCTTATCCGTGACTCGAGCATTATCACCCTTTCCTATAAATGATGTTATTAATCGAGAAGATATGATTAAACTAATCGTGATTTGCGTCCGTCAATGGTGACACTTAAAAGCGGACAGCCGCCTACGTTGTCATCGGGTATCGAGTGTAAAACGCAATTTCTGCGATTAATAGTTTTACCGCTAAAATGTTTCTTGAATGTTCGTAATTTGCTCCCACCGAAAGTGGCACTTACAAGCGGATAGCCGCCCACAGTGTCATCATACAGTGGTTGCAAAAAGCGACTTGCGCGATCAATCAACCCCTAAATGGTTATTAACCGATCGAAATGTTTCATAAGCGATCATGTTTTGCGTCTGTCGAAAGTGACACTTATAACCGAATAGCCGTCCACGGTGTCACCGGATATTAGACGTGTAAGCATTGGACCGGCTGGGTCGGGTGATGCCATGCAGGCGCCCCGGACAGGCGGGCCCTTGTAGGCGATAGCGGCAAGAAGCTCACGTTTAGGAATGAATGTGTGTGTGCGTGAGTAAGGTAGATATAAGAGCGTGAATGCTTAGAGTGCTCTCGGTCGCATCTGGACCAGTGACGGAATCACTGACAAATAAAGCCAATCTTTACCAGTACCGTGCATTTTTATTATTTCCCGCTGACCCTCCTACAGACGCGAACCATGATCCCGGGAAATAAAGAAAAATCTAATCAAATCAATCTCAAAAATAAAAGGTAGTGATGCCCAGAGGTCATGGAGCCGGGCGGAATAATCAGTTACGTCGGCTGGCTTTGGAATATAAATGCATCGTTGAAAAAAGGATTTTCATAATATACATAACAAAAATCGAACTTAATCGTGATCGCGTCACCAGTAACCTTCTTTTCGCGATTTTTATTAATAATTCGATTCTGGAGGGTGGGCCTACGAAATCATTGGGTGGGCAAACGTGGCAAGATCGTGGACAATCGTATGCTACTTTTAAAAAATTCAAAAGTGTTCATATTGAGTACTGAACACGAATTTTTTAATTTGGTCATAACTTTTTTTTGAAGGGTGGGCAAACTAAAATTTTGGGTGAGCAAATGATGAACAATCATTTCACACTGTCATATTATTAAAAAGTTTTCATGGGGGTGCTGGTGATAATTTTTTTTGTCCACAACTTTTTTCGTTAAAGCTGGGCAAACGAAAATATTTGTTGGGCAAACGTGGGCAAACGATAGACAAACGAATGCCGCTGAATTTTTCTAAAAAATCGCATTTGGGGGTGCTATCTTCACAGACCTCCGGATGCTTACTCCGTTTCCCGTGCGTTGTTTGCACGGGCACTCTCGCGAAAGACGGTCGGCTTGCCCGCAATACGAGCAGAATACCCGTGCGGGACATCGGCAGTCTTGTAGTTGAGGCCCCCTTTGCCCGCATTACCAGCAGCAGGTGGCACGATTATAGGCGATGTTCACCTTCGCGAGTCCCGTGTGTGGGTTGAGGCTTCGTTGGTTGTAAGGTAGGTCGGAGCGGTTCCCCGTCCTTAACCATGGTCTCGTATTGTGTCGCTATTCGTAACAAGGTTGGAATATTGGGGCATTCGGATAGGCGAATGTACTGTTTGTATTCCTGTTGCAGGTTCCTGTAGAATCGTTCGATTTGTCGAGCGGGTGTGACATGACCGTGTCTCCTCCGAATTAATGTCTGTGTTGCCATTAGATACTCGTCAGCGCGCTCTCCGGGCTTTTGTTTCCGCTGCACGATTTCTTCTTCCTGATCGCCTTCACTGAGATCTTGTAAGTAGAAGTGGCGGAGGGAGTCTTGGAAATCTTTTCAGTTTTCTCATCCAGTCCGGTTGCTGCGATACCACAGCAGGGCTTGGCCCTTAAGTACTTCCGGTAAGCATCTAAGCATTTGGTCCTCAGACATCCCATAGCTAGCTTTCCCGGAGTTCGCTAATTCGTTCAATGAAGTTTAGTGCGTCTTTCAAACCGTCAAAGATGCAGCCTCACTTCCGGACATGGCCCATGGCGGTTGTGAGGGGCGGTGTGGTTTTCTCGCCGCTGCTTGCCGTTGCAGCGGGGGTGACGGCCTCGTCGGTGTTACAATTAGTCATTTCTGAGCTGACGAGGTATCGGCGGAGGCGTGCTCGCAGCTCGTCGAAGGTCCCATCGGTATCCTCGCCGGCTTCTCTGAGCGCCTCGGTTAGTTCGGTTTTGTTCAGGCAGTAGAGCTGGCTTAATGCTGAGCTCATTTATTTCCTGCTTATCTGTTGCCGATCAATTCCCCGTTCGGGCGGCAAATATGACGACCACCTCGTGGGCGTCGCTCGGAATCGGAGAGACTCGGTTGGTAATTCAGTCGAGTCGCAGAGTTCTGCTTAATTCGAGTCTTTTGATGGTCCCGAAATTTAGTTATTTCTTACTTATTCACTCAATGTATTTGTTGCTTCTAATTTACAGTCCTTATTACACAACTTGCTATTTACAATTATTACTGTTGCCGTTATATATAATATATAAGCTTCGCGCTATTTGACAGTACAGGTGCACGAAGGTACAGCGGAATAGGGGTTGCGGATTTACTCACGGTCCAGGCACGAGCAAGGTCCACTTGCCTTGTCTACCGTACAGAAAGATCGGGGAGTTTCAGAGAGCCCGGGCAATGTCCAGTCGCTCTACTGAAAGCGGCACGGCAGGAGAAACGCTTGTAGCGTCCACAACGGTCGAACCCGGACAAGATCCAGTTGTTCGCGCTTGCGGTAAGAGGGCTCCATTATCCCCACTAGAACTGCCTTGCCTCGGCCGTAGCGGGTCTTTTGTCCTATTTCGCGGTAAAGTGTAACTGCGGGAAATCGACGCGATCTATCGGCGCGGCGCACATAGGAGTATTTGTACCGGACAAAAATATTTTATGTGTTTTTTTGCAATGTATATACATGCAAAAAACACATAATTAGGAGTTTATTAAAAAATTATGCTGCCTAGGAAACTTTTAAAAAATATCTTTTATTCCCCGGTTTACACAGAATTATTACTGCTATGTTACTGCAATATTGCAAAGTAATATTATCCAGATTGCATAATTTAGTTTTATTAGTGTAATATTACTGCATTTGCCCTATTCTCTTCTGGTAAATTGCTTGACCGTTTCCGTAGAATCTACAAAAAAATATAAAATATTACTAAGTTGAAAAATTTCATTTTTTTTGGCTTACTACGTTTGAAGTAATAAAAAACGAGATGGCAGAAGAGGGTGGACGATTTTAATATGATATTTAACTAAAATTGGTCTAAGGTTCACATCAGCAAAAAATATTACCCGACATGACCCGACACATAGACAAAAACACTCTTATCTGCTAAAATTAGGTAAACAAAAAATCTATTTAGGCCTTCTTTAGACATTTGTAGAAAACATATGCATATGCTGTAAATTGATAAAATGATGTTTTAAAATAAAGTACATACCTCCATCTTCCACGTTCAAAATGTTTTTTTTTTTTTTTTGCTTATCAAAACCATACAAAACACAATAGCAAGGAAAACAAATATCACAAACGAAAGCGCTGAGAACAAAAACTTGGGGTTCAGACAATGACTGGCTTCCGACTGATTCTCCGGGTAGGCGCAA
Organism: Andrena cerasifolii; assembly: GCF_050908995.1. Lineage (NCBI taxonomy): Eukaryota > Metazoa > Arthropoda > Insecta > Hymenoptera > Andrenidae > Andrena > Andrena cerasifolii. Next base: position 306,624 of record NC_135122.1, on the reverse strand, counting down.
GAGCGGGAGGAATTTTTATGGCTGCCGTTTGACGGACCGGTTATCAAGCTTTAAGAAAAATGGATTGGGTGGGCTTTTTGACTAACTTGCTGATTTTTCCTTTGGTCGGATTTTTAATATAAATACTCCTATGTGCAGCGCGTACTAGTTAGTTACCGTTCTCGTGGATTTCGGAGTGGGGGGTGCTGCGAAGCGTCGCGCCTCGGCTTCGCTCGTTTGCCATCGCGCGGCTGCTCGTCGCTCGCTCGTTTCGTAACGCTTCCTCTCAAGCACAATATGAGTTTTGCCAGCTCACCAGCTAAAAAATTATGGGCTACTAAAAAACGAGAAATCATCTTTGATCCAACGCATAGGTACTGTATTGTGCATTTTTTGGCAGTATTCTCAGCGCTGAGTCAGTTGTTGGAATGTAATACTTGTCACAGAGATGTAAAATTTGATGATACAAATCGGCATGGTTTAGGTATTAAAATTAGTGTGACTTGTGATTGTGGTACTGCATGTATAAACTCGTGTCCTGTAATAGGAAATGCATTTTTTGTGGGTTTGCGCATGCTCCCATGCGATCCTCGTTTCGGTAGAGGACTGCGCGCGCAGGGTCAGGGGACTAGCAAAATGGCCATGCCACGCTACGAACTGCTTGTTTTGTCTTCTTTGTGCTATACCTTAATCTAAGTTCTTGTAAGAATATATACAATTTAAGTTAGCCATGCGTGTCTAGTGTTTTCTCCCGGAACCTTTTATTCTATCCCTTGGACTCAACACATTTGAAATAAATCGCAGAATAGTATGTGTAAAAGGGTAGTCCTTATTTTTCAACTTTAAAATTTGTATTGTCCGATCCTCTTAAAATCTTCCATTCGACACAAAAAATATCCCCGTGTTTTTTATTTATATATTTTGATATATAAAGGTCGCTCAAGGACTTTATATTTCGCCTGTACCACAAGTTTGGCAACTGCGACTTTCTATAGTTGTCACTTATCAATTTTAACCCACTAACTCTGAGAGTTGCAGCGGTGCAGCACTCATTTTAAAAGTGCATAAAGTTCTGTTATCTGTTTATACTTAAGTTTTGTTAGCAACCATCCGTAGTTTTCCTGGTGGTAATGTAGATTTCAATATTTTCGGTTGAGGAAATCAAATATTTTCTTCAAAAATTTATTGTGAATTATTACTTCAAGCTGCCATCTTGTGTTTCTTTATATTGTTGCGAGCACCGGGTATAGCCCTGTGCATAGCCTACTGGTGCTCGTAGCTGAAGATAGAAGAATGTCGGCCCCCCCTTCAAGAGGACGATCGGGAGGCCGACAAGAAGACGGTCTTGTACCGAACGCCGTGGCATTCGGAAGTACGGGTTGGGCTTGTAACATTGTATTCTATTGCTGTTGCCCTGTACACCGGAAATATAGTTGTGTTGTGTGTGCGCCCGTCTAATTATTCCACTCCTTTGCAACCGGCGCAACAATATTTATCAAATAAATCAGTGAAAAATAGAGGTAAGTTCTTCTTTTTTCATTAAAATTTGCATCGTTATGTTTAGTGGAAAGATAAATTATGTGCACAAAATTGTTGTGAAGTTATTTCAAGTCTTATATATGTGAGTATTTTAAATTTCAAAATGCACCGTAGTAATCAAACAAAGTGTTAGTTAAGCTGTACAATTCATTATTTTTCCGGTAGCAAAAATGCTTACACGTGCAAAGAAGAATTCGTATCAAGCCGTGAAACCACCAAATCCATATATTTCTGATATATCTGATAATTCAGATGATGAAACTGAAGCCATCAATCGTCCTGCATGTCTAAATGATGATCATGATAATTTTGAAGATTGGCATATTGATAAATCAGATAAAGACGAAGAGGAAGATCATGTGGAACAGCCAGCAAGGAAAAAGAAACTACTAGATCGAAAGAAAAACAAAAAACCACACCGTGCTTGGTCTTCTGATGACTTGAATCCTCCAGAATTTGAAAATAAAAAATAATATAAATGCAGAAAACTTATCTGATATACCTCTACAATATTTCTTAGATTTTTTAACTTATGAAATAATTGATCATATAATTGATCAAAGCAATTTATATCATACTCAAGTAACTCAAAAGTCATTGTTGAAATATTAGATCGACAGGAATTTTTACACTTTTTGGGAATTATTATATGGATGGGAATTATTGTTATACCTGCAATAAGAGATTACTGGGAAGAAAATACTCGAGTCAATAAGACTGTTTCTGTAATGTCACGAAACAGATTTGAAAAAATTAGACGTTTTCTCCATTTTGTAAACAATGAAGAAATAAATTCTTCAACACAAGACCGATTTTATAAGGTTCGTCCTATAATTACCTTTTTGAATGAATGATTTCACAAATACAAAGCTGAGAATGGCGTTTATTCTATTGATGAAAGTATAGTACCTTTCAAAGGCAAAACTGCTGGGAACTTGCGTCAATATAACCCCAAGAAACCGACAAAATGGGGATTCAATGCATTTGCATTAGAAGATTCCAATGGACAAGTTTATGCTACTCTAACATCCCACTGGAATTCGAACCCAATGATACAGACCGTCGATAAAGTAGAACCGATCTTCATTATCACAGAACCATCCTGTATTACCGCCCAGACTCATTGTAAATACTTTTATATATAATTTATGATTTAGGCGAATATTAAAAGAATAAATATTACAGAGATATTAAGAATAATTAAATATAGATTAAATATAGAATAATTAAAACATAATGTAATAAGCGAGAGAACACACACACACCCACACGCACACGCACACGCACACGCACACGCACACCCACACACACGCACGCACACGCACGCACACACACACACTAATATTACCTACAACTAATTTATACTTGTCAAATTTTTTTATACTAAGCCGGGTTATATCGGAAGCACTACATATGGTGTTCACCCTCAATCCACTTTGAGATGTTATTCAAAGGAACACAAGAAACGTATTCAAATCCAGTGCCCGAATGTTGTGTATGACTCCAAAAAAAAATATGGGTGGAGTGTATAAGAGTAATTATCTTGTATCGCTATATACAGGGTGTCCCACTAAGGAGTGGACAGCGCGATATCTCTTAAAGTATTGTCGATAAAAATATAAAAAAAATATGGAATTGCATGGTTCGAGGGGGCCCATTTATTAGCGCGAACGAATTTTGTTTCCGATTATTATTTTAAAAGATACGATGGTCAAGTTCGGTTTTTCAAATGGAACTATTTTTTTTGAAGACCTGAGTTGATAGTGCGTTCCAAGACAAATTCAATAAGCTTTAATGTATACACTTTATTTCCACTGGTTTTTAAGATATTGCGCTTGCAAATGTACTGATTTTCACTGCAAGAAACCCCTCTGGAATGGGAAAAACCGGGGGCGGTCTTACTGGCGCCACGGGTGGCACTGCCTGTTGAAACTGATACCTACCTGCCAAAGGTCTACGACAGGGTTCGCAGGCCCAAAAGCTGGACAATTCTTTTCCGTCAGAAATGCTACTTAGGTAGGTACATCTGCGGTATCGAGAAGCGCACCGTTACTTCTATTTCGCACTTGCAGCTACGCTCGGATGGCCGGTTCTTTTGGGAGGGATGTAAGTTGAAGTGGTTACGTTAGGAGGAGTGAAAGTTGCTAGACTAAATTTCAACCATAGGGAGCAGATTGTATCAGAACCAATCCAACTTGCATCCCTCCCAAAAGAACCAGCCATCCGAGCGTAGAAGCAAGTGCGAAATAAAAGTAACGATACCTACCTAAGTAGCATTTCTGACGGAAAAGAATTGTCCAGCCTTTAGGCCTGCCATTTCTGGCGTAGACCTTTGGCAGGTAAGTATCCATTTCAACAGGCAGTGCCACCCGTGGCGCCAGTAAGACCGCCCCCGGTTTTTCCCATTCCAGAGGGGTTTCTTGCAGTGAAAATCAGTAAATTTGCAAGCGCAATATCTTAAAAACCAGTGGAAATAAAGTGTATACATTAAAGCTTATTGAATTTGTCTTGGAACGCACTATCAACTCAGGTCTTCAAAAAAAATAGTTCCATTTGAAAAACCGAACTTGACCATCGTATCTTTTAAAATAATAATCGGAAACAAAATTCGTTCGCGCTAATAAATGGGCCCCCTCGAACCATGTAATTCCCTATTTTTTTATATTTTTATCGACAATACTTTAAGAGATATCGCGCTGTCCACTCCTTAGTGGGACACCCTGTAGATTGAAATACAAAAATCGGAGGTCGTATATGCCCATTCTTTATTATTATATTGACATCTATCTCACCAACGCATGGTTAGTCTACCGAAAGAAACAGACAAATATCTCGTACAAAATATTTAAAATGCGTGTAGCTGACGATCTAATTCAATTGGGCAGAGAAAAAACACGCCGTGGTCGTCCATCCACTTCAAATTCAAGTTTGGAGAATACTAAAAAGAAGAAGAAACCTTGTGTTTTGCATCCATACAATGAAATACGTTTCGACTCTCTTGGACATTTTCCTTTTTACAAGGAAGTTGCAGAGAAAGGAAGATGCAGATTATGTATCAAGGGAATTACAAGTGTTATTTGTGTAAAATGTAATGTCCGATTATGTTTTACAAGTAGTAGAAACTGTTTTCATGATTACCATAAGAAAAATGAACTGTAATAATAATTATTGTTAATTTCAAAATATTATTTTTACTTCAAAAACTAATAATGAAACTCCTGAAAGTTTCTTTTATTTTCTTACCCCTTGACGCTTAATGTTTAAACGGCGAGTTTAAACGGCGAGTATCTTATAAATAGGTTTGAAATCGATATTTTCCATTTGAAAATAACAAGATACAACAAATATATCAGTCCCACAATTTTGAAATAACGCCCTGATAACCAGATCTGGCAGCAGGATCTGCCGCCAGCTGCGGTGCAGCCTACGTCAACATTCAGCTACGGTTCTGCCGGCAGACCCTGCTTGGCAGGTCCTGCTGCCCGCTTGATACATCTAACAACGCCATCTGAAGACCACAATTGCCAAACAATTACCTACGCACCAACACAAATGTACCATTATTGCTGTAGGTGTATCCCTACCCCCACATATCCAGCAAGCAGGTTCTGCAGTTCATTAAATAATTAATTCTACTTATTTCAAATGGTATTTATTCTTTATTTAATAATATACAGGATTGGTGATTACAATTGTTACAAAATAATATAAGTATCGCATATAAATCCAAAGAGGAACTTTCAATATGTACATTAACAAATCCATATACAATACGTCCCGTAACCAGTGGTATCCGTTGTGCTTGAAGACGAACGCTCGAAGAATATTCCACGCGATTCTAACTATCAATATCCAGACATATTATCTCGAAGTATCCAGAAAGCGAACGTAATTATGGAATTGAATAATTTCCAATTATCTACGCCGAGGAAATCGAGATTCACATTATGTGCAAGACAGAAAAGTAAGGTTATGCGCGAAGTGCAAATGTTTAGCGTCTTGTTTCGTATATAATAAGTTAACACATGCATGGATCATCATCCGCAGGAGCATGCATGATCGCCTAGGGTGTGTACTGTGTGGAGATGGAGCTGAAGTAAGTATTAACACAACAGGGAATATGATGATTCTATACAGAAAAGAAGTCGAAAATATTGAATAAAATTTTCTGATATCGCCCCTAATAGGTACCACTGGTTACGCGACGTACTGTATATGGATTTGTAAATTAAATATTGAAAGTTCCTCTTTGGATTTATATGCGCTATTTACATTATTTTGTAACAATTGAAATTGCCAATCCTGTATATTATTAAAGAATAAATACTTTTTGAAATAAGTAGAATTAATTATTTACTAAACTGCAGAATCTGCCTGCTAACCAGCTACATAACCATGTAAGGATAGGGATACACGCGTAGGGAATTGTTTGGCAATTGTGGCCTTCAGATGGCGCTATTGGATGTGTCAGACGGGCAGCAGAATCTGCTGCGGATCTGCTGCCGATCTGCCGTCAGACCCTGGCAGCAGGCACTGCACCTCAGAACGCAGCCAAATGCGGACACAGATGGCTACGGATCTGACGTCAGACTCTGCGCTCTCGGGACTATTGACAATACTTATTAATATGGATCTTTACCACGAACACAATAAAAAGAACTTAACTTACATACATAATTAAATATTTTTTATTTAACAATTCTTTTTAACAAATAAGCAGGAAAAAACATAATTTCTTTAAACACTGGTCTCCTGATCGCGACCTAATTTTTGTACAAAATAATCCAGCCAGAGATAAAGCGCTCTCAGATTCTACAATTGTTGCTTGGATACCTCCTTACTTTTTTCACTTAAAAATATGTCCATTTTTTGATGACTTGACTCAGATTTTTAGGTTTTATTTGGATCACAGTCGCTTCTTCTTGAGATACTTCTAAACCAGTCTACCGGTATTGCAATCCCTATTTCAAACCACCTTTTCAAAATATCGATACGAGTATTTTGGCCGGAATTATCACCATATGAAAGTGCCCCTCTTTTTTGGGCTCCTAGAGGTGATCCTTTAATTAATCTGAGGACTATAATATCATTAAAAAAAAATCGTCTAATTTGGTGCTGTTTTGAGCGTCTCAGGGTGGCGCAACCCCATCAAAGAGTATTGAAACATATAACCGATAGTTGGATAAAGGATCCGATTGTGATATATTGCGATAGTCAGAACGCTATGCAGTCATAACATGACGTAACATTGTCAGTCATATATGTGTATATATATAAAATAGAGGATCTAAGCGGATATATTATAGTATTTGTTGCTATATCCAACGTTCAGTACGTGGTTCTCACGATCAGATTTTTAAGTTACAAGCATTCGTTTTATTGTCAAGTATAATTACATGTATTGCATACGTCCAAAGTAATTAATTAGGAATAGTAAACATGTAGGAGTCGGAAAAAGAGAGCCACGGCGTCGAGGATCGAACCCGAGCCGTCCGCGTGCTGATCATTCGCGTTTGCCACCACGGCTACGCCGACTCTCTACAGTCTCTGTCCTCAACCGCCGTGGCAAACGCGACTGATCAGCACGCGGACGGCTCGGGTTCGATCCCCGACGCCGTGGCTCTTTTTTTCCGACTCCTACAAACAGTAAAGATTTGTTTACTTTAGTAAACCATACCATCAATTAGAAAAACATTGTCCCAAACGTTTTTCCAAAAGACAAAGAGATTTATAAATATATTTTGCAACTCTAATAACACAGTTCGATAGCCATCTGGACTTGTAACATTCAACAGCTGTTTCTTTCTGTTTTCGTGCGCTGAAAACGAATCCGCAAACCGTTTGTCGCCATCACCCTCATGTTTTGACAAATTCGGTTTTGAAAAAATTGCAAATTTTCAACTTTGAACATGTTTTGTGTCGAAACGGTAATAGTGTCCCAAAAATGTCGGAGTTCCTTGAAAGGGGTGACTCAGGGGGTGATTTGAAACAACTGTTTCCTTAGCGAAAATATTGTCCGAAGCTTCGTTAACGAGGTATTAACAAAAACCCCCGACCAATCAGAGCGCGCGCCTTCCGCCCGAGCTCCCGTTGTAGCGTTGGCTACGCGGTAGGCGGCTGCGCTTGTACTACGAAGGTACGAACAAGCAAGTCGGCATGCATCGAAGGAAACCGCCTTACACAATTTTTATTTTAAAGCGGAATCTTAAATAATAATTGTTTGAAGTGAGAGGACAAGAAATACGCAAATTTCGTTTTCAAAAAAGACATAAACGAAAAGGTAATGTAACAAAAAATGTACGACAAGTGATCATAATTCGTTATTGAGGTCAAAATCCGTAGTTTAATCACGGCCAACATAACTAAATGTAAAAAATAATATTAGGTGTATAAATAAATTTATTCAGACTGGATTTACATAATCGGTATAAAGCAACCGAATTTCTATCGCAGCGATATTCGTAAGCAAAAGGTAATTAACAATAATGGAAATTATTTCGATGATTGAGTTGTTTTTATTTATTTTTTTTTTAAATCAAACTGTTATTGAACGTGCTTTTGTTTTGAACTTCGATTGGTTAGATTACGACCAATCGGACGCGTGCTTTTGTTTTGAAATTCGAGCGCGTGCTTATACTCGAGAGATAAGGGTCTTGCCTTTAATTGGAAGGAAGGACGAAGCAGGTGGGACTACGCGCAGTCAGCGAGTTACCCCCTTTCTTCCTGTGTCTCTCCGCGAGACGTATTTAAAATTAATCAGGCTGGTCGGCCAAAGCATTTCGCCAGGGTCGCGGTTTATTACCGTATTGTCCTGCGAGTCGGCGGTAGAGAACGATTTGTTATGGGTAATTTATGGCTTAGCTTGTCAACTCAGGGTATTCGAAAACGGAAACAGGAATGGTATGCCTTTTCTTCTTTATAGCAACTCGAAGAATTTGTGTTTCTCTTGTCTTCGGGCCCTTTCGAACCGAAACACGTGGTGTCTGCTGACTATCTCGAAGCAACGGGTACATTGGCAGTAAAAGGACGGAGCGTGGACTTAGGTGAAAGTGTAGGATGGGTCGTTCGTTGCACTTCTGCAAAGCACGTGTATTTCAAAAATGTGCTGGCGTCCTTTTACCTAAAGCCCCTTGTTCGGGTGGGAGTCAACTCATAATGGAACGAAAGAAACTTCTTGGGGGTAGAGGAAGTTGCTTGGAAAAAATCCTGCCAGTCAGCTAGCAATCTCGTCCCAAAAATGTTCTCCGCTCAAGAATGTTACGCGATGTTCTGGATGTATGCCCATCTAAACCCCCAGCGAGGGTACGATTCGGCGTTTGGCGTCAAGATTATTCTCAACGGAGTCAATGATGCCGCAAGGCGTGCATAGACGCTGAGGGTGGTCACATCGAGCAACTGCACAACTAACAGTAATCGGCCCCTTTCAGGGTCACCAATTTTATAACGTAGGAACTACGCGTTCCATGAGAAGTTTAATTAAGTGATCAGTGTTAGTGGCCATGCAGTGAAGTGAATATTCAGTACAATAACCCGGACGCACTTGACGTTGCGATCCTTACCTTCGGGTGGTGTCGTATACCTGCGATCAGCCGAGCACTGGACGCAACCCTACCATAAATATTTTCGTCCACCGATAACCAGGATCGACACAGTGACCTACATAGTGACACAGGTTTCCGAAAAGGAAGAAAAGAAAGGAAAGGAATGCCCGTAGGGGTGAGTGTTATTTAATTTATTAGCGATTATTAAGTGTAGAAATAAATTCTGTTCGATTTTAGGGTTCAATAACAGTTTGATTTAAAAAAAAATAAATAAAAACAACTCAATCATCGAAATAATTTCCATTATTGTTAATTACCTTTTGCCATTTTTCTGGTAGCTTACGAATATCACTGCGATAGAAATTCGGTTGCTTTATACCGATTATGTAAATCCAGTCTGAAAGAATTTATTCATACACCTAATATTATTTTTTTAAATTTAGTTCTGTTGGCCGTCATTAAACTACGGATTTTTACCTCTATACCGAATTATGATCACTTGTCGTACATTTTTTGTTACATTACCTTTTCGTTTACGCCTTTTTTGAAAACGAAATTTGCATATTTCTTGTCCTCTCACTTCAAACAATTATTATTTAAGATTCCGCTTTAAAATAAAAACTGTGTAACGCGGTTTCCTTCGATGCATGCCGACTTGCTTGTTCGTACCTTCGTAGTACAAGCGCAGCCGCCTACCGCGTAGCCAACGCTACAACGGGAGCTCGGGCGGAAGGCGTGCGCTCTGATCGGTCGGGGGTTTTTGATAATACCTCGTTAACGAAGCTTCGGACAATATTTTCGCTAAGGAAAAAGTTGTTTCAAATCACCCCCTGAGTCACCCCTTCCAAGGTACTCCGACAGTTTTGGGACACCCTGTATATACACTTATATATTCCTTATATATATGTATGTATTTACTTATAATGTTGCAAATTTGCAGTTATGCATTAACGTTTCAAATTCAACGACAAACTTAACCATAACAAAAATAAAAGCGGCAATGCCTGTTACCGATGATATATCACGGTCATCAATCACGGACCCCCCACCACCACATGCGCAGTATCACTCACCCCCCTTCCTGCACAAGCTTAGGCCCCGCAGCTTTGTGCTCCGTCCATTTAATTCTTAGGTCCTTGGGAAAAACGTGCGGCGCTGACAGTGGTAGTCAACAGGAGCGCGTGATTCACTGCCGCACAGTGGGACACAATCTTTTGACGCGCGTGACTACCACGGTCAGCGCCGCACGTTTTATCAAATTATTTTGCTTCTATGAGCACGTTCCACTTGCGCCCAAATCGACCGCGCCCACGACGACCGGAAATTTCCCGTTCCACTTGCTTATGAGCTGTTATGAGTTTTGCGGGTGAAAAGTATAGTGGAAATTTCGATAAAGCATGACCAGTAAAGTATTGTTTACTTTTATTTATGCTCATAAATATTACAAGTTTTAAATAACAAAGGAGCTAAGAAAGTCGAAAACATAGTCCGGGCCAATCAGATCACTTCAGATCGTGGGCATCGCTTGGGCGATGCGGTCGCGCCAATGACGTCATCCGTGACGTCTGTAGCGCGGTCACGACAGCCGCGGTCGTTATGTGCAACGAAAACCACGAGGCGTTGCGGGCGATTTGGACGTAAGTGGAACGCGCCCCATATAGAAAACAAAACATGACTTACAACTTCTGTTGATGCTTTTCGATGAAAAAATGTCTTCTGGATCGCGTGGAGTAGTCAGATTTTCTCCTGGACCCTTAGGTTTGGAAATAAAGTGAAAGACATCTGCAAAATGGGTGCATTTCGGGTGTTCTTTTCCCCTTTATCGTTATTTAAACAAATTTAAACTTTCATAATGCACTAATAACTTATATCGTTGCAGCGTTGCCGGGAAATGGGTTCCGTGGTCAAACTATTCGTAGTGGAGGGGGAACTGAGACCCGCCACGCGTGCGCGTGATGATACCGTAACATCAAACCAATCAACGCCAAGATGGGAAACAACCACCGGCAGTGCCAAGCCAAACCAAGTGATACCACAGCCAACCAACGTCGACAACCTGTTTCCCGGCTTTGCAGATTCGTTTTCAGCGCACGAAAACCTATAAGAAACGGCTGTTGAATGTTACAAGTACGAAAAAAGTCAAATTTTGTCCAACTGTGTTATTAAACATCAGTGAAAATATATTTGAGGATGTAAAGACATCTACCCATAATGCTTATATTTAAAACGTTTTATATACAAAAAATATAATCGGTACTCACTGGTTTTATGATATCTTCCAGAAAACATTTTGTTGCCGTATATACTTCGTCAATAACTATTTCACCATGTTGGATATCCTAAAATAATGTAATACGTACATGATAAAAACATTGGGGATAGATCAATTCATAGATTGCATTTATTATGTAATAAAAATCAAACTTAAAGAAATTGCAAAGTAACATAAATACTAAGTATGGATAATAAATTTAAACATATGAATTAAACAATATAAATAACTACAATAATATATTATTCTATAATTTTAGTCCCTTAATGTCTAACGCAAGCTCGGCCAACTCGTGTCTTCTGGAGCCGCCCGCTTTGGAGCTTAGAGCCGCATAGCTATCAAGAGCCAGAAACTAATGGTGGGGCAATCTGTAGGGGTAGAAACTTCAAGTCCTTCACTGTTAGCAGACAATCAGCCCCGAAATGATGTAAAGGAAGCAATAAAATTTGGCTCCCTGGGCACCCAAAAATGTCAGTTATTTAAACCTGTGGATACGGGTCTGCACGCACATTACTACAGATTTCCCCAACCGTTGAATGCGCGCAGCACTGATGCCAGAGTCGTGGGACATGGGATCCCCACTATGACCTATCACCGCCCCCCCCCTTTCCTAGCATCGCACTGCACGCAAGCATCTCCTTACTCCTGCCCGTGTGCTCGGCAGCCCAACAGGCAGCACAGGATGCTTGTGTGCAATGCGATGGGAGGAAAGAGGGGGGTGATGATAGGTCATAGTGGGGATCCCATGTCCGACGACTCTGGCATCAGTGGCGTGCAGTATCATCAGCTCCGACGTCGGCTCCCGCGTGGGTCTGGGGGACATAAGGAGCACTCGGACTCCCCAATCGACAAGTTGACCAGCCCTGATCTAACGGTTTTAAAAAGTGTTCAAAGTGCTCTTTCGTTCAGTACTTCGATAATCAAAACATTAATAACATTTGCGAAGTAAAAACTCTATTTTTAATTCTGAATCAGAAATAGCATATAGAGAAAAAGGTGGTATGGCTCCCTGCTGGTAATTTGGCCCCATCGTGATTTTCATATAAAGAAAAATATCTAGCGGCTAATAGTGTTATCCATTGCACCTACTAGCTATATACACATAGAAAAACATATGACACTAGATGGAGCATAGTCGTCGCTCTGATAAGCATAAATAACCTGCAAAACGAAAGATTTTCGTCGTCCCCAAGAAGAAGTATTTCGTGTAGGTTTAAATTTTTATAAAAAGTAAAGTGTTGTGTGTCGGGATATATTTGATAAAAGGTAGTTAGAATCGATATTTATAAGTAAGGTCACTTAATCTTTGATATTTTCAAATATAAACATAAAGATTCCAAAACTATGCGTGTTGATGTATTGGCCCCCCATAATGGAGAGTATGGCCCCCGGGTAATGAGCCCCAAAACTCATACTCTGATATTTCAGACATCGAAATTCCTCACGAAGCTTCTGATAACACCGATGCAATATGCAAGTTTTGTGGCGGACGTTATTGCCTTGAACGAACGTGGCGAAATTATCATATGAGAATTATGGCAACATAGCGAGTGCACATCGTGCGAAAAAGTGGAATATGTGTGTATACATAATAGAATATTTTTTACTCATTTATTATTGATCTCTGATGTTGACAAAGAATTATTTTTTATGATTTTTCTTAGAGGGTCATATTACTTGTGACGTAGCGTCCTACCGCGAGGAATCGAGCCCGCGGCGGCCTGATCAGGAGTGAGCGAGATCCCGAGCGGCGCTCGGGCGGCCGCAACCGGACCGAGCCGAACCATGCCGAATCGCGCCGGTCTCTCGACGCGTCAGCGCGATGACGCTCACTCCCCACCGCGCCGCTAGATCGCGTCGATTTCTCGCAGCTATTAATTACCAGGAAATCGGACATAAGTCCCGGCGCGACCAAGGCAGGCAGGTCGAGTGGGGACAGGGATCCCCACTATCAGCACGCCTGCCTGGAAGCTGCCCGGTGCGAGCGAACTGGAGAAATATCCGCGTAACCAGCCGATCATTCGATCACGGCGATACCGTTCCGTTACCGAGACACCTGGACGTTGTCCGGTCTCGCCCTATCGGTCCTATACCGAGACGCCAGGAAGCTGCCCAGTCTCGATACCCTTCCGCTACCGAGACGCCAGGAAGCTGCCCGATCTTCACTCCGCTCCGTTACCGAGACTCCTGGACGTTGCCCGGTCTCGATTCCGCTCGGTTACCGAGACTCTCAGAGGCTGCACGATCGCGATCTCGCTCCGATAACGTGACGCTCCGGCACCAAGCCGCTCCGATAAAGAGACGCCCGGAGTCTCGTCTATTATTTTGACCTACACGCCGCGGAGCGTATGCGGCACATAAAAATATCACACCATCGTAAATACTATACAAAATTCAAGACGAGGAAATAAACGACATATTAGCTAACCCGACGGCTTAAACGAATCCTGGCATACCGGCTAAGTCTACCAACACAGACCCTCGACTCCCGGAGTGACGTACGTCACACCCTCACTTTTGTATGAGCGCCGAAAATGATATTGTTTCATAATATATGTTAAATTCAACTAAATTGTTTTTTTTCTTCTTCTATCTTTTATCACACACAATCTTATTAGTTTAGATAGATTTTAAGCAAAAATTGGAAGCAATTTAAATTATTAATCAGATTTTAGGAAGATATATAAAACGGGGGGCCATATTCCCACCCCTTCCGCTACCTATGAAGTAGCAACTCAAAAACTCCAAATGTTTAAGAAATTTACAGTCATAGTAACAGAATCACTGGTCGAGGTGGGCCACCAATGCAATAAACGGTACAATTTATCCATTTCAATGATAAAATTGTTTAATCTACCAACTCCATTTGCAGATTTCATTTAAATAAGACTGCTTTCTGTTATGCCTTGTCTGACCAAGCTTTCCAGGATGTATGCGACTCTTATAGAAATAGCTGGCGTTAAACCGAGAGTGAGTGAAATAGCGCACCAGTGAGAAACCCTCGATCGACGGCGAGACAGGCAAAACCATGGGTATGACTAGAGTCATCCACCAATTTATATTAAAATTTTCATATTTCTCATTATACCTTGATGAGAGTATTACCGATGGATTGGTATTGTTATATCGACGAAAATGAGTTTACACATGAATCAATTCGAACTATATTTCATTATGAATATGTAGGGAAACGGCCTATGGTGCATGGGGCACCATAGGTGGCGACCCCGCCAGCTTTGGCATATGCTGAAGTTCCTGGGATGTAAGTTTGGGGGGGCGCGGCGGCTGTTTCTGCCCCGGGCGCCGATTTGCGGGGGCCGCCAAACGAAGTGTATAACAGCTTCGTCGAAAACGTTGCTCGTGAGCATTATAGGGTGATCCTTCTTTACACGTCTGGAGTTTTCCTACGTATTTCTTTGCTCTCACCTCCTGAAATAGTTCCACTTCATAAGAAAATAATCCCTCAAAAAGTTTATTGCAATCGAACATGAGGGTGCTGACCGGGCCTTAAAGTTTAGAATTCATCAATGGTGTAGATTTAAAGAATTTCTCAAAAATTGTAAGCACTAGCGAAATTTTGTTCAAATAATATTAAAAGAGCATACAATTTTCTACAATTACTGTATATTTTATTTTTTCGTGCTGCCAACTATTATTTACATAATAGCGTTTGAATGTAGAGAGATCCGTACTATACGCGTACCATCTCTACGGCGCGCTTGGGGTCTTGCCTATATGCGCGTAGTGCGGACCTCTCTATATTCGAACGCTATTATATAAAAAACAATGGTTGGAAGCACGAAAAAATCAAATATACATTAATTGTAGAAAATTGAATGCTCTTTTAATATTATTTGAACAAACTTTCGATAGAGCTTACCATTTTTGAAAAATTCTTTAAATCTAAACCATTTATGAATTCTAAACTTTAAAGCCTGGTCGGCACCCTTTCCTGTTGTCCGATTGCAATAAACTTTTTCAGGGATTATTTTCTTATAAAATGGAACCATTTTACGGGGTAGGAGGAAAAGAAATCGAATGTTGAAAAATAAGGGCCGCCGTAGTGAGCAATTGGGGTTCCTCTATTCCCGTCCGTAAAGGAAGATTAGACGCTACGCATGGCGTATTTATGTATTAGTAACACATCTCACTACAGCGCGCCAATGTTACTATTTTCCGCGAATATTGCCTGATCCGTCTTTTGTTTAACAAAGATACGCTGTGCAAAAGGAAGGTTGGAAGGGGAAGCACGCGCGTGAGGAGCCCTCACGCTGCACAGCGCTGGTTTAGTCATTCATTCGGGATTTGTAGCCGCATTATTAGTACTTATTTTATTTGCAAATTATTTTAGTTGAAATTTCGTTCACTTTCATAAACATTATGTCGAAAAAGCCATGAGGAGTTGAATTTCGAAGCAGAGCTACAGAAAGACAAAAAGAAACCCATTAATCTTCGTCGTTATTGTCATCGTGGCTGAATGTAAAAAATGACTACGAAGAAAGTAAGCTGATTACTAAATGTTGAATATCTCTCTGAGCGAGAATTTTCGACGAGCGACATTTTCTTTTCAATTCGTTACCGACGTCTACCGCGTGGGAAACGTCTTCCCACTGTCGTAATGCCAACATTCCTCGATTGACTAACGTGCGTTCGGCGTCTTTATTCCACGAATGAAGTTAATTTTTTTATTCGTCGAGCGTCTCAACTTCAGCGTTGAATAACATTTTCAACTTTAAGTTAAACTTTATTCGACGCTGTATAATTTTCTGTTGCTCGGTCGTGCCGCTGAGGACCGGAGAGTTGAGGCTGACTGTTGAGGCCTGGTGTGCGCGTTACAATGTATCGCCCAATGACGGTCCTCGGTGGCTCGAACGCACGCCAAAAATTATACCACGTCAAATAATGTTAAAGTTAAAATTGAAAAGTTTATTCGATGCTGAAGTTGAAACGCTCGACAAATAAAAAAATTAACTTTATTCGTTATATATAGTGAACCCGGATTATTCGAGAATTGTGCCTTCAATAACGAATAAAGTTAAAGTAACGTTATATTCGATCCGTTATTTAAATAATTTTTTATTTTGTAACTCTGACCAGAAAAGCACATTTTTACGTTTCGCCTTCCTTACGCCTGCAGATGATAGCAGAGGGAAAGAGGAGAGAAATGACGAATCTGCGATTCCAGAAGGCGAAGCAGTGGTAAAGACAGTAAAAAGTCCAGAGAAAAGTCCTACAACACATGGTGCTAACCAGGATGAAATAAAAGTGGAATTTCCAATCAGTCACTGTCAGTCCCGCACTGAAGCTGAACAGGAGTCTAATTCTATTGCAGGGACATGTCATGAAGCTGCTTTTTATAATCCTGGATCCGGTCTCTCTCATACTCAGTGCGAATTTCAATTTGACTTTAATGATCCAGGGACGTGGCCAACAAATATTTCGGATACTCAGAGGTGTTTCATTGTAACACAATTAATGAATAGTACAAAGGTCGAGCCTGATCTTAGTAACAGCTTAAGAGATGGAAGAAAATTAACTAATGAGTGGTTTTATAAACAGCTATCTAATGAACAAAAAGTATACCGATCATGGTTGTCGTATAGTAAATCCAGAAATGCTTTATTCTACATATCATGCAAACTTTTTTCCCATACGTTTTCTGAACAAAAAATACAAAAACAATCTTTTTGGCTAAGGATGAAGGTTTTACTCAATGGAAAAAGTTAAGTAATAAAATACTAGAATACGAAAATTCACTCAACCACAAAAAATGTTTTTGTTCGTGGAAAACATTAGAGTCTTCATTGAATAAAGGCGGAATTGATAAAGAGCTTCAAGATAAAATAGTTGAAGAAGAAAACCACTGGAGAACAATTTTGTATGTAATTATTGATATAATAATATACTTAGCAAAGCAAGGTAGCCCTTTCCGACGATCCATCGAAAACTTGGACTTTGGCGATCCCAGAAGTGGTAAATTTTTTAACACCGTAGAACTTGTATCTCATTACCACTCTCCACTATGAGATCACATTCGTCGTCTTAAGAAAGGCCAAGTTAGTTACTTTTCGGCGAGCATTTTAAATGAGTTTTTGGAAATAATTGCAGGTAAAATAAGAGAGCAAATATTTAACGATATACGGGAGGCAAAATATTTTTCTACAATGTTTGACTTTACTCCCGACGCGAGCCACTTAGAAGAAATGTCCGAAGTCATTGGGTACGTAAAAGTTGGTGAAAATGGCCTCGAGGTTGTTGAAAGTTTCATTGATTTCCTAACGGTTAGTGAAAAGACTGGACTGGCTATTTCCGAAATTATCATGAAGAATCTGGAAAACGATGGTTTGAATCTTAAGAATTGTAGAGGGCAGTCATACGACAATGGTGCCTATATGGCTGGAAAATACAAAGGGGTTCAAACACGATTGCAAGAAAAAAATAATTTAGCACATTTCGTGCCCTGTGCAGCACATTCACTCAACTTAGTTGGAGTAAACGCTGCTAGTGTGTCACAAGAAGCAGAGAACTACTTTGGTACATTAAATTGCCTTTACTCGTTATTTGCTGCGTCGACCAACAGATGGGAGGTTTTGTTCAAATATGTGCCTCTTTCTCTAAAGTTACAGAGCAATACCAGGTGGTCAACAAAACGAGAAGGTGTAACAGTAATTTATAAGCTTCTTAAGAAGGTCACAGATGCATTAAATGCTCTAATAATCAGCAAAATTGCAAATGTTGAAACAAAAACAGAAACTGCTTCTCTTTTAAAAAAATATAAAAACATTCGAGTTCATTGTTCTGTCCTGTTTCTGGTATAAACAGCTAACTCGCATTGACATCGTTAATAAACACTTTCAGAGAGAGGATATCACCATTGATCAGTCTGTAAAACAGATCAATCGTCTCATCGAACAATTACAAGCAATTAGAGCAAATATCGCGACCGATGCAATCAGTGAGGCGAAAAAAATAGCCGAAGAGTTTAGTCTAAATCCATGTGTCAGACAGGAAAGGAAGCGAAAGAAGAATAGGATGTTTGATGAAAATTGTGAAGATGAAAGTTATCAATAGTCGTCAGAAGAAAAGAAATTTGGAATTTTGATCTTACAGATAATTGATAGAATACTTAATGAACTAAGGAATAGGTTTGAGGTCTTACAAGATATTAATTGTATGTTTGGGTTCCTCCATGGATCACAGTTTCAGTCAATGACTAACGAGGAGCTCAAGGTACAGGCAACAAAACTAACCAATATATATAAAGAAGACCTTAATAAAGACGAGTTACTGATAGAAGCGGAAAGTTTTAAATACCATGCTTTGGATTTAACTCCAAACATGAAAACAGTTACACCTGCAGGTATCCTTAGTCTGATATATAAGAATGGCTTACAAGACGCATATCACAACATTACGACAGCGCTGCGAATCTTCTTCACAATTCCAGTTTCAGTTGCCTCCAATGAAAGAAGTTTTAGCAAATTAAAGATAGTAAAAAATTACCTCAGGAACTTGACTTCACAAGAACGCCTGACAAATTTAAGCATTATAGGAATGCTTAGAACAAATCCGTCCTCTATTGTTATTCATTCCTATGACAGTATAGTAAAGACTTTTGCAGCCAAAAAGCCCGTAAAGTTAAGTTTTAATAGGGTTACCATAAATACATAATGAATTGTTTCTTTTTGCAGTTGGGGCCAGTTGAGCCATTAAGGAGCCCGACCTCCATGGTGTTTTCCAGAGCCGCGCGGAAGGAGCGCTAGAATTCAATGATACTGCGGGTGTACAACGAATAGGGAAAATTGTAAGAGTTCAATAGTAGTGTGCATGTAGGCTCGTACCCATAGGGTGAAATAACCTGTCCGTCTTGGGAGCCCCAGCGGCAGCAAACACTGGGCCCCCAAGAATCCCAGTCTCATTCAAGCCTATCCTACGGATATGAGCCTGCACCGCACACTACTATAGTTTTCCCTATCCGTTGCACGCCCCTGTTATCGTTGGCTTTGGAGCGCCCCTTCCGCGCGGCTCTGGTAAACATCATGCAGGTCGGGCTCCTTAATGGCTCAACTGGACCAAAGTTTAACGTTTGCACAACTACATATCATGTAACTAATTATAAAGTTACCCATTATGTAACTTTTATTGTTATATATCGTGTCTAATGGCATAATACCTATATTGTTTAATGATGTTATTATTTTATTTTTCGCTATTAAAATATTCTATAGTAAAGAGTATATGCTACTGATTCAATCCCGCATCTCATGTGCGGTGTATCTCTTACAATTAGTATGTTGGCCTAAGCACGGCAGTGCCGTTGTTTCGAGGAGACAAGACATAATTTTGAAAAAGCTACATCAATGGCTTTAATCAAATTTATATATTACGTTATTCCATTGGGAATAAAGGAGATACACATTTTATGAAACAGTAATTAAAATTTATCTATTTAAAATTTATTGACTTGTTATCAAACAGCAAACAAATTATGGGTACCTGCAATATGTTTGAAACCAGTTAATAAACGCGTTTATTATGCCTTTTATATGTAAAGTGTGGACTCAACCTCCTAAGGTGGGCAATACAAGGTGGTAAAATGTTGGGGGGGGGGGGGACCAAATAGAATCCTTGCTCCGGAGCGCTTACAACCTAGTTTCGTCCCTGAGAAGTTCGGCGTAAGAGACTGAGGGCAAGTCGGCGTGGGGGAATCGGCTAACCAGCACGCAGACGGCTTGGCTTCGAGTCCCAGCACCGCGGCTTTCCCTTTTCTCGATCTCTTACAAATACACCATTAGCATTACAGTGCTTAATGGATAGTACGTATGTGGAAGACATGTTCACAAAGGGTCCGGCCAAAATTCAAGCCCTGAAAGCCCATACGGCCCATTTGTGTGCACGCAGATATACGCGCGCACGGCAAAGGCAAAAACTTTGAACGCGTTTTTCTCTGAAACCCTTTTTCACTAGAGCTGCTGAAGTACCCGAAAAAGTAAGCCGAGCCTAACTCAGCTTGAACGACCGAGTCGAGCCGAGTACCCCAAAAAACCAGGCGGGCGTAACGAACCACACGGGCCGAATGTATGTATTGTAAGTAGTACTTCAAGCAGATAGGTTAGGAAATAGATTGGGCATGCCTAACCTGGTTATAATATAAACTGCAGAAGTTTATGTAAATGCATGTTTTTATAGGAATGACTTAAACAAGTGGGACTTTGACAGAACTATGTTTCATCATTAAGAAGATATTACAAATATATTTTTGATTTTACACATTTTGCATATTCTGGATATACGTTGCATATTCCGCATATTTTTACATTTTTGCATATACGGCATTTGTTTGCAAATTAGCTTGCTGAACCTAACCTTTAAAATTTAATAGTTGCACATGTTAAAACGTTTAATAGTGTAATAGTTACATATTGTTAGGGAATGTAGTAGTTGATTTTTTCGTGCTTCCAACTATTATTTACATGTGAATGCAGTAGTTCCGCTCACCACCACACTCATTCTTACAGCAGCACCTCCCAGAGAGCGGAAGTCACGGCGATCAGCAATCGATGAACCAAACAGCGCGCCGCATCGGCCGGCTTCTAGATCGTTCGAGAAGACGCTAAACGGAAGCGGCTTCCATCTTAACGGTCACTCAAGAGTGACAACAAGTTCACGTAGCGTGTAGTGATAGAGGTGTCGCATGCGATTCTGTTTTCTCGCTGAACTAGTGAATTCTCAATGCTCAGTGTATCCTATCGTTCATTTTGAACTCAAACACTCCTTTCACAAGCTCATTAGTATTTTTTCGTGCTCATTAATCGATTGTGAATCGCCGTGGGTGCTTGCTCACGTGACGGCGTGCTCTCTCACCGATCACCGTGCCGTGAATATTAATTTAATTGTTCGGTTGCTCAAAAACACATGTGCTCAAAGCTCACGCTCACCAGACATCAATTTTAATAAAGTGACTCAGTCAATTTTACTAAGTGCTGTGCTGCAGTGTATTTCAATTATCGACATAACCTCTCCGGCATTCAAACGCTCACCCGTATCGGAATTAAAAACACAGATATATTCAAAAGTTTAATAATTTAATAGTAGGTACACCAGCTTGATACGTATAATATATAATTATTTCTTATAATAGTTTGTATATTGCACAAATCATGCGAACGTGTTGATAAATAAATTGATGAAACTAAATTATTTCATACTTTCGTACATATTTACTTCTTATAGGTCAAGGCCGCTCTTCCGAGTCAGCTGTGGTTCACATAGATGAGGCTCGAATACTACTACCGAATTTTTGTTGACTACCGTTGGGTCGGAGAGCTTGCCTCGATCATCTCCAGTCTATGTTCTGGTTTCACTGATAACCCGTCAAGGATTTAAATAGTACAGTTCGATAGTAACGTACCGGTGATACTAACGTTTATAAAATTACTGGCCTAACGTGAATGTTTCGATGTGTGCTTTATTAAATCTACAGAGTGTGTACCTTCGTGGTTTTCACTTCCCCATGAATTTCCGTGGCCTAATTGTACATTATTTCTTGTGAGATCATACGCTCTTTTAGAAATATTCCGTATCCTCGTTCCAACAGATTAGTGCCGCGTTCTTACATTAATTAAATAAAAAAAATTAAATTGTATGTCTATTTAAATTGTTTAAAAATTATTAATTTATTTATTTATACCTAAACTGCGGAAGTATATGCAAGTATGATATGCCGCGAATATGGAAATATGCTGAAAAAGGTAACGAGGGGTACATTTAACCAGTGACGAAGTCACGTCACGCGCTGCGCGAGTGTACGGCACCGGGACAACAGACGTAGTTCGTGCGGCCCCGCGACAATTCTCGCGGGCGAAGATGTACGACCTCGCAATATAAAGGCCACAGCGACCGAAATCAGGAGCACTGGTGTATGATAGCTACACCGCTTCAAGCAGTAAATCCAGCGCACGCTTTTTGTACTCCCGAGGTGTGTAAATGTCGGCCATCGCCATAGTGTGCCATTACCAGCCTCTATCCGAAATAGGCCGAGAGCAATCTTGCGCCCTACCTACGTCACAGAGGTGTCTCCGCGCCCATTAGGCCCAGAACCCTATTGCACTCTGAAACTCTGATATACGACTCCCGCACGGACGGGCCTTATAGGTTCTCCAAGGTAGAACGTGCCATGAACTCCACATCCCACTTCCTAAGCTCGCCGTCGCCGCGAATCGTCGCGACCGTCCACGGAAGCGCCGCCGACGCGAACAAACCGAACCGTCGCGACCGGACGGACCGCCACTACCGTTGAAGGCTCGTAGCGCGCACGAGAACCTATCGCGCACCTGTAATAAACACAGAAGACCAATAAACAACTGTTATTTGTTTTTTAAATACACGCCTGATCATTCGCCGAACCCGGACATACCGAATGAGTCGGCAATCAACTCCCTTCTTCGTCCCACCGGTGACCGTCTCGCCAAACAGTTTTATAAAACTGTAGTAGGGTAATACCTACTACACGTGTTAATACACGTCCCGCGACGTGGAGTCTACTATTAATTAACCCTTTAAATCATATTATATTTATTATTTCGTACTCTGAGGTATTATAACCACCTCGTATGGAAAACATTATACAACGTATCGCCGATAAGGCACTATCCCCATAACCTACGATAAGAAGAGATTGAATCGAGAATACACGGACGGCAACAGCGAGCAGGAGAGCCAGCACGAAGAAGGTAGCAGCTAGCCAACCGCACACCAAGGAAACCAGTGGACACCAGCTGTTGGCTCAGAGGCCTCATTCGCCAGAAGTCGACACCTTCGCAGAGCTGTGCCCCTGATCCTCGCCAGAACATTGCCCTTCCGTAATTTCCCGCTAATCGATCACCGATAACAATACAATATACTTAACATCAAACCCTAATAAGTAAACTGTACGAAGCCAATCGTACAAAGTGTACTGTAAGCAATAGCGTAGAAACATAAAATATAAATTAATATAAGAATCTTGCTATCATCACCGCTGGGAGTTGAATAAAATAATGCACATTACAGAGAAACTTCTAAACTAGTAAACAAAACTCTCAGATAGCGCGATGGGAAGATTCTCCCTGGAAGATCCCAGGCAGAAGCTGTGAGGTGGGGACTCTCACCTAGGATTTATCATGTGACAAATCCTAGAGAAGGAGTGACCAACAGCCCCATAAAAAGGGACTGATCACCCGCGGAGCTCATTAAGATTCGTGCTTTCAAATTATTAATTACTCGCGCTTCAACCCAGTATTATATCAGTGTAGTAATTAAATGACTTAGAAAAAGTGATGTGTAACCAGCTCGAGTGAAAATAAATGTTTTGTGAACTTTCTAAAAGTGAGTGAAGTTTTCCTCGTGTTCCTTATCCCTACTTTAGGCACTATCACCTTTTTTCTATATTTCAATAACCGAGAAAGTATGATTAAGCTAATCGTGATTTGCGCACGTGAATGGTGACATTTAAAAGCGGACAGCCGCCCACGGTGTCATTGGGTATCGGGTGCGACGCGGAATTTCCGCGGTTAATAATTTTATCGTTAAAATGTTTCTTAAATGTTCGCAATTTGCTTCCACCAAAGGTGACACTTACAAACGGAAAGCCGCCCACGGTGTCATCATACAGTGGTTGCAAAAAGCGACTTGCGCGATCAATCAACCCCTAAATGGTTATTAACCGATCGAAATGTTTCATAAGCGATCATGTTTTGCGTCTGTCAAAAGTGACACTTATAAGCGGACAGCCGCCCACGGTGTTACCGGGTATTAGATGCTAACCATGATCCTGGGAAATAGAATAAACCCATCTCAACTCAAGCCCATTTCTTGAAGGTCCTAATGCCTAACGGCCACCGAGCCGGCTGGAAAAACCAGTTAAGCCGGTTAGCATTAAAATACATAAGTGCGCCTGCCGAATATTCCGCCTTGCTGGGAGCGACAAGCACCCGCTGCGTCCACGTCAAAGGGAACATCAACCCCTGCGACCCACGGAATCGCGGTGGATTATGGCGATTGGGCCCCGTCAAAGTCCAACCCCGTAGAGGAGATTGACGCGAAGCACAAGGAGCCCGTCGTCTGGCATTTAATACCGACTGGCTATTAGAAAAGGTAATCAGCATAATATATCGCGGTAATGACCACACAATCTCTCTCTCGATTATCCCAGAGCGTAGAATTCCAGGATTTGCTTGAAAGCGGACAATAATATAAACTCCATAAAATCGCGCCCCCCAAATAGGAAGTAGGAACGTAACACCTATAAATCAAAATTATTTTAATCCTCCCAAACGACCATCCATCAGTATCGAAGCAAATATCTCTCCATCAGACATTATGCCACTGCCGCAAGTAATTCTGGAAGAACAAAGCAATCGTCGAAGAGGAAAAACTGCAATTATTACATCCTCTGCATATAGAAATGAGTTGCTCGCTATTTCAAGTAACAAGGAGTAAAAACACCTACGCTGAATAAAAAACAACGTACAAAAATAATCAATAACAGCTGGAAACCAAAAATTGACGAAAAAAATGTAAAGCAATTAAACCTAGAGAAAATAAAGGTGAAACTAATTTTTATATACAACTGTCGCAAAGAATATGGCCTGAGCCACTTGAATCAAAATTGGGTTCAATGTACAAGGTGTGGAGGATGGGCACATGAAGGTTGCAATGGCTGGGGATCCGAAGAACTCGACGATTTTCAATGCTACCGTTGTAAAGGACGGTATTCAAAGACGCTATAAAAGTACCCAAAACGGATTTGCCTGAAGTTTTGCAAATTAATAAATTGATATTCGGGTGGTCGATTCCACCCCTTACATTTGCTGCAGGACCACAAGAAGGGGGGGGGGATCAAAGTGCGCTGGCCACCAAACGCATCGAAAGTCATAACTTTTGACTAAATCAACATATCGAGACGCGACTGGAGCCAAAAAATCACAAAAACATCAAGCTTTCTAATAATATAAGTTTTATATATCATATATATTTTTTAAAATATAATTTACGCGTTTTTCGGTTTGCTAGTGTGCAGAAAATTCAAAAAAATTGCATTTCTCAAAAAAAATATCGTCTGATTTTAATGAAAAACTCGGTATTTGCAGCTTATTTTGTGCCCTTTCAGGTGGTATGCGTCAAACCTTAGGGAAATATTTCGTTTTTAAAATATAACATCAAGAATGCAGAGAAGTGTGTGTGCGCGGTGAAGTAATTGAGCTAGATGCATGTCCTATACAGGAACTAATTTTTTCATCGATCTGGAAGTGTATCATCTGCTTATAAACTACCTAAACTAAACGAGTTTAATTAGTTCGTAAGCGTGATATGTTTTTTTATTGTCTTACAACATATATGCGTGCGCATTCACATTACTTACGTTACTCATCGTCCTCCTCATCCTCGTCTGTATCCTCGGATGTTGGTTTGATGCACCAGCAGACTTCTTAAATCAGAATTTTCCGTACATCAAACCAACATCCGAGGATACAGACGAGGATGAGGATGACGATGAGTAACGTAAGTAAAGGAGGATAGCAATAATGAAAGATAGAGAAGTTGGGCAGTGAAGTTAGGAAACATGTCAATGAAACAATATTAATTTGCGTATCAATAATTTTTAATTATACGTAGAAGGATGTAATATCTTGTATAATCAATGTGCAAATTCAAAGCATCACCGAAGTGTAATACGCGAATCGTAATGAAATTTATGAATGCTATAGTTCTTCTAAAAACATATGACGCTTTCTTTTTTATCTAATTATACATCAAATTATCCTTTATCAACAAGTATTGTCTGTTGTTTAAATACAAATTTAATAACGTAATCATTTTTTTAAAACATCAATTTGGATAATAAGTATATTTCAATTTAATACTTTTGTACATGCTTCTCTTCGGAATTGTTATTCCGCGGTTGTAAAAATTTACCAATATAAACTAGAGATCAGTAGGTACTAACAACACGTATATTTTGGAATGTCTCATTAAACAATTTTATTCAGCTACGATCCTCTGTTTGTTTGTATGTGTGATTCAAACCCGGAAACTTAATTTTAATCCACTTTCAACATTCCAATTGTCTTGAAACTTTGCAGGAGTGCGTAGTTCGGATGACAATACAAAATTATGAAAAAAAACTCCGAGGGGGTGAAAAAATTACCCAGTCACCAATAAATAATAACCCATAACCACAAATCCAATCGACTTAAAATCAACCATTCTTTACGTTACCGTTCTTTACGAACTTTTAGCACTGTAGGATTCAAGCAAACTATTAAACTACATACAGCAATAAAATATATTTATAAAGAAGTTTGAGCTGTGAAATGTAAATTCACAAACACTAAAAAATAGAAAATAAAAAATATATATAAACAAAATTTATAATGAACGATTTTATTAAAAATGCATTAAAAACTAAAAAATAGTTATTTTTTGTACTACAATTTCGATGGTGATATAGGTATTATGAACGCCTGCAAAGTTTTAGTTTTACTATTCGTACATACGTGACGGATCATTTCTCGATAAATTATGTATTTTCGATAATCACTATGCGACTGGCGTCCCGAACACAGAAGCTTTTTGTCGTTTTCGTAAAGAACGCGAGTGGCTGACTTCAACTCGTTTGGATTTGTGGTTATGGGTTATATTTATTGATGACTGTGTCATTTTTTCACCCCTTCGGGTTAATTTTTTTAAAAAAATATTGCATTGCCATCCAAACTGCGCACGCCTGCAAAGTTTCAAGACAATTGGATAGGCGGGAATGGGTTAGGATCCATTTCGGTTGGAATGGACAATATCGTATATACGGTTCATTCCATGCCAAGCGGATCACTTTGAACACTCAATATCTGAGGTTTTGTTCAAATTGAAACATGTTATAGTGCACGTGAAAATAAGAGGTGTTCAAGTTGTCACATTTTGCCACATTCAAAATTGTTTTATTAATACAGACCCTCAAAGTACACAACTTTCGTCGATTTTTTGAAAATTTGTGGCGAAGTTACGTCACGAGCCATGCGAACGCCCGGCACCGAGGCGGGGGGGTTAGTTCGCGTCGCGACCGCTAGGCGGCCGCGGGCCCAATACCGATCTCGCGGGCGAAGATGTACGGCCTCACGATATAAAGGCCGCGGCGGCGAGCGGAATCAGGAGCTCTTCTGCCTGTCGCTATACGGCTTCAAGCAATACAAGACGCTCGCTTTTTGAACTCCTTGAGGTGTGTCAGGGGTCGGCCATCGCCACCACTGTACCGTAACCAGCCTCCATCCGAAATCGGCCGAGATTTATCTTGCGCTTCACCTACGACAGAGAGGTGTATCTGCGCCTATTAGGCCAGAGCCCCCTACTGCACTCTGAAATTCCATTGTACGACTCTCAAACAAACGCGCCTCTTAAGGCCATTCCGAGCAGAACGTTCCACAAATCCACATCCTAGTTTCTATTTACTCGCCGCCAAAGTCGCCGCCGCCGCGAAACGACACGTCCGCCGAAACAAGAGACCCGTAGCTCCGCCACCGCCGGAAACAATTGCAAACAGAATAAACGACAGGCATAATGTAACATTAAACACGTTCCAATACAGAAATTATTATTTGCTACCCAGTGGTTACTCATTCGCTGAACCCGGCCATATCGACTGAGTCGCCACCAAATCCCTTCTCCGTCCCACCGGTAATCGACACACGCAAACGACGGTCGATGACAAATTACCTTTCGAATTTGGCAAAATGATTATTTAAATTCTCCTTATTTTCACATGAACTCTAACATATTTCAATTTGAACAAAATCCCAGGAATTTATCCAGATATTATCTTTGCCCATCTCTGTTCTCCAGCCGCTTCGCCGTAATTCATTCAAGCTTCTCAGACGACAAAATAGTAATAGGGAAAATACGGCAACAGCGCGATGCGACTTTCCATATGTATCGGCAACTATGTCTTTCCTACATTTATCGGCTAGCTTGGACTTCCACCGGTTCTGATGCTACATGGCGCGAATATACTATCAGCGCCGGTGACGGAGAATCCTTGAATCCTCATTCTGTCATGTCTCGAGTCTGTCTCAGTACACGATTCATAAATTCATTATTATTTCAACGTACGATGCTTATTAGCGTTCAAACGTACCAGACCACCCTGCACGAATGTCTACTGGAGGCAACTATACCCGCAAAAACTTTCTTCTTACCGATTCCAGGACGAAAGTTGGTTGAAACGGTTTGTTTACTACATCGCGTATACGTACACGCTTTTCCTAGTTTGTGTGAGCGTACGCACACATTCAAGGCCCGGTGAGACGGCAGCCTTAGGTATACGGTTTTGGAAAGGTTTCCCGTACTAATACCATCGGCTGTGAAACAAGATGATTGTTTACTAACGTCTATATATAGGCAGATTTCAATATATTATGCCGAAAGTTTTTTTATTAATATCTCAGAAACTAACAAATACTCGAAACTAAAATTTTATATTAGGGGTCCTCTCCCCTCCCCTCAGTCCCTCAAAAGTTCGGTTAATTATGGTGGTTGGGTTCTACCGTAGTATATTCTATAAAAATATAGTTATATGTTATTTTATACATTGTATATAGTCCATATTGTATATGAAATATACAAAATGTATTCTGACCTCGCCTTTTTCGTTATTTTGGTCACTATACGTGCGTTATAGCATTTTAGAATAGGCTTGAAAAAGATACTATTAGTATAGTATTGAATTTTCTTTCAATTATTAACAATTTCGATTCAGTATTCCTTTATAGTATTTTCTATTCGATACGGTCCAGAATAGATTCCGTCGGAATGCAGATAACAGGAGTGGTGTTCATCTTTCACGCGTAGACCAACAAACGTCGCACGCACGATGTTTATGCATCGGTATTCTCGAAAATAGAGTTTAGTTAATTTCAAGCACTCGAACGAAGCGATACAGTATTTCATTTTTCTCATTCGGTCTTCATTCAAAGTGTATATACTTTTTAAGTGAAAAAATTGTGCAAAAAATGCAGGAATTTACCAATGCATTATACTATGCAATGAATTTGTTGCGTTCAAAAGCAGTTAATAACGAAAAAATTACAAATCCATCGGACCGTTCAAAAGTAATGGGAAATGAAATAGCAGAAGTTTTCATTTCGATTATTTCCGATTATAAATTGGTTACTGACGAAGAATTGGTACCGGAACATGAATTAAATTTTTTTCAAGGTGAAACACACGAAGAATATGTTGGCACAGGCAGTGATGAAATAACATCTTCTCCTGAAGAATCACGTTCTGGATCACCATCTCCCCAGGAATCAGTAGCAAGAAGTAAAATGCCCTTCGAAATGAGGAAAAAATTGGTTGCATTAGCAGAGTTACATCCCAAGTGGTTGATATCTACATTACAAAGTAAGATAACAAAAGCTCTGTCTAATAACCGGATCAAGTGAAAAAAGGTGGAAGCCAAATTGACAAATATGGATTTATTAATTCATGTGTTATGCGGCCCTGTCATCCGGTCTGCCTATCTTCCTCCTAGGAAGACCGGACACTCAGATGTATTCTATCTCTAAAATTCTAAGAAGGCGCATCGTGCATTTTTCGTGCCAGTCCGGCTGCGGAGACAATAAAGTATTCATTCTTTGATCAGCACCCTACCGAGTAACAGTTATTCTTCACTATACTTTGCTCCTACTATAAGCGCTCGACTATCTAACTGAGAATTCCTCGTGTATTTTCCGAGTCGTCCAGCAGGACACGAGCGAATTATCGAGTCAGTGTCAGTTTTTTATATTCCGGGTCATTTCCCCGTGACACATGGATGTACGACAGATTTGTTGAAGCTCGTGCAACAAAACATCTCGTTATCACATGAACACTACAACAGTGGGCCATGGCAACAACATTTCAATTTATATCACCCGAATTTTCATTTACGGCATCTAAACATTGGGTAATAAGATTTAACCCTTAACTGGTATACTGTTTTTTCAAACGTAACTGTTATCTTGGGGTCGTGGCAGACCCCAAATAAAAAAGGACACAGAAATTTGTAAAGTCGACATTAGATCAACCTCTATGAATACCTATTTTGTTCGTAGGTAATGTATAAAATAATAGATACGTAGAAAGTTAAACTATTATGATCAAATTAATTAGAAATTCAGTTTACAAACTTAGACAACCAAATATTTTGCAGCGAACCTTGCGTGCTTGAGGTCATGACTGACCCCAGGATACCAGTTAAGGGTTAAGAAAGGACATAGAATAAGACACAAGCATGTTACAAAATATATAAGCAATAGTGCCCGCGACTCTTTCGAAAATACCTCAAAAGCAGCAGACCTTTTCCAAGAGCAAACATCAGACATTATTAAAAAATATGACCCAGATTTTGTAATTAATACAGATCAAACCGCTTGCGAATACCGTATAAACATAAATCGAACATTATCTCACAAAAGTGAAAAATCAACGGAAGTCTATATTAAAGACATAAATAAAGCAACGCATTCCTATACTGCACAGTATTCTATAGCAGCATCCGGGAAACTGCTACCAAAAGTCTCTATATGCCTACAAGAAAAAAAGGAACGTTTGGACCAAAGGTTGTCAAAAAAATCCAACGGTTAAGCACCGAATTTAATAATGTTTATATAGCCGCCACAAAATCAGGTAAATTGCAGAAAGACACATATGAATTATTTTTAAACCACATAATTCATCCATATGTGAATAATAACAATTTTTTAATGATTGTTGATTCTTGGGGAGGTCAAACTAGTCCTGCAATATACGACCAAAAATTTATTGACGAAAATAATTTATCCACGTATACATTAAAAATCACACCTCCAAAATGCACACCATCTTACCAACCCTGCGATGTATACTTCTATAGGCAAATCAAAAAGTACATAGCACGATTCCAAAACTATGAACTTTTCACAACCGGTCACGACATTACAACAAGATCTGATTGCATTAAAATTCATGCACTTGTACGTCAACAATTACAGGCACCGATTTATTAAAAAATGATTAGATACGCATGGTTTGCATCCAAAATAACTTCTTCAAGGGAAATATTTCTTAACGTAAATCAAGTTGCTTTTCCGGACGCAGTAAAAACTAAAAAATGTCAGTGCAAGAAACAAGCTTTTATTATGTGTTCATGGTATCGGGCTGTTTTATGGTTTTCCTGCATGTATGATAATTATCACCCTGCATCGTGCACGATGTTAGCACCATAAAAATGCAAAAAAAAATCGTCTAATGGGGAAATCGATCGCAAGACTGTCGGATTCACAATCCACGAACCAACCCACTTCGCCGCCGCAGCTTCTGTAATAAGGTTTATATCCATAGTATGTAAATGGGTACGTAACTTTAATTGTTAAGGGGGCCGTCTCCTTTTTGTTATGGTCCGAATCGATCGAAGCGCGCTTGTAAACAGACGGACCCTAATGAAACTACTGCGGTCGGTAAAAAGAAGTTGTACAATGGTGACATCTACCGATACTCTACGTAGACGAATTTTTGACAGCATAGTTGCCGCATGTTCTGTTGTCTCCGTCTCTGCCGCGCTGTTGCCACAGCTCCTTCTATTGAGAAGCTTGGAGGAATACGGCACGAGAGCTGCGTCTAGGCAGCGATCGCCGGGCTCCATGTACCGCTGATGGAGGGGGGAACATCGACAGGAGCGGTGGTTATGTGTGGGGAACTGCGGTGTGTCAGTCACGCACACATAACCACCGCTGTAGGTGTTTCCTCGTGCATCAGCTGTAGCTGGAGCCCGCCAATTCCTGCGTCTAGCATCAGAGCCTCGCTGAACGTAAAGGAGGATAGCACTATTGAAAGATAGAGAGGTTGAGTAGTGAAGTTAGGAAACATGTCAATGAAACAATACTAATTTAGTATTTGAATAAGGTACATCACCGAAGTGTAACACGCCGATCGTAATGAAATTTATGAATGCTGTAATTCTTCTAAAAACATATGCCGCTTTTTTTTCATCTAACTATACATCAAATTATCTTTTATATCAACAAGAATTGTCTGTTTCAATAATAGTTTTGTACATGGTTTTCTTCGGAATTGTTATTCCACGGTTGTAAAAATTTATCAATATAAACCAGAGTTCAGTACTAACAATACTGATATTTGGGAATGTCCCATTAAACGATTTTATTTAGCTACGATCCTCTGTTTGTTTGTTTGTTTGATTCAAATCTGGAAACTCCATTTTAAACCACTTCCAACCATCCAATTCCCTCGAAACTTTGCAGAGGTGCGTAGTTTGGTTGACAATACAAAATTATGAAAAAACTCCGAGTGGGTGAAAAAATTACCTAGTCACCAAGAAATAATAACCCATAACAATAAATCAACCATTCTTCAAGCAAACTGTTAAACTACATACAGCAATAAGAGTAATGTAAATCCACAAACATTAAAAACTAGAAAAAGTATATTAAACAATTTATAATAAACGATTTTATGAAAAATGCATTAAAAACTAAAAAATATTTATTTTCTTATACTATAATTTCGATGGTGTATTTTCACATAAAATCGTGGAGCAATATATCTCGCAACAAATTCATTTCGACACTTGAGGCTATACTAAATTGATTCATATTCTGTTATGAAATATCCTGAACCACGTTTTTATTTAAAGTTGAAAAACACCATCGAAATTGTAGCACAACACTAGAAGTATTTTTTAGTTGTTAGTGCCTTTTTGACGAAATCGTTTAACAGAACATTTTTGTATATATTTTTTGTTTCTAATCAAGTTATAGTCATTACAATAAATCAATCCAATACCTGCAATCAACTACCTGTAAAAGAAAATTTGCAGTTTAGCGATATTTTTGTAAAAGGACTTAGTGCCGTGTTTCGACCCCAAATGCCCCACTGTGCGCCGCCGAACAGCCCAAATCCTCGCTGGTCGGGACCGGCGCGGCGTTGAGCTCGTATCGCGAGCAGAGCCCTAATTCTCAGTGTTCGTTTCTCGCTTCTTTTTAGCTGATAGGGGGAGCGAGATGGAACGAGTGTCAGGCGTCCGAAAGACGGAGCGAGACAAACAACATCTCGTCGTCTATCGCGCACCACCCTCGCTCGCTTTCAGTGCCTCTTGCTCGCTCTCGTTCCATGAGACAATACTGTAGTATCTTTTATTTGACTTTATCCAGATATTATCTTTGCCCATCTCTGTTCTCCAACTGCTTCGCCGTGATTCATTCAAGCCTCCTTGATGGAAAAATATTGATAGGGGAAATGCGGCAACAGCGCGATTCGACTCTCGATACGTCTCGGCAACTATGTCTTTCCTACATTTATCGGCTAGATTGGACTTCCACCGGTTTTGATGGTACAAGGCACGAATATATCATCAACGCCGGTGACGGAGAAACCTTGAAGCTTCATTCTGTCATTTTTCGGGCTGTCCTGAGTACCCGATTCATAAATTCATTATTATTTCAACGTACGGTGCTTATTAGCGTTCAAACGGACCAGACCACCCTGCACGAAAGTCTACGGAAGGCAACTAAACCCGCAAAAACGTCCACCGTGCCGATTCCAGGACGAAAGTTGTAATTTACGGTTTGCTTACTACATCGCGTATACGCAGGCCCGGCGGAACCATGCGCCGCACAAGGCGCCAGCCGAATGGTACGCTAAAAAAACTAGATCGTACGCTTAATAATAAAGGAATCTAACACCTCACATAAACTAAATATAAATGTAATTCTTTTAAACATATTAAGTAGAAAACAAGTGCAAAAAATTGGGGACAACAAAAATTTTTTTGCACAAGGGCGCCAGCTAACCTCGCGTCGGCCCTGCCGACACGTCACGCTGGTGCTACATGGCTGCAGTGCACCATTAGCGCCACCAACGGAGAAGCCTTGAAGCTTCATTCGGAGAGTTTTCGAGTCATAAATTCATTATTATTTCAAAGTGGGGTGCTTATTAGCGTTCAAACGCACCAGACCACCCTGCACGAAAGTCTACGGAAGGCAACTAAACCCGCAAAAACGTCCACCGTGCCGATTCCAGGACGAAAGTTGTAATTTACGGTTTGCTTACTACATCGCGTATACGCAGGCCCGGCGGAACCATGCGCCGCACAAGGCGCCAGCCGAATGGTACGCTAAAAAAACTAGATCGTACGCTTAATAATAAAGGAATCTAACACCTCACATAAACTAAATATAAATGTAATTCTTTTAAACATATTAAGTAGAAAACAAGTGCAAAAAATTGGGGACAACAAAAATTTTTTTGCACAAGGGCGCCAGCTAACCTCGCGTCGGCCCTGCCGACACGTCACGCTGGTGCTACATGGCTGCAGTGCACCATTAGCGCCACCAACGGAGAAGCCTTGAAGCTTCATTCGGAGAGTTTTCGAGTCATAAATTCATTATTATTTCAAAGTGGGGTGCTTATTAGCGTTCAAACGCACCAGACCACCCTGCACAGATGTCTACTGAAGGCAACTGTACCCGCAAAAACTTCCTTCGGGCCGATTCCAGGACGAAAGTTGTAATTTACGATTTGCTTACTACACGCGTATACGTGCACGCTTTTCCTAGCTTGTGTGAGCGTACTCACACATTCAAAGGCCCGCGGAGACGGCCCCCTTAATATCTTTAAAACCGCCAAGTAACTACGGCTACTATTTCATATACAGGGTGTCCCACTAAGGAGTGGACAGCGCGATATCTCTTAAAGTATTGTCGATAAAAATATAAAAAAAAGGGAATTGCATGGTTCGAGGGGGCCCATTTATTAGCGCGAACGAATTTTGTTTTCGATTATTATTTTAAAAGATACGATGGTCAAGTTCGGTTTTTCAAATGGAACTATTTTTTTTGAAGACCTGAGTTGATAGTGCGTTCCAAGACAAATTCAATAAGCTTTAATGTATACACTTTATTTCCACTGGTTTTTAAGATATTGCGCTTGCAAAATTACTGATTTTCACTGGAAGAAAACCCTCTGGAATAGGAAGGACCGGGGTCGGTCTTACTGGCGCTACGGGTGGCATTGCCTGTTGAAACTGATATCTACCCGCCAAAGGTCTACGACAGGGTTCGCAGGCCCAAAAGCTGGACAATTCTTTTCCGTCAGAAATACTACTTAGGTAGGTATCGTTACTTTTATTTCGCACTTGCTTCTACGCTCGGATGGCCGGTTCTTT
This sequence comes from Andrena cerasifolii, assembly GCF_050908995.1. Taxonomy (NCBI): domain Eukaryota; kingdom Metazoa; phylum Arthropoda; class Insecta; order Hymenoptera; family Andrenidae; genus Andrena; species Andrena cerasifolii. Next base: position 271,064 of record NC_135122.1, on the reverse strand, counting down.
TGGGAGGGATGCAAGTTGGATTGGTTAGGTTAGGAGGAGTGAAAGTTGCTAGACTAAATTTCAACCATAGGGAGCAGATTGTATCAGAACCAATCCAACTTGCATCCCTCCCAAAAGAACCGGCCATCCGAGCGTAGAGGCAAGTGCGAAATAAAAGTAACGATGCGCTTCTGGACACCGCAGATGTAGCTACCTAAGTAGCATTTCTGACGCAAAAGAATTGTCCAGCCTTTGGGCCTGCCATTTCTGGCGTAGACCTTTGGCAGGTAAGTATCCATTTCAACAGGCAGTGCCACCCGTGGCGCCAATAAGACCGCCCCCGGTTTTTGCCATTCAAGAGGGTTTTCCTCCAGTGAAAATCAGTAATTTTGCAAGCGCAATATCTTAAAAACCAGTGGAAATAAAGTGTATACATTAAAGCTTATTGAATTTGTCTTGGAACGCACTATCAACTCAGGTCTTCAAAAAAAATAGTTCCATTTGAAAAACCGAACTTGACCATCGTATCTTTTAAAATAATAATCGAAAACAAAATTCGTTCGCGCTAATAAATGGGCCCCCTCGAACCATGCAATTCCCTATTTTTTTTTATATTTTTATCGACAATACTTTAAGAGATATCGCGCTGTCCACTCCTTAGTGGGACACCCTGTATATCATCAGGGACCTGCATCCTATCATCTTACAAAAGCTCATTAAAATCCAAGCCGACCACTTGGGGTCCTTCCCTTGTAAGAAGAAAATGAGAGAATATACAATTCTCGGCAATACGGACCGCATTAGGCTATCGTATCAGTACTAATATGCGAAGCGCATTGGGGGCCCGCTGCTCGAAGCATACGGCCCAGCAAGATATAGAGAACGCGACAAACGTGCTGCGACGTGCAGAGGCTTGCGAACTGTTATAAAATGTACTATTACTGCGCGGAAAGAAGACTCCTGGCGGGAGGTGCAATCCGCCGCTAGCTCCACCTGAACCTCCGTCTGTTACATTGTAGTAAGTAGATGTGGCCGTTTCCGCCAATAACAAAAATACGTGTGTCCTGTCTTTATGAGTGTGCACCAATCGGTGACAAAAACCAATCGTCACGGTGGCGGACTGCATTGTCCGTGACCACTCGCCAGGAGTCATCTTTCTGCGCAGTAATAGTACACGCGATGCGCTATATTAGATTTAGAGATATACAGGGTCAACGTTTTATCCTGCAACGCGCGCTCGTGCGAACTTGTATAATGGCAACAGCGCCTCACGGACGCATTCCACTACAAGCATGCACCGGCCCAGCCGAGAGCTGCCAGCGACCGCTGGACAGCAGTGATGCCCAAGCTCCGAAAATTTTAGGATGGTCTCTTTCAAATTAATGTCGCAAACAGCTATTGGGAATTTCTCGGCCCAGGTAATCGATCCGCGCGCTCCGTTTTTATGATCGGTTTACTACTCGCACCCCAGATTACTGTAATGAGGTTTGAAAATAATGTCGACGGATCTCGTACACGTCTGAGTTTAATAAATTTTAACTGCGACAGGGTTGACCGCGGCGCTATACCCTTGTACGGAGAGGTTTTTCGCCACCTACGTGTAAAAGCCACAATAATGACGCATCGTTCCAAAAAATGACATTAACGCAAGCCGGTATAGGCGTGGTGTTGTGTAGCTAAAATCTTCAAACTCAAAAATTCTAGAAAAAAATTCAAACACCGCTACAATCAAAAACACGTCCCATTAGTTACCCCTTACGTCTGATCTAGGTATGCACTTCATTAAGGTTAAAATCATAAAAAAGAAAACCAGAACAAAAGATTCTGAGGTCTGCAGAACTAACACATAATTGAATAAAAATTTAATTTCTCAATTTATGAAAGTAATAATACAGAAACAACTAGCCTATTGTTTATCAACACCACGAATTTTAAAAACAGCATTAAATACAGTATCTAATAATAAATAGTTTGCAAAAGCTTTTTACAATTATGGTTAAAAAAATTGATAGAAAAAATTATGTAAATGTAAAATATGTTAAATTTTCCATCATTAAGAGGGAATAATATTTTCTCATTTTTCGGCGTTAAAGTTATACGAAAAGGGCCCCAAATTTTTCAACCCGGGCCGGGAAATTCTGAATAGCTCTTTACGACGTTAATTTGAAAGAGACCATCCCAAAATTCTCGAAGCTCGGGCATCACTGCTGTCCAGCGGTCGCTGGCAGCTCTTTACTGGGCCGGTGCATGATTGTAGTGGAATGCGTCCGTGAGGCCATTTTACCTGTTCGCGCGAGAGCGGGTTACAGGATAAAACGTTGACCCTGTTTAGGGGAGAGTTGTCAATATCGTACTGGTCACCTCATCAATTTCTCAGTAATTAATGAATATAAACGACATCTGATGATAAAAATGTAAGATTGGCAACGTAAGATGGCGCGAGTAACGCGGAGGTAGAGAGAGTCTTCGAGAGAGAGTCTTCAATGGAGAGTGACGAGAGTCGTAGAAGAGTGTCGTTCACAAACAGTGTGATAAGACAGCCGTAGTTAGAGTGAGTGATAAGAGAGTCGCTAATGAGATTTCACAGTAGACCGTCCTATTAAGTAAAATCGGTTAGAAGTATACAGTGTCTCGAATATACACAAGTGCGCGAGTATGCTGCATGGCGTTAGATAGAGTGCTTCTAATATTTAAGCGGGCGTGCTTAAGATTCCCGATTTCCGTAGGAACACGTGTGAACATAACCTCTCGGCGTTTGAATGGGAGTACGGGCCATTTCGCGATCGCTACTAAATACGACGAAGTCCAAGTCTATCGTAACTTCACCATTAAAACTACATTCGGCATCCAGACAAACATTTAAACCTGACCATTAATCATTATAAATAATGAATACTGTTGTCTATCTGCTGATTCAACCGTTTATTTAACAGAGAACTTTAACTTTCTAGCTTACACCCTATTATGTGCGAGCTATAAGCATTTAAAAAAATCAGGTAGAATTGACGTAATTTTTTACCAGTTTATTTTAGCTGATAAAAATCAAACAATGCAATGTTGTCCTGTATTTTTGTATTTTTTTAAAAGCATGTTTAATGTAGAATATTTTACATTCATTTTAAGTACATATTACATTCATTATAAAGTTTAAATTGATATTTATAAATAAATTGATCATGTTTCCTAAATCGTACCACAACAATCGTACCAGTAAGATTTGACAACTCGTATGTTATATAGGTTATGTACATATATCATACAGGGTTTCCCAAAAATGTCGGAGTTCCTTGAAAGGGGTGACTCAGGGGGTGATTTAAAACAACTTTTTCCTTAGCGAAAATATTGCCCGAAGCTTCGTTAACGAGATATTAACAAAAACCCCCGACCAATCAGAGCGCGCGCTTTCCGCCCGAGCTCCCGTTGTAGCGTTGGCTCTGCGGCAGGCGGCTGCGCTTGTACTACGAGGTATGAACAAGCAAGTCGGCATGCACCGAAGGAAACCGCGTTACACAGTTTTATTTTAAAGCGGAATCTTAAATAATAATTGTTTCAAGTGATAGGATAAGAAATACGCAAATTTCGTTTTCAAATAAGGCATAAACGAAAAGGTAATGTAACAAAAAAAGTGTGACAAGTGATCATAATTCGTTATTGAGGTAAAAATCCGCAGTTTAATCACGGCCAACATAACTAAATTTAAAAAATAATATTAGGTGTATGAATAAATTCTTTCAGACTGGATTTACATAATCGGTATAAAGCAACCGAATTTCTATCGCAGTGATATTCGTAAGCTACCAGAAAATTGGCAAAAGGTAATTAACAATAATGGAAATTATTTCGATGATTGAGTTGTTTTTATTTTATATTTTTTTAAATAAAACTGTTATTGAACCCTAAAATCGAACAGAATTTATTTCTACACCTAATAATCACTAATAAATTAAATAACACTCACCCCTACGGGCATTCCTTTCCTTCCTTTCCTTCCTTTTCGGAAACCTGTGTCACTAAGTAGGTCACTGTGCCGATCCTGGTCATCGGTGGACGAAGAGATTTATGGTAGGGTTGCGCCCACTGCTCAGCTGATCGCAGGTATAACACCACCCGAACGTAACGATCGTAACGTCAAGTGCATCCGGGTTAATGTACCGAATATTCACTTCACTGCACGGCCACTAACACTGATCACTTAATTTACTTTTCATGGAACGTGTTGTTCCTACGTTCTAATATTGGTGGCCCTGAAAGGGGCCGATTACTGTTAGTTGTGCAGTTGCTCGATGTGACCACCCTCAGCGTCTATGCACGCCTTGCGGCATCATTGACTCCGTTGAGAATGATCTTGACGCCAAACGCCGAATCGTATCCTCGCTGGGGGTTTGGATGTGCGGGTATTCCCGTGCAAACGCTCGCACAGTAGCAGTTGCGTCCCCGTTGGTCCGGGCATACACCCAGAACATGGCGTAATATTCTTGAGCGGAGAACATTTCTGGGACGAGATTGCTAGCTGACTGACAGGATTTTTTCCAAGCAACTTCCTCTACCCCCAAGTAGTTTCTCTCGTTTCATTATGCGTTAAGTCCCACCAGAACAAGAGGCTTTAGGTAAAAAGAAGCCAGCACATTTTCGAAACACACGTTCTTTGCAGATGTGCAACGAACGACCCATCCTACACTTTCACCTAAGTCCGCGCTCCGTTCTTTTAGTGCCAATGTACCCGTTGCTTCGAGATAGACAGCAGACACCACGTGTTTCGGTTCAAAAGGGCCCGAAGAGAAGAGAAACAGAAAGTCTTCGAGTTGCTATAAAGAAGAAAAGGCATACCATTCCTGTTTCCGTTTTCGAATACCCTGAATTCACGTCAGCTACGAGGCGGAACCAGCTAAGTCATAAATTACCCAAAACAAATCGTTCTTTACCGCCGACTCGCAGGACAATACGGTCACAAACCGCGACCCTGGTGAAATGCTTTGGCTCATCAGCCTGATTAATTTTTGGGAACTAGCAATTAAAAAGTAATATGCAACATCAATACGCCTCGCGGAGAGATACAGGAAGAAAGGAGGTAACTCGTTTACTGCGCGTAGTCCCGCCTGCTTTGTGTTTCCTTCAAATTAAAGACCGATCCCTTATCTCTTGAGTATAAGCACGTGCTAAAATTACCAAACAAAAGCACGCGTTGACGTATTCCGTGCGAGAGAAGGTGGGCTTCAGGGAGGGGATATTAGCTGTGAAGAGGGCCTCTTCAAAAGAGTGGCCGTTTGGGAGGGATGCAGAGCAGATTTTTTTAGGTTACGACCAATCGGACTTCATGCCCACCTTTTCTCGCACGAAATACGGCAACGCGTGCTTTTGTTTTGAAATTCGAGCGCGTGCTTATACTCGAGAGATAAGGGACCTGCCTTTAATTGGAAGGAAGGACGAAGCAGGTGGGACTACACGCAGTAAACGAGTTACCCCCTTTCTACGTGTGTCTCTCCGCGGGACGTATTTAAAATTAATCAGGCTGATGGGCCAAAGCATTTCACCAGGGTCGCGGTTTGTGACCGTATTGTCCTGCGAGTCGGCGGTAAAGAACGATTTGTTTTGGGTAATTTATGACTTAGCTGGTTCCGCCTCGTAGCTGACGTGAATTCAGGGTATTGGAAAACGGAAACAGGGTTGGTATGCCTTTTCTTCTTTATAGCAACTCGAGGACTTTCCGTTTCTCTTCTCTTCGGGCCCTTTTGAACCGAAACACGTGGTGTCTGCTGTCTATCTCGAAGCAACGGGTACATTGGCACTAAAAGAACGGAGCGCGGACTTAGGTGAAAGTGTAGGATGGGTCGTTCGTTGCACATCTGCAAAGAACGTGTGTTTCGAAAATGTGCTGGCTTCTTTTTACCTAAAGCCTCTTGTTCTGGTGGGACTTAACGCATAATGAAACGAGAGAAACTACTTGGGGGTAGAGGAAGTTGCTTGGAAAAAATCCTGTCAGTCAGCTAGCAATCTCGTCCCAGAAATGTTCTCCGCTCAAGAATATTACGCCATGTTCTGGGTGTATGCCCGGACCAACGGGGACGCAACTGCTACTGTGCGAGCGTTTGCACGGGAATACCCGCACATCCAAACCCCCAGCGAGGATACGATTCGGCGTTTGGCGTCAAGATCATTCTCAACGGAGTCAATGATGCCGCAAGGCGTGCATAGACGCTGAGGGTGGTCACATCGAGCAACTGCACAACTAACAGTAATCGGCCCCTTTCAGGGCCACCAATATTAGAACGTAGGAACAACACGTTCCATGAAAAGTAAAATAAGTGATCAGTGTTAGTGGCCGTGCAGTGAAGTGAATATTCGGTACATTAACCCGGACGCACTTGATGTTGCGATCCTTACCTTCGGGTGGTGTCGTATACCTGCGATCAGCTGAGCACTGGGCGCAACCCTACCATAAATCTTTTCGTCCACCGATGACCAGGATCGACACAGTGACCTACATAGTGACACAGGTTTCCGAAAAAGAAGGAAAGGAATGCCCGAAGGGGTGAGTGTTATTTAATTTATTAGTGTTTATTAGGTGTAGAAATAAATTCTGTTCGATTTTAGGATTCAATAACAGTTTGATTTAAAAAAAATATAAAATAAAAACAACTCAATCATCGAAATAATTTCCATTATTGTTAATTACCTTTTGCCAATTTTCTGGTAGCTTACGAATATCACTGCGATAGAAATTCGGATGCTTTATACCGATTATGTAAATCCAGTCTGAAAGAATTTATTCATACACCTAATATTATTTTTTAAATTTAGTTATGTTGGCCGTGATTAAACTGCGGATTTTTACCTCAATAACGAATTATGATCAGTTGTTGTACATTTTTTGTTACATTACCTTTTCGTTTATGCCTTATTTGAAAACGAAATTTGCGCATTTCTTGTCCTCTCACTTCAAACAATTATTATTTAAGATTCTGCTTTAAAAAAAAAAACTGTGTAACGCGGTTTCCTTGATGCATGCCGACCTGCTTGTTCGTACCTTCGTAGTACAAGCGCAGCTGCCTACCGCGTAGCCAACGCTACAACGGGAGCTCGGGCGGAAGGCGCGCGCTCTGATTGGTCGGGGGTTTTTGTTAATACAGTTTTTCCTCCTTAGCGGCTCGCTGGTCGGGACCGGCGTTGAGCCGGTATCGTGAACAGAACCCTAATTCCAAGTGTTTGTTTCTCGCTTCTTTCTGCCCGGAAGGGGGAGCGCGATAGAACACTGCGTGCGCGGCGAGCGTGCGCGATGGTCGCAAGCGCTTACCGTGGGCACGAATACCGCTTCGCAAAATCTTGACGCAGGCCCGTCACAAATCTTTTTTGCGCCCTAGGCGAACTTGTCAAATCGCACCCTTTATTATAATATATTGCTGCGCCGGGGCGTTTTCATCGCAGGCCACCCCGACGCAAAGGAGTAGAATAATAGACACGGACGCACACACGACTGAACTATATTGTTACACAGACCAATAGTTTACAAAGGTGCGACCCGTACGTCCGAACGCGATGGCGTTCGGTACAAGACCTCTTCTCGTCGGCCCCTCGATCGTCCTTTTGAAGGGGGCCGACCTTCTTCTATCTTCAGCTGCGAGCACCAGCAGGCTATGCACGGGCCTATACCCGGTGCTCGCAACAATATTTATTTGGTTTTACTGATGACCTTACTCTGAATTTTTATTCGTAGTTTAAAACAGTTGCTGTGCAATTTGTAATATTTTATTTTAATGTATATTTTCAACAATAACAGCAAGGAAAATACGATTATGCACCTCTTGTCGACTTTCGGCTCTAGGCAGTGGCCTATATTTTGCTTATAGGGACAAGCTAAGCTTACAGGCAGAGATCATTATGTACATAGCCAAAGAAAGTACATATATAACGGCGTCTTAGACTAAATAAATCATTTATACTTTTGAAAAATGAAATTCTAATATTTTCTATTTTATGTACATATTTGTAATAACTAGGTCAAATTTCCTAAATGAAAGGAAGGCCAATTTCGACGTCCTTCGTACAATTATGTATGTGCTCCGACTGCGCATGAATTATTGTTGCTTGGTTGCTGATATATACAATTGTACGAAGGTCGTCGAGATTGGCTTTCCTTTCATTTAGGAAATTTGGCATAGTTGTTACAAATATGTACATAAAATAGAAAATATTAGAATTTCATTTTTCAAAAGTATAAATGATTTATTTAGTCTAAGACGCGTTATATATGTACTTTCTTTGCTATGTATATAATGATCTCTGCCTGGAAGCTTAGCTTGTCCCTATAAGCAAAATATAGGCCACTGCGTAGAGACGAAAGTCGACAAGAGGTGCATAATCGTATTTTTAATGCTGGTATTGTTGAAAATATACTTTAAAATAAAATATTACAAATTGCACTACAACTGTTTTAAACTACAAATAAAAATACAGAGTAAGGTCATCAATAAAGTCAAATAAATGTATTATAATAAAGGGTGCAATTTGAAAAGTTCGCCTAGGGCGTAAAAAAGACTTGAGCCGGGCCTGCGTCAAGATTTTGCGAAGCTGTTTCGTGCCCACGATACGCGCTTGCGACCATCGCGCACGTAAAGGACAGAGTGTCAGGCGTCCGAAAGACGGAGCGAGACAAAACATGAACACATCGTCTGTCTCGTACCGTCCTCGCTCGCTTTCAGTGCCTCTCGCTCGCTCTCGTTCCATCTCGCTCTCGTTTTCGCCAGACAAGAGTGAGACAAAAGTGGTGGGTGAATTGAAACACACCCTTATATGCATGACTGCTGTATCCCACCTGCGAGAAGCCCTCGGCCTAATCGCCACCTGGCGGGCGCGTTGCGTAGTACCCATCGCAGCCGGCCGAGTCATGACTTCTTTATGTACATATTACACAGATTAATTATATTTTACGTCATAAAACATAGCCTATGCCTGTTTTTGTTGTTCAAGGATACTGTAGTTAAAATTTCGTAATGATTGGTTCAGTGTTTTTTGAGATTTTTGTGTCCATACAAACAAACGCTGTAGCTTTATTATAATAGTATGATTGTACGATGGTTTTTGTATACCGAATGTTTACAGGGTTCATTACTATTTTATATGTTATAGATTCTTCAATTTTATTAATCTTCCTACCCATATAACCATTGTCTATTAACAAGCAATATAAAAAAAAGGATTAAAAAATATTGAGAAACACCGAATTTTTTCCGCGAATCCTATTTTACGTATCCCACTGTGCGTCGCCACAATGAACCAAAGCTACTATTCGTCGCGAATACTGTGTGGAGAAGGAAGAATTGAAAGGGGAAGCAGGCGCGCGAGGGGCCCCACTGCTGGACAGCGCTGATCTATAAAATCAGGATTAATATTTTAAAATAATCTAGGGTGTTCCTCAAACAAAGACCTGTTGGCGCAAGAACACACGCATTTACTATGAGAACCATTGGACGGAGTGTAGTGCGGCCACACCACTTCGAGAAATGCTTCAGTAAAATGGTAGCTGCCCGGCAGTCTTTTTTCCTAGGTTAATATTTCATACACCTAAATCTGCCTCAAGAAATGCTCTATAAAACGGTGAAAACCGCATACAATCCGTCCAGTGGTTTTCAAGATTAGCTCGATCAAACGGTCAAATAGAGGACTGTATTTGATAGTATGTGGAGATGAGAAATCCTGTTATCTCTAGATTTTAAATTATTATTCCGCTATATAAACATGATACTTACTACAGTTGCAAGAGATGGACTTAAGTCTAAGTTAAACACCATCCTGTATTTGTGTGCTAAAAATATTACTGATGTTGTAGAAGTCACTTTATAATGAAACTGATGACTTATTTCAGCAGACCAAGATTCAGGTTTACACTTAGGTAATACAGATACAATTTCCAATTCCGCTGCTTCCTTATTTTTAAAACTTGGACACTGAATATTTATCACACTATCCAAATGCTCTAGCATCCACTGAGCTCTTACATTTCGTGATATAGGGAAACCTTTTTTCATCAACAGGAAAACAGTGTCCGCTTCTAAAATAGTTATCTCCTGTAAAATGGAAGTAAAATTATAATTCTATACATTTTTTGCGACTAAAACATTTACTGCTATATAGGGTGTTACTCCACCTGTAGGCATTACTCTAGGGGTGATTATACAGGCAAAAATAAGATGAAAATCAAAAGTGACAAAACTGCAGTAAAGGCTTCGTTTTCAAGAAAATTGACTTTGAATTTCAGCTAAACACGAGTGCCCCGCAGGCGGGTGAGGGGCACGCGGTAAGAGCGGAATATCCTACGGACAACTGGTGTATCCCTCACGCGCCTACGGTGTACGCGTATTTAACTGAAATTCAAAGTCAATTTTCTCGAAAACAAAGCCTTTACCGCAATTTCGTCACTCCTCATTTTCGTCTTATTTTTGCCTGTACAATCACCCCCTAGAACAGGCATGCACAGAACCCCCAATTCCGGGCGTGAGCGCACATTCGAGCTCGTTCAAGAACAAGCGAGTCCGCCAACGGAGTGGGGAGCGGTTGGAGTAGTGGGAGCGGAGCGTCACAGACTGCCGCAGGGGTTTCCAGAGTTTGACGCTCCGCAAGTAAGGCACACTTTGGGGAATTTTTAAAAGAAATGTATTGAGTATTATAATTCCAATCTCTGTACTTTTATTAATTGAAATTTGAAAAGTGTGTTCAAATTTTTGTATGCAATAATAGTAATTTGGTTCAAAGTTATAATGGCAGTAATAAGAAGGGTTTGAAAAAAAATTTGTTGCTGGCGAGCATGATTTTGGATGTCGTGATCATCTGAAACAAAAAACGTACAAATGTTCTTAATCTACAGGAGTGTGGTTATCGTACGAACTTTAGTTCGTGTTGAATGAATAATGTTGAAAAGCACAAAAATGGTTGTATTTCAAATGAAAACATTAATTTTTTGGAAAAGCATTTGTTAGTTTTCTGTGTTGCAAAATTGGATTTTTGTAAATAATTACTTCATTCTAGTTCACACGATAACCATACTCATAGATTAAGAAACATTTTGCGCTTTTTGTTTCCGATGACTACGACACCCAGAATCATGTTCGCCAGCAACAAAATTTTTTAAACCCTTCTTTCTGCTATCATTATACCTTTGAACAAAATTATTATTATTGCATACAAAAATTTAAACATTTTTCAAATCTCAATTAACCCTTCGTGTCCTGTGTCTGAGTTAATTTTAACCCACCGCTTGAGATCGCTAACGCACACGGTGACGGAGCTGTGTATGTAAGTCGCGGCCAAGCGATAATTTAGCTGCCGGGGATGTCATAAAAGCATAAACTAGGCCTTTCTAGTGACCGTGTTGGGGCAACAATGGGAAGCTCGAGACAATACCATATTTTCCTTGGAAACAATTAATAAATATTAACAAATTATACATAGAAATATATGTATATTCACGTATGGATCTAATATTGGACCAACTTTATAAGTATCCGAATACTTTTGTGGCCCACTGTATATGTATATATCACATATATGTTATTAGATATCTTCAAATGCAAATACTCAAATTTACGTATACGAATTTGTTAAAATTAACTTTCTGAATATAATATAAAATTCTGTACGTTTTCGTTTGGTCTTGTATATCTATCGCGAGTATGCTTGTAGTTGTAACAGGCATACGGCCTTTGCAGTCATAGAGTTCCCCACCACGAGACATTATACCGAGGAGTGGGCGTGAGCATACCACGGTCGAGCTCGAGAGCTCACCGACTGCCCTAGGGCAGACTTAGTGTGCACCCCTGCCCTAGAACATTGACTATAGGTAGAGGAACTAATATTATACATATACAAAGCATCCCAGTTTTTCCACCAACTATGGTAACGTGTTCTAAAAGTATAAATAAGAAATAAGTGTTATACACTCCTCACATTATTCATAGGATCGCCTCTAGGAACCCGAAAAATAGAGGCAAGTTCACATGATCATAACTCCGGCAAAAATAGTCGTAACGATTTTTCGAAAATGTTTTGAAAGCGTGGAATCGCTACTTTCAGCTGCTTTTTCAGATTTTAGCTGTATTACTTTTCGGCAAAGTTATAACGATATAAAGAGCAATTGGTCAATTTAAAAAAAAATCTTCAACTTTGCGATGTTCCAAGGGGGGAATAACATTTTTACACAGATTCTATTTACACCAGTCGAAAACGACCACTTTCTTGTTGTAAAACCAGAAGAATATATATCTTGTGTGATTTATTTTGGCCAACTTATTCAACTTTGAAGCAAAAACCTTTTTTTTTTTTAATTTTAGTTGCTCCTAGCAAGCGAATGAATCATCGTAGAACGTTCATAAAAGAAGCAATAGAAAGACCAGTCTTTCCACTTTAAGACGCATCTTTGACTTTTTTGATTCGGTTAAAATTTCGGTGTACGATGTCCTTTCGAAAATATGCTTAAAAATTGCACAGATTCGACTTTTTCTTTAACTCGCTGTATTTCCGCGAGGGATGACCGGAACACGAATGTCTTAAGCGCATTTTAAAGCGGAGAGTCTGCCGATTTTTTTTTGAGTTCCACCAGAACTCGCCGCGATATTTTTATGTTTAAAGTTACAGTTTCGGAAAAATAAGGCTACAATGTCAAGGGCCCTACCTTGACAGACGAAAACTGATACGAACTTTAGGAATTTTTTAAATCAAAACCATTAAATATGTTTACTTCCAACTGTGTGGTTTTATTTGTCAATCTTTAGAGAATATGACAAAAAAAATTGTATGTAAAAATAGTGTACATTTCCAGAGTTATAGTGCTTCATAGTTGTAGTTGTCTAAAATATAAAATTTCAAAATTTGTGTAATATGTATGAATGTGGCTGGCTAGGGTCTGAACTAGATAAAATGAGAAATACTGAAAAGTAAAAAAAACATGGCAGCGTCTAAAACAGACATCGATTTCTGCAAAAAATTCGCTGATTTTTTAAGTTGTAAAAGTCTAATTTTGCAAAACGCGACTTAGTTTTAGTAACAACGAGAATGAGACATCTACTGAAGATACGTACCAAGTTTGAAGTAAATCGGGTGATTGGTTTCTGAGATATCATGCTAACCAATTCGAAAAACATCGTTTTGAGAAAAACGCGTTTAAAGTTTTATGTACCATTTTTTTAATTATTTTTTTTTAAGGTTGCCTAAATATGTACAAATATAGGCATAAAGTTTTCAATTAATATAATTTAAGGGATTCTCTTTAAAAAAAAGTCCCAAGTATCACACTCCTTTTCGGACCGTCAAAGTAGGCAGACTCCTTAAGAAGGTAGACACGGGTAATGCAGCGCGCTGTATACCGACACAATCTGGCCCGAAACATGAGTTTGAAATACGTGTTTCGTCGTTATATGAGCAGATTTTGGACTAGGTGAGGTCTCATTCGAAAGAGGAAGGTTCAATGCAGCCCACTCTGGTCATGGTTCAACGAGATTGTGTTGATATCTAATAATATGAGTGTCCAAAGTAGAGAAAAAATCGACAAAATACACTCGCAGATTCCAAGAATTTGTAAGAACACTAAACGACACTAAAAGCGTTTTGTGACTTAAACGATGACCAGAGTGGGCTGCAATGAATCTTGCTCTTTCGAATGAACCTTTATTCAGCTCAAAATCTTGTCATATAAGGACGAAAAACGTGATTTCGTGACTGCATTCCCAAATACGAGTTCCGCCATACTGACGATAATACAGAGCAAGTCACGTGGCAAATTTAGTTCAGATAGTGGATACGAGATCGCGCCTACTCCCAACATGGTGTGGCGGATATGATAGCTCGGCGATGTATGGGAGAGCGACGCCGAAAGTTTTGGATGTATTACGAACACGACGACGAAATAAAAGATGGCTACTGATATAAACGACACTTTATTAACGCTCCTCTCGGATGTCTGAGGCCTTCTGCCCTTTGTTACATTTCCCACCAAACTCCTCTCCTTACCACTAAGTCTTACCAACTACTTATACTAAAAATTCTTAATCTAGTGACTAGCACCTCTAGGAACTTATTATGTTAACTTAACCTAACTAAAACTAGTGGGCGCGTCGAGCGTTTCCGACGCTGGTCGCCGCAATGGAATCATAGCAAGACTAAAGCGTTAGCTGGATACACGTGCCACGATAAACGCGTAGATGCAGTCAATGTATGCATTTTCGTACGATTGCAGTTTAAGTTATATGCATTTTAGGCATACATCGACTAGGAACTGCATGGAACTGTATACATTTACTAAATTAACGTTTTAATTGTAACACATACAGCACTTGAAATCACTGTCAAATTTATGTTATAATTATATGGCCACATCATTTAAAATAAAAAGGAGAGATTGGAACTTTTTTACTAATGCTGGTAAATATTGATTTATTGATATTATATTTTCAAAATGTGGAAGTTACAGCAATTATTTGCAATTATTGCTATTATTATTATTCTTGCGACTATTGAATAAAACATGAAACAAGGAAAAGTCTCCAAACCGATCAATAGTTGACTACCTGATTTTTTTGTAATTCTTTACGGTCCTATGCAGAAATGGGCATTATTTAAATAAGAGGATATACTTCCGAATAGCCCCAGTGGTCGATTGACACGAGGTTTGGGGGAGGGGTGGGGAGGGGGTGTGTACCCTAAATCTAAAATTCTATATAGGTTCGGGAATTTATTAGTTTCCTTTGTTTATTCGAAGGCCTTTCATCTTGGGCTTCGAATAATTGTTCATCTTTCATTGTATCTTTATCCTAAGATCGTATTCAGGTATATTGGCCGGTCGATTCGTTTTCGCAAACAGCGATCGAGGAGAAATCAGCCACCACCATCTGACGATCGTGGATTTGTCAGTTGGAGTTGCGAGGCCCCCAAAGGGTATGGTAGAGTAACGGAAACGCTGCTCGGCTCCGCCTGAACGTAGCCGTGTGGCTGTTATTTATTCTTATTGTTAGCGTAATAGTTGTGGTCATTACGAAGCTATGCGTAGACCTATACGAAATGAAGCTATCAAGAAAAAATCAATGTTCTGATCAATAAAACTCCTGCATTTTTTCAGAGCTACCGCACACCTATTCTGATATATGGATTTCTACGCTAAGAATTCGGTTTGGCGTACACGTCAGGAGCTTGGCCCTATCCCCACCACTTCTAGCTCACTCTTGTTCTGCGAAGGCGAGAGCCAGATAGAACGAGAGCGAGACAAAAAACGTTGAGAAAAGGAGCACCGAAGCAGGCAAACGATATTGTAAGAGGTTAATTTTGAGTATAAATAAGTAGAATAATTTTTTACCTTTTATATCAGGGTTCAATAAATAATATATACTAATTGTGTTAATCTCCAAATTGAAAGTTTTAATTTTAAATTATTTTTTATGTAGAATAATGATTATAAATTTTTAATTAGAGGTGAAATGCTATTCGTTTTTATTGATATCTAGTTTTTTTAAATGAATTTAATTCATATATTTAATTGATTGATAAAATTATTTTTTGTTTTTGTTAAATATAAAAAATATAACAAATTAATTTTAAAGATGTAGTTTTAAAATTTCGTTTCATTTTGTGGGAGAATACGCATCATTGAGCTTGGAAGCTCAAATAACCGACGAGAACCGTTATGGCGATCTGCGCGAGATCGCCGTTACTCGGCGATGTGTCATCGATTATACAAAACTAGAATTTGTATATTTTTCATCGTATCAATATGAAATTGACACAGATGGATTCCTGGCATTCTTCCGTTTAAATTGACAGAAAATAATATAAATCGAACTATTTTTAACGAAACGGGCTTTCAATTCTGCAAACAAATTTTTCACGTAATTTCCTTAATTATGGTCCGAATTATATCATTTTGGGCTAATTTAATCGAGAAAACATGAAGAACCGATTGACGTCACTTTCGCAAAGATCTGATTAGTATTGCAGAACTGCAGATTTGCCACTGCTTAGTGCGCAACATTTTATGGCCCCGCTGGTTTGGAGCGTCGAAACCCACGAAACTCAGCGAGTCGCATGATTGCCAGCGGTAAGGACAAGAGGGGACTTTCCATGGCGAAGGAAAGTGGCCTTCTATAGAACTCAAATCGAGAAAAACTTTGCTGACAAACTGTATATTCACGTCAAATAAATACTTTAATTGTAAAATTTAGACGACGAGCTATTGTTGAATTTCGCCAGTTCTTACATATGCATCACTTGCATGGGAAGATGCCGAACCCGAAAATTAAAAAAATTCTGAAACTTTGTCTACATGTGGAGGATTTCCTCCTAATTACAACGCAATTTTTGTTTGCTGCCAAACTTTGCTCGAAGGGGGTGAAATTAACCCCTGAATGTTCGGCTATTTTCCGATTTTGTGTTATAACTAGCGAACTGTAAGAGATAGAAAAAAAGTGTCAAGCCAAAAGTTACTTCTTTTAATTAGATCTATCATTTGGTAAAAAAACTTATTTTACAGTTCACGAGTTATAACACAAAATTGGAAAATAACCGAATTTTCAGGGGTCAATTACACCCCGTTAGAGCGAATTTTGGCAGCAAACAAAAATTGCGTTGTAATAAGGAGGACACTTCCTACATATTCACAAAGGTTCAGAATTTTTTAAATTTCCAGATTCGGAATGATTCTTGGTTGGTTGGGAATTCCTGATCTCAGAGTGTCATGCATTTACCTATTGAAATGTTGCCTCAAGTCATCGGGCAATTGCATTGCTTCTTCCCGTACATACATATATCTGTTCGCGAGTAGGTGTCCCGAGTGACGCGACATTGGTTTTCCAAAAAAATTCACCCTTATCAGAGCCCTCACCCGACCGCTTGACAAGGAGACTGAACGACGTAAACCGAGTGCAAGTGAAATAGCACACCAGCGAGAGACCCTCTGTCGACGGCGACTTGAATCATCCAGTACTGAATATGAAAATGATCATATTTCTCATTACACCTTGATAAGAGTATTACCACCGATCAATTGGTGAGTTTATGTCCACGAAAATGAGTCGAAACGCGAAGCAATTCAGTCTATTTTTTCTTATGAATACATGATTAGTACACACACTACATTCACTACAATGTTTGGCATCATTTTCATCGAGAAACCCTAAAAACTCCATTAGAAATACTTTCATCAACAATTATCAAAAACATGAACATTTTATCTGGCCCGCCAGTTTTATTGCTCTCGGCTGTCAACGGGTGGTCTACTTCGGCCCATGGGTCCTCGCTTGCAGCGAGAAAGCAAAACAGTAGGGTAGGTAGGTCTATCCTGATAATCCGAGCCCAACCATTTGCATGCGCAGCTTTATGTTGCACCTCAAAAAGTATTCTTTTAACACGTTGACTGCTGACCGCACCGATCGGTGTGATCTGTCTTCAATGTGCAACGCTGATTATACCGATTGGAGCGATTGGTCGTCAACGTATTAATTACAATTAGTAATTCAGTTTGTAGGTGCAATTAAATTAGGCGTCATTAAAATCATGCGCAGTTTATTAATTTTAACTAATTAACCAATTAATTTATTTTTTAATTAGTACAATAATACAGTACTCTGGTGAAGAACATCGTATTACAGAGCTAATATTCTAGGCCCTAGAATCTACGATATTGTCAATGTGCAGTTGAAATGCGCGCCATTCTTTAGCTCATTCTCTAACTCAGCGGTATCCAAGGTCGCTTACGCGTAAGCTCGAGGTTCTCCCACTCTCGTCCGCATTGCCAGGGATACCGCGCGACGCTAAAGAGGCGACCATGACAGACCAGCCGCTAGCCTGGCTAGCCCGTCATGGGAACCTTCGTATAGTACCCGCAAAGATATAACGAGGTCGTAAATTAAACACTCGAGCAGCGGCAGTCTTTGATACCCCGGCACCCAGGGCCGTACACGGTATACTACTGTAGGAATATCAGTAAGAATTGAGTCTCAGGCCGCATGCCCTGAGCCCTGAGGCCGGCCCTGAGTGAGGCCCGAGCCCCTTACCCCTATCTGCGCATATATCTGTCAATTCGCTCGTTTCGACACCCGAAACATGTAAACACACACACGCTACCAATTTTACGACCTCGCTACACCTTTGTGGGTATTATAGCGTCGCACTGTCTCCTTGACAACGGAAGGCGCGCTGCGGCAAAGCAAGATTGGAAGGGGAAGCAGGCGCGTGAGGGACCCTTACGCTGGACAGCGCTGCTCTAGCTAAAGTCTGATTTTCTAAAGAAGGCACTTGAGCGGCCCGTCGGCCGGCGTGCGTGGTTCAGGACAGATCCAATGCCCGCCCGCTCTCTTTCTATCTTCAAGCGCAACTGTGTCTCCCTCACTGGCTATATAAAACAGATTCCATCAACCACAATTATGGAAAGGTTTGCGTCATTGTTTAACGGGTTTTGAACTTAGTTACAAAATATAGGACTTTGAATTGTGCGATTTCTGCCTATGTTCGTGAAAAGATGCTGTACTTATGAATTTCTAACTCGAAAACTATCAACAGCATTGGGTTAATTTTTGTTAATTTCATTTGAGAAGAATTAATCTTTCAGAATAAAGCTTAAAAATTCTAAAACTATCTGAAGAAATATATTTTGAAATTTGCAAAATAAAATTTTGATCATTATTTTCAAAATTACAAAATTAATTTTTAAATCTAAACACCTTCTACATTAAAATAAAAAAATAACGAATTCAATACGATAAAGAGTTTCCGAGATAAAAAAAAAATTTCATAAGCACGACTCTGTTTCATGAAAATAGGCAAAAATTAAACACATTCAAAACCAGCAAAGTGATGATAATCACTTCCCTCTCCTAATATATTAGTTTGAACAAAACCCCCGACATCGAGTGTAAAAAGTCATCGATTTGCGTGGAATAACCCTAAATAGAATAAGAATCCTATATTCGACACTCTGTCAAATCTCTATGGGAAGGACATTGGGATCGCCCTCTCGAAGAGGATAGCGATATTCACCCGAAAAAGACAACAATTACTCTGGACCCATAGCTAAGTACTATTAAGGCCCATTGGCAGAAACCTTCGGACACCTATTTACTTATTTTCGACATAAATTCATTGTGCCAAGGCTCATAAAAATCGATGTGTGCCTCATGATGTCCTCCCCTTGTTAAACGAATTTGAAGCTTTGTTACAATGTCCCCAGTTCGGGGTAAAAAGTAACACCATCTGAGGTAAATTGAAACACATCTGTTTTACTTTTTTAAGTATAAATATAAACACAAATAAACATTTCTAAAAAATATAAACGAAACCACAAATCATTATTAAACATTTTATATACATGTGTTAAACAATCATTGCTTATTCATCTGATTCTATCAAAATCTTTTTCTTCGCTTTCTTTACTTTTGCCTTCATCCTTTTTTTCTACTTTTTGGATTCTCGGTTGTTCTATTGTTCGTCTAGAGCAGGGCTACACATGGGGCTGTTTTCAGCGCCTAGCGGCGAGCAACCGACCGTGCGTCGAGCTGTCCCGTTCCTAAGGGTAGAATCATTGAGGAGAATTGCAGTAATGTAGGTGCGTGCTCATAGGCGCGCGTTTCGCAGCGGCATTTTTTCGTTTTCGTAAAGAATGCGAGTGGCTCATTTCAGGTCGTTTGAATTCGCACTGAGGGGTGTAAAAGAAATGATTATTGATAGACTCTTACACCACACTCTATTTAATACGCGAAAAGGCGATACAATGTGAAATTGCTGAATATATGATGAAAACTTGTATGCAATACGGTGCGTGACACCACCTCTACAGGCGGTTCCAGGTGAGCGAGAGCGCGCGTCACCTCTGGAGGACTATTTATACAGTCCCCGCAGAGGGCCGCGTCTCTCAAGCGACGCCGAAAATGTGCGGGAAATTTTGGCGCGAAAACGCTTCCGTGCGCTGGGAAAAACCCTGACCTGGGCGAGTATAGCCGCCAGATGCGTACGTGGCCATAGCCTGACTCACCCAGGCCTGCGGGGGGAAACCCAAGCGTACCGAAACTACAGAAATGTCGCCTCACAAATATGAAGGCGAAGTAGCCATCAAACCGCTACAGCACCTGCACTACTGCAGTTCTCCTCACTGATTCTACCCTTAGCAACGGGACAGCTCGACACACGGCTGGTTGCTCGCCGCTAGACGCTGAAAACAGCACCCTGTGCAGCCCTGGTCTAGAACATCTTTTTCCGGTGTGTCAGCAAATAGCATGTTTGCTTTATCACCATTTAGAGCGGAGTAAGTAGAAACATGTTACAATTTACCCCCAGCTTGAATTTTTGTATTTTATCTCAGCAAACGAAAAACTAAACATTAAATTACTAAAATGCGTACACATTATAATAAACCAATGTGTACTGATTCGTTTGGGACCAAGAAGCAAAAATTTAAACGGTTTCTAATGACGGTGAATTGCAATAAAAGTGCTAAGACAAAATTTAATTACGTGCTCTACGTACTAAAATTCTGGGCTGTAACCACAGAATGAATAAATAACGCTCGTTTATGTCATCAAAACCGACGGTGCTAATATCGTCAAGCGGCTCTCGCATGCTGTGGGTTGCCAGATTTGGCGTTCAAAAGATTTTAATTGTTTTACAATTTACCCCGTGTTACAACCTACCCCGGTCACCCCTATAATGAATTTTCTACGTTTGCAATACCAGCAGACTTTCCGTTTAAATTTTTACAAGTACAACGCAACAGCTGAGAATTTCTTTCCACATTCAGAATAGAATATGGAAGTAGCAAACAGCTCCCTCTCGCGTTCACAAGGCAGCCGCGCATCTATCGGTGTTACCATTTCTGTGCAGAAAAAAAGGATCAGGAACCCCCACCATAAGAGAAGGCACGGAAGACCGGGAGGAGTCGGCGACAGCCGAGGTGGCTAAGTCAGCTGGCCAGCGCGCAACGAATCTGGAGATCGCGGGTTCGAGTCCCGCCAAGGCTTTCCTTTTTTCTGTGATCCTACATTTGGTGTCAAAAGTGGGATGGGAGGAGCACCGATCGCCACACGAAGCTGTAAGGTCGTACGATGTGTCTGCGACGCGAAAAATAAGAGACACTACGGTCCTAGAAGGTGTGTCAGCGGTGCGAAAAATAAGTGACACATTACGTTGTGCGACAATGACATTCGAGGTCGAATGTTCGTCGCAGGAGGGCCGAGTGTGGGATCAGGAACCCCCACCATAAGAAAGGGCACGGAATAAGCAAGATCGGGGGAATCGGCGGTAGCCGACGTGGCTAAGAGCGGTATTCACAAACGTGTCTCAAGCTGAAGATCGTCTTAAACTTAAGATCGTCTTAAACTTAAGATCGTCTTAAGCATTTGCTTGAGATGCCGCCTAGATTCATAGACGTGACTTAAGATAATCTTATTAGATATAAGCAATTGCTTATTCTAAGCAAATGCTTAAGATCATCTTAAGCAACGTCTATGAATTCCTGATGTCTTAAGTGAAATAGGATCGTCTTCTAGAAAATGATCTTAAGCATCTGCTTAAGAAACGTTTGGGAATACCGCCCTAAGTTAACTGGCCAGCGCGCAACGAATCTGGAGATCGCGGGTACGAGTCCCGCCCGAGGCTTCCCTTTTTTCCGTGATTCTACATATACACTCCGCGTAAAAATTAAAGGAACAATATAATTTCTCGAAAATTTTGGTCATTTTCAAATGTCTGTATCTCTGCGAAAAATGGTCGCGAAAAATATTTAAAACACGCATTATAAAGCTTGAAGTTTCTAGTTTTTAAACCAAGGACTTAATTTTTTTCATCCATTATGATATTGTTTTATCTAGATGAAGTGCAGGGAACGAAGTTTTTTACCTAGTTTGAACGTATGCACCGGACAAACAATTTTTTTGCTCCTATAGAGCAAACATTTCCGTTTCATTTCATTTGTTGGTGTTTTATTGAGTGATTTTTATTGACCGAGTTATTCGCGATCAAAGCAAAAAAGGTACTTTTCACTTTGAACACCTGTAACTTGCGAACTCATGATCGTAGACAAATTTTCAAGAGTGTTTTGAAAAGATAAAAATGTTTCCTTTCAGAACCGTTAGTTGCCAATTCGATGAGGTTTTTTTTTAAATCGTATTAAATCCATTTTAGAATAAACCCAAAAATTGCATATTTGCCATTTTTTAGAAAACATGATGCCACTTCAAGGGAAATTATGGAATCATTCAAGTGTCCACGTTCTTGAGAGGTAAAACTACCCTTTAAACACTTTGCACAATCGATCAGATTTTTTTTCCGTATGTCCTCAATGTCAAACATGCGATATGGTCTAAAAAATTGAACGATCACCTGTTTTACGTTATGATTTTCTTCAAAACTCTTTCTTTGTGCTCGCGGCTCTTGAACAATTGTTGCACTTTTTTTTTGTTAGTTCAATGTCATATTAGTAAAAAGAATAGATTTAAAAAATGTAAGGATAACATTTTTATCCAAACTTTTCGCAATGACGGAAACTGTACTTCAATAACTGGCATTAGCACTACCCAAAGTGCGCTATGAGTTGGTGCATGCGCGGTCGGACCTACGCCTTACTGCGCATGCGCCAACACAGCCAGACGAGACGCTGCGCCACAGCCTACTACTCACGCAGCAACTTGCGACTTTAGATTTGACTTTTAGCGTACTTCTTTTTTTTTTGCATCGAATTATGCCCCGACGTCACGTAACTAAGTACGAAGTCGCTCAGCTTGCGACTCTGTTGGAGGAGGGCCACAGCCAGCGACAAGTTGCTAATTCCTTTGGTGTTAGTCCATCGGTTGTCAACCGTCTGTATGCTCGATTTCGAGAGAATGGACAGTACTCTCGCAGCTCAGGGCAAGGGTGCAGACGTGCGACAAGTTCTCGAGAGGATAGAATGATTATCCGACATGCTCTTCGGGAGCCAATCGTCACTGCACGCCGCTATTGTGGGACAATTTATGAACCGCAGACAGAATCCGCCATGTCCGATCTCCAGTAGTACCATCAGGGGTCGATTGAGACGTTGGCTTGCGTTCGAGGCGTCCAATGCGAGTCCCGTTGCTCACTCGCACACATCAACGGCAGCGTTTGACATACGCTCGGCATTACTTGCATTGAGGTCAGCGACAATAGGCAAATATCCTTTTTACTGACGAGTCCCCATTTTGCCTCCACGGGTATGATCCACGGGTTCGGGTCTGGCGTCGTCGTGTTGAACGCCATAATGCCAACCATACAAGGCCGGTCGTTGCGTTCAATGGTGGATCGGTTATGGTTTGGGCCGAGGTAACACGGTACTCACGTACGCTATTCATTGTCTTCCCACCTGGTGGGCTGACCGCTGCGCGGTACGTGGACGAGATTCTGCGCCCCGTTGTACTCCCTCATACACACACGCATGGAAGAGAGAGTTTGGAGTCAGAAAATACTGCGGGAGTGACGAACCGCGGGGTCTCATCTCTCCATGCTGACGCACACGCAATGAAGTGTAAATCCGATCACGCATTCGTCAACTCGTGGCGACCTTTGGGTGGTGCTAATGCAGAGATGGGCATAAAATTATTTCAAAAGACAAAAATTTTATTCGCGAGTCGTCGAATAAAAATAATTTGAGTTATTTTTATTCCAAGCACCTCGAATTACTTTTTTATTCGACGGGATTCATTCGACGGCAAAGTATGATTTTTTTATTCGATGGGCATTCATTTTAAGCTCCAAATGATTTTCTCAGTTTCATTCGTATTTTTATTCGAAAGTTATTCGAAGTTCGATTTGGGCGAGCCTCAAGAGCCTTTGATCGAAGCCGCCGGCTTCCCGAGCCGAGCGACATTGTATCGTTCACCCGTATAAACTGCAGCGCAGAGTTGCTCGGCGATTTTTCATCGATTATACAGAAACGGAATTTCTTTATTTTTCGTCGTATTAATATGAAAGTGACACCGATGGATTCCTTGCATTCTTCCGATTAAATTGACAAACAAATTATTTAAATCGGACTACTTTTATCGAAACAGGCTTTGCAAATTAATTTTATACCTAATATCGTTAATTATAGTTCAAATTAAATCAGGTTTGGTATCATTTCGATCGGGAATCTGATTTCACATTTTTCCGTTTTTAATGGCTAGTGCAATCCATGTCTTTTATGGCTCCATGGTTTTCGGTTGTCGAGCGCTCGCTTCTGAAGGGTCTCAAGTCATAACGCGGTCAGGCACGCATTTCAACTACAATATTGACAATACCGAAGATTCTGAGGCCTAGAATATTAGCTTCGTATTGCGATGTACTTAACCAGAGTTTCCCATCAATCAATTGAAAAATACATGGATTGGCCAACTAAGTAGTTACAATTAATGAATTGTGCACGATTTTAATGACGCCTGATTTATTATTATTATTATTAACGGGTATAACCCTTTAAATACAATTATTACAAACATAAGAAGAAATAAGAAAAACTTACTACTAGGTTACAAGTCGTTGCACTTAACTTTGATTACGCTTACAAATATATACATATATACAAAGTGTACAAAGTAGTGTCACCTCTGACCGCCTACAAGATACCTAAACACTGATGTTCTGAAGGATGCCAGGGATCCAGAGAAAAGGTCAAGAGAGTGAGAGTCGCTATTAAGTTTGTCGAAGCAATTACAACTCCGAGTAACTGGATCCAGATGACCAATATTGGTCCTGTACTGTTTTGCACAGAATAGAGGGCTCTGACGAAGAGCCCTCCGTGCAACATAAAAATTCACGCTTCCTAGCAGGCTCGGACACTTTATGTGGCTATTAATTAAATTATACAGGAATACAAGATCGCTGGTTGTCCTACGAACTTCCAGTGTCGCCATGTTCAACTGAGTTGCTATATCGGTATAGTCGTGAGACAAAAAACTCAGAGGCTTCCCTAACTGGTAAGACGCAAATCGCAAAAAAAGTATGCTGAACTTTTTCAACCATATACTTCAGGCAGACAGTGCTCGGGGACCACATCTGCGACGCATACTCTAGCTGAGCTCTAACTCAAGAAAAGTACAGGATTTTCAACGTTAACGGATTCCAGAAGTGTATCGCAGAACGCTTCAGAAACCCAAGTGTTTTTCTTGCGGAGTTGCAAATATGGCTAATGTGTTCGTTAAAATCGAAATGGCTGTTAAAATCAACCCCGAGATCGCATATGGTGTCGACGGCTGAAAGAACAGAACCAATAAGTGAATATGGAAAGAATATCACTCTTTCTCGACGAGAGAATCTCACTACGCAACACTTTGATAAGTTAATAGTCATTAAGTTAACAGTACAACAGGATTCCAATCATTCAAGTGTTGATTGAAGCTTACGAGCGTCAGCGAGTGACGAAATACGGATATACAGGGTGTCCCAAAAATGTCGCAGTTCCTTGAAAGGGGTGACTCAGGGGGTGATTTGAAACAACTTTTTCCTTAGCGAAAATATTGTCCGAAGCTTCGATAACGAGATATTAACAAAAAACCCCGACCAATCAGAGCGCGCGCCTTCCGCCCGAGCTCCCGTTGTAGCGTTGGCTACGCGGCAGGCGGCTGCGCTTGTACTACGAAGGTATGAACAAGCAAGTCGGCATGCACCGAAGGAAATCGCGTTACACAGTTTTATTTTAAAGCGGAATCTTAAATAATAATTGTTTGAAGTTTGTTTGAAGAGGACAAGAAATACGCAAATTTCGTTTTCAAATAAGGCATAAACGAAAAGGTAATGTAACAAAAAAAGTGTGACAAGTGATCATAATTCGGTATTGAGGTAAAAATCCGTAGTTTAATCACGGCCAACAGAACTAAATTTAAAAAAATAATATTAGGTGTATGAATAAATTCTTTCAGACTGGATTTACATAATCGGTATAAAGCAACCGAATTTCTATCGCAGTGATATTCGTAAGCTACCAGAAAATTGGCAAAAGGTAATTAACAATAATGGAAATTATTTCGATGATTGAGTTGTTTTTATTTTATTTTTTTTAAATCAAACTGTTATTGAACCCTAAAATCGAACAGAATTTATTTCTACACCTAATAATCACTAATAAATTAAATAACACTCACCCTTACGGGCATTCCTTTCCTTCCTTTCCTTCCTTTACGGAAACCTATGTCACTAAGTAGGTCACTGTGCCGATCCTGGTCATCGGTGGACGAAAAGATTTATGGTAGGGTTGCGCCCACTGCTCAGCTGATCGCAGGTATAACACCACCCGAAGGTAAGGATCGCAACGTCAAGTGCATCCGGGTTAATGTACCGAATATTCACTTCACTGCACGGCCACTAACACTGATCACTTAATTTACTTTTCATGGAACGTGTTGTTCCTACGTTATAAAATTCGTGGCCCCGAAAGGGGCCGATTACTGTTAGTTCAGCAGTTGCTCGATGTGACCACCCTCAGCGTCTATGCACGCCTCAGTGCGTACAATCACTTGCCTTTGGACGGCCAGCAATGTTTGTGGCGTAATATTTGCTACTGCAGCGTGAATTCGAACAACTATGTCTTCCAGTGTATCCACTGGCTGACGGTACACCTCATCCTGAAATGATTGTTGTACAACAAATACAAAACGTAAGTAAAAAAAGAATACTTATAAGAAAAAGTAACAGCAATAATGAAATTACCTTCAGGTAGCCCTAGAAGAAAAAATCCAGCGGGGTCATATCCGGTGACCGTGGGGGCCACGCAACAGGACCGCCGCGGCCGATCCACCTGTCCTGGAAGGTTTGATTTTGGTAGTCGCGGGCAATTGTGGCGTAGTGGGGTCCAGCCCCGTCTTGCTGATAGAACATGTTTCGTCGGATCTCATTTGGAATATGGTTCATGAGATCCGGCAGAACATGCTCTAAAAACACTTTATACGCTGGGCCATCCATCCTGTCTGGCAGCATTTACGGCCCAACGATGTACTCGCCACAAATGCCGGCCCATACATTAATCGACCAACGGACTTGTGCTGCGCGTGTCCGAAGCGCTAGTGGATTCTCGTCGCTCCACAAATGCCGATTGTGGGAATTGAAGCACCCTTCCCTATTGAAGAGTGCTTCGTCCGTCCACAATATGTATTTGCAGAACGACGGATTCCGCTGCACTTCTCCCAACAGCCACACTGAATACTCAACCCGCTCGTCGCCATCCCCGGGGTGCAAATGTTGCACCCGTACATAGCTGTACGGATGCAACATGTTTTTCCTCAGAGTTCGGGGTACCGACATTCTGCTGGCACTAGAAGAAAATGCAGAAACATCCATTATTAGATAACATTTGTTTTCATCAATTAATAATTGCTGCAGTTATCTTGAACTGTGACTTACTCTAGGCGACGGCTCAAGTCGCGCACGCCGAGGGTTGGATCTTCGTTTATGGCGTCCAACACGTTCTCTTCTAGCGCAAGGTTCCGCGCGGCTCTGGGTCTACCCACGTTACTGCCACGCGGCATCATCGACCCCGTCGAGTATAATCTTGACGCCAAACGTCGAATTGTACCCTCGCTGGGGGTTTGAATGTGCGGGTATTCCCGTGCAAACGCACGCACGGTAGCACTTGCGTCCCCGTTGTTCCGGGCGTACACCCAGAACATCGCGTAATATTCTTGAGCGGAGAACATTTCTAGGACGAGATTGCTAGCTGACTGATAGAATTTTTTCAAGCAACTTCCTCTACCCCCAAGTAGTTTCTCTCGTTCCATTATGGGTTAACTCCCACCAGGACAAGAGGCTTTAGGTAAAAAGAAGCCAGCACATTTTCGAAACACACGTGCTTTGCAGAAGTGCAACGGACGAACCATCCTACACTTTCACAAAAGCCCGTGCTCCGTCCTTTTACTGCCAATGTACCCGTTGCTTCGAGATAGACAGCAGACACCACGTGTTTCGGTTCGAAAGGGCCCGAAGAGAAGAGAAACAGAAAGTCTTCGAGTTGCTACAATGAAGAAAAGGCATACCATTCCTGTTTCCGTTTTCCGATACCTCGAGTTCACGTCTGCTACGAGGCGTAACCAATTATGTCATAAATTGTCCAAAACTGTAGGAAACAGTTTTCTACTGCCAACTAGCGGGACAATACGGTCATAAACCGCGACCCTGGCGAAATGCTCTGGCCGATCAGCCTGATTAATTTTAAATACGCCTCGCGGAGTGGCACAGGAAGAAATGGGGTAACTCGCTGACTGCGCGTAGTCCCACCTGCTTCGTCCTTCCTTCCAATTAAAGGCAGGACCCTTATCTCTCGAGTATAAGCACGCGCTCGAATTTCAAAACAAAAGCCCGCGCTGACGTATTCCGTGCCAGAAAAGGTGGGCATGAATTCCGATTGGTCGTAACCTAACCAATCTGCCCTGCATCCCTCCCAAACGGCCACTGACTTGAAGAGGCCCTCTTCACAGCTATGTCTCCTCCCTGATGCCCACCTTCTCTCGCACGGCATACGTCGATGTGTGCTTATGTGTTGAAATTCGAGTGCGTGCTTGTACTCGAGAGATAAGGGATCTGTCTTTAATTTGAAGGAAACACAAAGCAGGCGGGACTACGCGCAGTAAACGAGTTACCTCCTTTCTTCCTGTATCTCTCCGCGAGGCGTATTGATGTTGGATATTATTTTTTAATTGCTAGTTCCCGAAAATTAATCAGGCTGGTCGGCCAAAGCATTTCGCCAGGGTCGCGGTTTATTACCGTATTGTCCTGCGAGTCGGCGGTAGAGAACGATTTGTTATGGGTAATTTATGGCTTAGCTTGTCAACTCAGGGTATTGGAAAACGGAAACAGGAATGGTATGCCTTTTCTTCATTGTAGTAACTCGAAAACTTTCTGTTTCTCTTCTCTTCGGGCCCTTTCGAACCGAAACACGTGGTGTCTGCTGTCTATCTCGAAGCAACGGGTACATTGGCAGTAAAAGGACGGAGCACGGGCTTTTGTGAAAGTGTAGGATGGTTCGTCCGTTGCACTTCTGCAAAGCACGTGTGTTTCGAAAATGTGCTGGCTTCTTTTTACCTAAAGCGTTTTGTCCTGGTGGGAGTTAACCCATAATGGAACGAGAGAAACTACTTGGGGGTAGAGGAAGTTGCTTGAAAAAATTCTATCAGTCAGCTAGCAATCTCGTCCTAGAAATGTTCTCCGCTCAAGAATATTACGCGATGTTCTGGGTGTACGCCCGGAACAACGGGGACGCAAGTGCTACCGTGCGTGCGTTTGCACGGGAATACCCGCACATCCAAACCCCCAGCGAGGGTACAATTGGACGTTTGGCGTCAAGATTATACTCGACGGGGTCGATGATGCCGCGTGGCAGTAACGTGGGTAGACCCAGAGCCGCGCGGAACCTTGCGCTAGAAGAGAACGTGTTGGACGCCATAAACGAAGATCCAACCCTCGGCGTGCGCGACTTGAGCCGTCGCCTAGAGTAAGTCACAGTTCAAGATAACTGCAGCAATTATTAATTGATGAAAACAAATGTTATCTAATAATGGATGTTTCTGCATTTTCTTCTAGTGCCAGCAGAATGTCGGTACCCCGAACTCTGAGGAAAAACATGTTGCATCCGTACAGCTATGTACGGGTGCAACATTTGCACCCCGGGGATGGCGACGAGCGGGTTGAGTATTCAGTGTGGCTGTTGGGAGAAGTGCAGCGGAATCCGTCGTTCTGCAAATACATATTGTGGACGGACGGAGCACTCTTCAATAGGGAAGGGTGCTTCAATTCCCACAATCGGCATTTGTGGAGCGACGAGAATCCACTAGCGCTTCGGACACGCGCAGCACAAGTCCGTTGGTCGATTAATGTATGGGCCGGCATTTGTGGCGAGTACATCGTTGGGCCGTAAATGCTGCCAGACAGGATGGATGGCCCAGCGTATAAAGTGTTTTTAGAGCATGTTCTGCCGGATCTCATGAACCATATTCCAAATGAGATCCGACGGAACATGTTCTATCAGCAAGACGGGGCTGGACCCCACTACGCCACAATTGCCCGCGACTACCAAAATCAAACCTTCCAGGACAGATGGATCGGCCGCGGCGGTCCTGTTGCGTGGCCCCCACGGTCACCGGATATGACCCCGCTGGATTTTTTCTTCTGGGGCTACCTGAAGGTAATTTCATTATTGCTGTTACTTTTTCTTATAAGTATTCTTTTTTTACTTACGTTTTGTATTTGTTGTACAACAATCATTTCAGGATGAGGTGTACCATCAGCCAGTGGATACACTGGAAGACATAGTTGTTCGAATTCACGCTGCAGTAGCAAATATTACGCCACAAACATTGCTGGCCGTCCAAAGGCAAGTGATTGTACGCACTGAGGCGTGCATAGACGCTGAGGGTGGTCACATCGAGCAACTGCTGAACTAACAGTAATCGGCCCCTTTCGGGGCCACCAATTTTATAACGTAGGAACAACACGTTCCATGAAAAGTAAATTAAGTGATCAGTGTTAGTGGCCGTGCAGTGAAGTGAATATTCGGTACATTAACCCGGATGCACTTGACGTTGCGATCCTTACCTTCGGGTGGTGTTATACCTGCGATCAGCTGAGCAGTGGGCGCAACCCTACCATAAATCTTTTCGTCCACCGATAACCAGGATCGGCACAGTGACCTACTTAGTGACATAGGTTTCCGTAAAGGAAGGAAAGGAAGGAAAGGAATGCCCGTAGGGGTGAGTGTTATTTAATTTATTAGTGATTATTAGGTGTAGAAATAAATTCTGTTCGATTTTAGGGTTCAATAACAGTTTGATTTAAAAAAAAAATAAATAAAAACAACTCAATCATCGAAATAATTTCCATTATTGTTAATTACCTTTTGCCAATTTTCTGGTAGCTTACGAATATCACTGCGATAGAAATTCGGTTGCTTTATACCGATTATGTAAATCCAGTCTGAAAGAATTTATTCATACACCTAATATTATTTTTTTAAATTTAGTTCTGTTGGCCGTGATTAAACTACGGATTTTTACCTCAATACCGAATTATGATCACTTGTCACACTTTTTTTGTTACATTACCTTTTCGTTTATGCCTTATTTGAAAACGAAATTTGCGTATTTCTTGTCCTCTCACTTCAAACAATTATTATTTAAGATTCCGCTTTAAAATAAAACTGTGTAACGCGATTTCCTTCGGTGCATGCCAACTTGCTTGTTCATACCTTCGTAGTACAAGCGCAGCCGCCTGCCGCGTAGCCAACGCTACAACGGGAGCTCGGGCGGAAGGCGCGCGCTCTGATTGGTCAGGGGTTTTTGTTAATATCTCGTTAACGAAGCTTCGGACAATATTTTCGCTAAGGAAAAAGTTGTTTCAAATCACCCCCTGAGTCACCCCTTTCAAGGAACTCCGACATTTTTGGGACACCCTGTATAGCTTAAGGTCATCAGCATATATTAGGGACTCAGAATCCTGCAGTTCATGAACGACATCGTTTATAAATATATTAAAAAGAAGAGGTCCAAGATGCACGCCCTGCGGAACGCCCGAGGTTGCCTGCAATGGGATTGACATACGACTTAAAATACGCACGCTTTGGGTACGCCCACTTAGGTAACTTGGAATCCAGTTTGTGAAGCGATTAGTAAGGCCAAAGCTTTGAAGTTTGTGAATCATCGTAGAATGGTCTACCCTATCAAACGCTATAGAAAAGTCTGTATATATCGCGTCCAGTTGCGAGTTAACATCGAGCGCACTAGAGCTGAAGCTGTTGAGAACCGCAAGCTTGGTAGTTGTTGATTTTCCACCCACAAAACCGTGCTGATTATCGTTAATAAAATTGACATAAAAAGGAGTTAGCCTCTCGACGATGAATTGTTCGAAAATCTTAGGTAAGACGTTCAATATTGATACAGGTCTATAGTTATTAACCTTGGATCTATCTCCGCTCTTGAAAATGGGAGTGATGACGCTACTCTTCCACCTTGCAGAGAACAATCCAAGCGACAAAGACAAATTGAAAATGATAAACAGTGGCCGAAAAAGCGAGAAATTGCAATATTTAAGAAATAAGGGAGGAATACCGTCATCACCCGGACCCTTCGCTGTATCGAGGAAACTAAGTTTCGAATATATCTCACTGATAAGAACCGTGACATCCGAAACAGATAAAACACTAGGGTTGGAGTCTAACTTTTGAGTTGAACACATACTGATGCCGGTTGCGTAAACTGATTGAAAGTGAGAAGCAAATAGATTAGCAATATCTTCTGCGGAACACGCGGTAGAAGTATCAAGCGACATGACCCTGGAGACTATGCGATTTGTGTTTCGAGTTAACAAAATCCCAGAAGGCATTAGTATTGTTTATGATTTGCGACTCGACGTTAGGTACGTAGTCGCAGTAACAGGAGTTAGCAATGCGCTGACATTTCGCTCTCAGATCCGAAAAACCAAGGTAATCTTCAAAACGGTTGGATCGCTTGTATCTAGCATGAGCCGCCTTCTTAGCAAAGATAAGTCGCTTGAGACCTGGAGAAAACCATCTAGGATATTTACTATGGCTTGTTAGCCTTTTCGGAATGAACCTTTCTATTGCCGAGTACATATGAAAATACAGAAAATCAATTGCATCGTCCAAGGCAATAAATTGGCAAGTACGTCGCCCCAGCCAATCAGATTCAGATAATGGTAAATTGCCAAGTAATCCCCAGATCTAAAATCATAATAATAATAAGTAGCATAGGACGAAAGAGATTCGATTTCAGCAAGCCTTACAGTCGCTACCAATGCCGGGTGATAACTGTCGAGTGGGATCAATGGCTCAAAAGACACACTGATGCTGATGTCATTGTCATTGGAAAAAACTAAGCCTAGCATGTTACCCTTAGAGTTAATAACCGAATTGCACTGAACTAAATTCACTTCATTGTAGCTGCGAAGTAAGACTTCCATGGCAAGCTGCTCCTCCGAAGATGAGCCCGGACGTGCCCAGGCTGATAGGTGTGATTCCTTGCTGGCCCATGTGATATGAGGGAGGTTGTAATCGCCCAACAAATAAATCCGACATTCCCGATGCTTGAGATAAGCCAAAAGTATTGATTCCCCGTGCCGTGTGTATAACTCTTATTTTGAGCCCGGAGGGAAGTATGCCGCGCCGAAAATAACTGAACATCTGCCGATTTTAATTTCAACTAAGAGCTGTTCCACACCACATAGCGGTAGATTCATCTGAGAGCTAGGAAAAGTCTTCTTAACCGCAATAAGTACTCCTCCCCCACGTGAGAAAATGCTAATGTCAGGATTTCTGTCCATACGATAGATCGAAAAGTTGTCCAGGCCAATTTCCGAATCAGCAATACAGTCCGTGAGCCAAGTTTCAGTTAAAATGATAACATCGTAGGAGGCAGATGAAGATAAAACCGCAATGTGCAGATCATGTAATTTAGTTCTCAGTCCGCGAACATTTTGATAATATATACTTAGAAGAATAATAGCCTTAGTGGCTTCGAAAAGTAACTATAGAAGGTATGCCGTTACGGTACCGTATAGTTTTATTAGTATCACCTTTGTCGTGCAGTTTCTTTAGGTCGGACCTGAGGTTGTCCAAATATTTACGCTCGAGTGAAGTGCGATCTTGGCTGAATTTTAGCGCCCCGGTGTACTCAGATTTTCTTTTAAGAATATTCACGACATCATCAGGAGAAGAAAGTACTACGCAAACAGGTCTGGGTTTATCATCGCGCTTTTTACCTATTCTATAGGTTCGAATATTGTCGTAGTTTGCTGGAAAAATAGTCTTGAGAATGTCCTTAACCGCATTGGTGTCCGTGTTTGTTGCAACGCCGGGCATGGTAGTTGACTCCGTTTCATTATGGCCAAAAATTAAAAGATTACGCGACCTCCTCTGCCGTTCGTTCAACTCGCTTAGAGTTTCCTCAGCATTCATGTGAGTGGATGCACCAGAGGATAACGCAATATTCATGAAATGAGCCTCTAGACGTGCCCCCTTCTCTGTGAGCGCTTCTATAGTTCTCCGAAGAGAATTAATCTCGCCAAAATAGGAGGCCTTGAAATCCTCCTTGAGAGAAGTAATCTGCTCGCTAATCAGGCGCTTAATATTATCAAACGTCAATGCACTGTCCGGCGGCACCGATGGACGAGAGCTTGCGGATGCGGTCGAACAGTCAAGGAGTTCGCCAAAGTTCCAAGGATGACCACAACGGGACAAGCAGGCTGGGTGAGAAAGTAACCCACATGTACCACACTTGATGGGCTTGGCTACAGGGGCGCCGCAGCCTTTACATATCTTCTTCTCTGTCTGAGACATTAGTCTGTCACTGTGTACTAGGTTCAGGTGACAGCCACTCGAAACGAGACGTAAACACAGCTGGTTAAGACAATAGCTAGCGTGTACGTGCAGCAAGTCCGTATGTGTTAAATATACATAGAGACGTCGTGCATAAGCACAACAATGGGGCGCGAATGTAGAGATCGGCACAATTAAAATGTAAAACTTATATTACACGCAACTAATGCAAGAGCGCGACCCGCCGCTTTGGCATTCACGTCGGACACAGTTCTCACACAACTTCACTAATAGAAGTGCGCGGAAAGGACCAAAAAATCACTATTAAACACGAAATTACAGGAACGAACTATCAAACGACCTGACCTTTCGAGACCTTCCGAGAAAGATTTAATTGCACTTAAAAACTGATTAATAATTGTAATTAAAAGAATACTTTTGGACGTGTAACATGAAGCCAGCCCCGCACGCATATGGTTGCGCGCATCGTCGAAAGCATCAGAAAGAATATGTATATACTAGGCGCCAGAATCAGCTTCCCTTCGGAAATTTGGCAACGTTGCATGTCGGATCCCCCTATGTCGAAATACCACTGAGTTAAGCCTAGTGACAATGGTCACAATTTTACAAGTTATTATTTAGTTTGCTAAAATGAATTTTTCTTGATAAAACATTACACGTAAGCGGATGATGGGCTCGATTCCTCATCTAAATATTTGGCAACGAAGTAGCATGTATCGTAGGTAGAAAGTTTTTAGACTGCCAGGCCGAAGTCTAAGTAAACGCACGAAATCCCCATATCGGTGTTCCAACACGGGAGGGCAAGAGAAGGCGTTATGCTCGCCGCGACCCCGAGCCGCCGTCCGCATAAGACGGTCTCACTTGCACATAAAGCCCTGTCCTTGTTAGCACCATCCCTGTCTACCGCATACTCTCCGTCATTCCCGCGAATTGGCGCTTAAAAACATCGATGTATCGTTAACATCTCTACTTCAAGTTCAAATTTTATTGTAAATTATTGAAACTCAAGGTTCGTAATACAGTTATTAAATTTTTTTATTTGTTTGTGAGGAGAAAGAAGGGATACGAAAGGAAGGAAGGCAAGAGTATATCCAACTTTTGATTGAAAATATGTTTAATATTTAATTCTTTTTCTTCAACGCGTGAGTATGGCTCTGAAAAAAGCCGTTTGGTGTCTGGCGTCCTCAAGCCTTCAATAGTTGGTTCAAAACCCATTATTGTCGATTACCGACGATAATCGATTAGAAACGGATCGTCGACGATTCGCAAAATATTCCGGCCTCCTTCTCAAATCTTCCCATATGGTTTGAGCCTAATCAATCTAACCGATAGCACTGCATGTTTGAGTTGAAAATTTCTTTGAATAAGTAAAACATTAAGAAGAAATGTTTCTTAGAATTTCATGAGGAACAAATAAGCACCACGTTCGTATGTTTAACAATTATACAGCGTTTTCGCCATACCACAGATAATGCTGGCGTAGCGGTATGGTCGAGCAGGGTTTACCAGGCCAAAGGTGTGTCGCACGTGTTGACCGCCGTGGCATTCTTTATTATATTATTACTTTATAGCAATACCTAGTTGACTGCCACATTTTCTTTCGTGGAAAAAGTCCTCAGGGATGGCATTAATCGTCAAGTCTTCTTTCGCGACAGTATGAGGACGATGGCTCCAAATATTTCTGTAGCAGACAGGGCGCCAATTACCGATTATTTGGAAGGAGGATTTAGTTCAAGGGAAATTAGTTGGCGTGTGCCATGCAGTACTAAAACCGTACGATTCTGGATCAGGAAGTTTCAAGAATATGGATTATCGGCTGTGGTGAGCGACTGTGAGGCCGGTTGTCACCGGAAAACCACTCCTGATCAAGACACCGAACTGGTCCGACGAATAATGGAAAATCCATTCGTCCCCCCGGTAGAGGTTGCCCGGGATATGGAATTACAAATTTCCGCGACAACTGCTCGACGTCGCCTGCGAGATGCAGGTTTGCGCTGCTGTCGGCCCGCGCGGAAAATCGCACTAACACAAAACCACTGCGATATTCGCGTTGGTTTTGCATTGGAACATCTTGCAACCGCTGCGGAAGATTGGGATACCACCATTTGGGTGGACGAAAAAGTCTTCTGTTCGGCTGTTGACAGGACACCTTATGTGTGGCGGCCACCAGGCCAGCGGCTTGATCCCCGATATGTTTTACCCATTGAACGTAGTGGGCGAATTACCTGCGTAATGTGGGGATGGATTAGTGTGTTTGAGCCGGGAGAATTAATTGAAATACTAGCGAGAATGAATGGTATAGCGTATATACATATTTTATAAAATGTGTTCTTGCCAAGCGTAAGAGCACTTTTCCTGCCTGAGGACGTACCCATCATCCGCCTCGTGCAGGACAACAGCGCTGTGCACACATTCTTCATTGTGCGGCAATGGTTCGCCCAGCATCCAGAGATTCATCTCCTCGATTGGCTAGCGAAGTCACCAGATCTCAATTTAATTGAGAATGTGTGGAGCGAAATGAGGAGAAGGTGGGTTCATGAACAAGAAAGAACGAGAGCAACTCTGCTCACTCACGCTCAAACCATATGGAAAGATTTGAGAAGGAGGCCGGAATATTTTGCGAATCTTCGACGATCCGTTTCTAATCGATTATCGTCGGTAATCGACAATAATGGGTTTTGGACCAACTATTCAAGGCTTGAGGACGCCAGACAACAAACGGTTTTTTCAGAGCCACAATCAAATCAAACACAGGAATAACTCGGTTCGCTTTAAAGAACATTTTAACATAAAACGACTCTTTTCAGAGCCATACTCACACGTTGAAGAAAAAGAATTAAATATTAAACATAATTTCAATCAAAAGTTGGACATACCCTTGCGTTCCTTCCTTTCGTATCCCTTCTTTCTCCTCACAAACAAATAAAAAAAAAATTTAATAACTGTATTACGAACCTTGAGTTTCAATAATTTACAATAAAATTTGAACTTGAAGTAGAGATGTTAACGATACATCGATGTTTTTATAATCGATATTGGGACATCGATATGTATATCGAAACCATCGATGTTGTCCTAATGGATTTCGATGTTTTTGATTATCATTATGCTAAGTTTAATGCTTCATCAGCTTTAGCAGCAGTTCTTAAGCAAAGCAATCAGAATTGTACGAATATCAACCCACGATTTTCAATACCGATAACTATCGATAGTGAAAATAAGCTATCGATAGTGAGGACCATCGATATGGCTCCTTCATAAGAAATAACTAGCCTCTTAGCGCCAATTCACTGCACGGGAATGACGGAGAGCATGCGGTAAACGGGGATGGTGCTAAACAAGGACGGGGCTTTATGTGTAAGTGAGAGGGGCTTATGCGGACGGCGGCTCGGGGTCGTGGCGAGCAGAACGCCTTCCCGTGCCCTCCCGCGCTGGAACACTGATATGGAGATTTCGTGCGTTTACCTAGACTTCGGCCTCGCAGTCTAACAACTTTCTACCTACGATACATGCTACTTTTTTGCTAAATAGATGAGGAATCGAGCCCATCCTCCTCTTAGTGTAATATTTTATCAAGCAAAATTCATTTTAGCAAACTAAATAATAACGTGTAAAATTGTCACCATTGTCACTAGGCATAACTCAGTGGTATTTCGACATAGGGGGATCCGACATGCAACGTTGCCAAATTTCCGAAGGGAAGCTGATTCTGGCGTCTAGTGTACATACAGTCTTCCGATTGTTGAAAAGCCTTTGGGCTCGGATTATCGGGAAAAACCTATCTACCCCACCGTTTTGCTTTCTCGCTGCGAGCCAGGACCTTCGGGCCCCAGTAGACCGCCCGTTGACAGCCGAGAGCAATAAAACCGCAGGGCCACATAAAATGTTCATGTTTTTGATAAGTGTTGATGAAAGTATTACCAATGGATTTTGTAGGGTTTCCCGATGAAAATGATACCAAACCTGACATAATTTGAACAATAATTAACGATATTAGGCATAAAATTAATTTGCAGGATTGAAAGCCCGTTTCGCTAAAAGTAGTCCGATTTAAATAATTTTTTTGTCAATTTAATCGGGAGAATGCAAGGAATCCATTGGTGTCACTTTCATATTAATAGGGACTCCAGTACGGAGCACTGACCTAAACACTTGTTAACGCGTAACTTTATGCACGGTTTTCATTCTCGTAATAAAAGTCTATCTACAACAAACTCTAAAATTACTAAGAAAGCACGAGTGTCTTCTCTACATCGTAACAACAAATTTCTGGTGGCAGCGGGGGATAGACTACGATCGTCGAGGCGATCCACGAGAAGAAAATTCGGTCTGAGGATCCGTGCATTTGGGACGCACCAAGATTATCGAGGTGATCGACAGAAGACACAAAGCATCAACGAAGAATCCATGCGAGTACATCTTCTAGTTACCCTGTAAGTAACAACACAAACTATATGAGAATGTCGTTCTCCACGTATCGCGAGCCAAAAAATAATACCTCGACGGACGTGTCTGGTAGTGAGCATGAGTTCAAAACTAATCAACCGGGTGAAAGTACCGAACTCGGTAATGAACGCGAGCTCGACCAACCGGGTACAAGTGCCGCACCCGCGCCAAGAATTGCATCTGCAGCAGGAACTTCTGATAGGGCTAACCATGTTAGTAGAGCCACTACTAGGGAAATTAAAAATATTCGTCAGAGCCTCGAGTTAGTTACTACGTTTGACGGCAAAAACATTTCCGTCGAACCCTTTATTGGAGAAATCAAGAGTCTATTCGACACCACCGCACCAGCGGAAGATTTCTACGTACGGCTTCTCCTAACCCAAAAAATAATAGGCGTTGCTCGTAGAGCAATAGATGGTAGCATTCCTACAACAATCGATTCATTATGCTGAATCTTAAGACAAGAATTCGGAAGTATTAATAGTTACGAATTAGCGGTGCAGAAACGAATATCAATCAGGCAAGGTCGGGATCCCGTGCTCGACTACGTAAAGCGATTCACTGAATGCCAGCGCGAAGTGCGCCGGGCTGTACTTGACGACCCTCTTCATTCAGCGGTATATAAAGGAGCAATACAGAGTAACGAAGATAGATTAGCATGTACTCAATTCCTCCGTGAGTTAAACGGAAATACCCGTCTTCTAAGCACTGCCATGAAGCCTACAACACTACGCGAAGCTGCCGACTTCGCTATTCAGTTCGATCAGGAAGAATCGGTAGGGCAACAAATAAATCGTGGCCTCACTCCGCATCGCGATCGTGAACATCAGGAGCCTAGACACACATACGATAGGAACCAACGAGGTCTCCTTGCTCGACGTGGGTCTACGACTAGGGCGCAGCACGGTAGAGAAGAATCGCAGTCCTCTTTACGGTGCTACAACTGCAACGGACCTCATTATGCAAGCGAGTGTCCTGAACACAGGGTCCAGAGGAAACGCGATCGACCACGTTCCGCACTGCGATGTTACACTTGCAACGGGCCTCACTACGCAAATGAATGTCCTGAACGTAGGGATTTAAGAAGACGCGACGACCCGCGTGAAAATCGCCGCAATGAAAGAAATTTTCAATCAGCCGAACTAGCCACGTTAACGGTTAAAACACCTAGTGGACCTCGCGAATTCTTGCTTGACACCGGAGCCTCAATTAATCTCATTTCTGAAGAAGCTGCACTGGGGTGCCCGCTAAAACACAAAACTTGCAAGTATTCAACATCCAACGGAAGCGAAGGGGAGTCCAAATTTTGCATCGACCTACACGGATACGAGTTCAACGTAGTGAAAACGGGGACCCTCGGCCAATACGACGGATTGATCGGTATGGCCATGATGAGATCGGAGCGTATCAAGCTCGACATGGAAAAACAAGAGATCATTTTCATGGCACGAACCGCATCGCCAAGCAGTTGCCCAGCGAGAGAAGCACTTTTACGCGAGAATACGAGGTTAGGACACGTCAACGAAAAAGATGCGGCCGAGTTATGGGACATTATTCGACTTTATCCGGATATATTTGTTCACCTCGGTGACCAGCTCCCCGAAACGGATATTACGGAACATCGGATAGATACAAGCGACGACAGACCGGTTAACGTGAAACAATTTCGGTATCCTGTTGTACACAAGCCAGAAGTTAAAAAACAGGTTACGGAGATGTTGGAAAACGGTGTAATCCAACCCAGCAAATCTCCCTACAATTCTTCCCTATGTATCTAAAAAAAATGGATGCATCGGGAGTAAAGAAATGGCGCATTGTGATCGATTTCAGGGAATTAAATCTCAAGACGCCACTGGATAATTATCCCCTCCCACACATGAAAGAAATTCTGGATTCTTTGGGGCAGGCTCGCTCTTTTTCCGCATTCGACCTGGCAAGC
Organism: Andrena cerasifolii; assembly: GCF_050908995.1. Lineage (NCBI taxonomy): Eukaryota > Metazoa > Arthropoda > Insecta > Hymenoptera > Andrenidae > Andrena > Andrena cerasifolii. Next base: position 230,415 of record NC_135122.1, on the reverse strand, counting down.
GGGTTTCATTAAATTCCTCTTCAAAAGCCACATCGCGAAAAGACCGCCATCTCCACGGCCGATGGACACTTCGAATTTTGTAGGATGCCCTTCGGGTTAAAAAATGCTCCAGCAACATTTCAGCGGACCATGGATAACGCCTTGACTGGTCTTATAGGGACCGTATGCTTCGTTTATCTAGACGACATAGTTGTCTTTGGTAAAACCTTGAAGGAGCATAACCATAAAATTCGTAAGCTCTTCGATAGATTGCGCGACAAGAACCTCAAGTTGCAGCCCAACAAGTGCGAGTATTTGAAGCCGGAGCTTGGATATCTGGAATTTGGGGTAGACCAATGGGATGCTCTTCAAACCCTGAAACTAGATTTAAAGAATTTTTGCGCACTACAGTTTCCAGATTTTACAAAACCCTTCGTCTTAACTACTGACGTCAGCAACGCAGCAATTGGCAGCGTTTTGGAACAGGAGGATGAAGGAAGCTCGCTGAGGCCAGTCTCTTTCGCAAGCAGGAGCCTAAACCCGGCGGAGAAACACTATTCGACGACTGAGAAAGAGTTGCTTGCCATCGTCTGGAACCTAAAACATTACAGACCTTATCTATTGGCGAAGGAATTTGTAATCCAAACCGATCATCAACCGTTGACGTGGTTAATGAACGTGAAAGATCCTTCGTCGAGACTTATGCGATGGAGAATTTCAATGGAGGAATACGACTACAAGATCTGTTACATAAAGGGTAAGCAGAACCTTGTGGCCGATGCTTTGAGCCGTAACCCAGTGTGCTTTACCGAGGTACAACCACCAGGCTGGCGAAAGAATTTCGTATTCGTAAAGGAGGTCTCCGAAGATGCGCTTCCACTCCAATTCGAAATGAGTAATAGGAATTAACTAAGCAAGATGCTCGAGGAAAATAACCTTTTACTAGTGGTAGCCGCATACGAAAAATTTGACAAAGCAACGTGTCAAACTTTCCTAACCGAGGTGCTGCAGGATCTGATATCTGACGGTATCAACTGCATTTACATGAACCTGGCCAAGTTCGAAAACTTGTACGAAGGGGATAAGAAAGAACTGAAGATGATCTTGAGGGACATCTTCAACGACCCCGCAATTACCGTGGAGCTAGGAGCAGAGCTACTGAAGTAACCCGAAAACGGGGAAGAACGACGACAGATGTTACAACGATTCCACGAATCTTTAGAGTTTGGACACCAAGGAATAACCAAGACCCTGAAACTTCTCAGCAAACGTTATTACTGGCCCGAAATGCACCGGGAAGTGCACGACTACATAGCGAGCTGTGCAGAGTGTCAAAGAGAGAAGATCCATAGACAGAGAGAGAGGGCACCTATGCAGATCACGGACACTGCGACCGAGTTCAGCCGGAAGATAGCCTTGGACATTGTGGGGCCACTCGAAACCACCGAACAAGGGCATTCGTACATCCTTAAGATCCAAGACAACCTGACTAAATTCGTACAAGCCTACCCTATCAGGCAAGCAACCGCTGAAACCACTGTTCGAGTCCTCTCCAAAAAATATATCTCTCATTTCGGAATACCACACATGATATTGACAGATAATGGACAAATCTTTATCGCCGAATTGACGGAACAATTCTTTTCGATGTTTACAATTCAGCACGTTACAGCCACCCCATTCAGGCCACAGTCCAATGGAAGTTTGGAACGAATGCATGCGAGCCTAAAGGAATACCTCAGGGCAAATCGAACGACGGATCGGGACTGGGACGACTTGCTCCCATTTTTCGTCAATTGCTACAACGGCACGGAACACAGCAGTACCGGGTTTTCACCTTATGAACTCGTCTTTGGGCGACAACCCACGGTACTCGATGACTTACTGGAAGACGGAAACGAATCCTACCACGATTACCTCCATCGTCTGCGCCTGAGGATTAGAAAGGGTGAGGTAATGGCCCGAAATGTGAACACGGATTACAAAAGAAAAGTCAAGGAGACCTTCGATAAGACCGCGAATCATCGAAATTATGAGATCGGGGACTACGTGTGGTTGCGTGCACACGAGAATAGGAAGATAAGCAACCCGCTGCATCCTAAATTTGAGGGGCCTTATGAAATTATCGATATTCTCAACGATACCAACATAATGATTAGAAGGCCCAACAAACGTGAAATAGTACACATCAATCGAGTCAAATTCGCTAACTTTTCTTCTGTTACGGGATAGCCAACATGGCAATTCAGGTTCGAACCTTATTTACATCGGAGTCACGATGGGTCACGGTAAAATTCGGTCTAATGATATTGTCTGGTTGCGTATTGATGTACGGAATATATAAATTTAAAATTTACAAATTGGCACTCTGCTTATGTAAACCATGTACATATTACAACGTAAATTGTTACAACACAAATAACGATTCAAGCAATCATAACACGATAACTCAGCGCGAGTGTTTGTTACAAGAAACGCCCTCGTTGCGACTTGTTGTCTTCTCGGCGGAGTCAGAGGTACGTCCACCAACCTCCGCAACAGCTACAGTACCAACCACTTCTCAAACAACCCATAAGACGAAAGGAAGGGCAAGACGACCGAAGCTCGGTGCCCCATCATACGACTTGAATTGAGGAGCACCAGTACTTCAGGGTTCGAGGACGAACTCCAATCTTGGCGGGGAGGTGTTACGCTATGCGCCAGGCTGGCGCCAAAAGACAAGGATCATCCCGAACCCGTGACAAAGGACCATCGCATAACTTCTCGTTAACCGATAGATCCTAGCTCTAGATCTCTCCGGACCTTCGGAATAGATCTTGGCGGTAGATCTCCCAAGAGGATCTTCCCACCTGATTTTCCCGCCTAAAAAAAGAAAGCGTCGTGCCCTCAAGGGGTATAAAACTCCAGGAGCTTCACCAACGTCAGGGACTCCAGTACGGACCACTGACCTAAATATTCTCGTAATAAAAGTCTATTTACAACAAACTCTAAAGTTACTGAGAAAGCACGAGTGTCTCCTCTACATCGTAACAACGTGTCGTGACTCCGTTGGTCGTTGGAAGGAGGTGTTTTTGTTTGCGACGCAGTGCGTAATGGTTGTATCCCGCCACGTGTTATTAGATTTGCTTTCTTTTATTTCATGTGTTTGTATGCACATGCAGTAGTTTTCGTTTTGTTTAGTTATCCATTTCATTTTTTGAAGTAGTTTATACGAACATAGTTAAATATTAGGGTGCCACTTATTTATTAAGGGAGAAAAAAAAATCAAATTTTCCGCGGGACCCCCCCCCCCCTAATTTTGTTTCATTTGATCTAATATAGTGATGTGTAAAGTTTCAGCTTAATCGAATAACATTAACCCGTGGCGATTTGAACTTTAACTTTAGAAAGATTGCAAAGAAATCTTGCAAACGGCGAAAATTAAGGAATGCAATAGCAACCCCCGCTATTCCATTTTACTTTTATTGTTTCATAGAATTGTAGTTATCTGTAACGGTTATGTAAATCACCGACAGTCAATTGGGACATTTGAAATTAATCTAAAGGTAGGTATCCACTTGAGAGTAAAACTCGCGCGAGAAGCTCTCGAAAGTATTTCTCGCAAGTGGACCCTACGTCCGAGAGCAGAGTTGGCCAAAATATAATCTAATTACAAATTACAAATTACGATTAAAATGTAATTGCGTAATTGATTACACCTTATTTTCTGTAATCATTAATTTAGGTAGTTGACGAAACCAAATGGTCAACTGCCTAAATTAACGATTACAGAAAATAAGGTGTAATCAATTACGCAATTACATTTTAATCGTAATTTGTAATTTGTAATTAGATTACATTTTGCCCAACTCTGCCGCGAGAGTAGGTCTTCTGGGTTAGGTAGACTTAATAAAATTGTTGCGTCCTAACAACACTGTACGCTTTTTTGTGGCAACGGTGCGCGCTAGCGACCGACGAAAGACACACTGCACGAATCGACAGCGCGATCTCGATCCGTGTGAAATCAACGAACAAAAACGAAGCATACTACAAATAAGAACACCAAAACATACACAATAAAGATTTTATAAACAAAATTCCCATTTTATATATAGTCGCTAATGTGGCGAGTGTCATATACATAAAATGAGTTCATTTCGACAACCAATATTCCTTATCGGGTACATGAAGTATCAAATAACTGGGAGCAAATTACCTTCAATACGTGATTGTTTTCAAGTGTTATTTTATAATATGAGAGTATCAAAATTAAATTTAAAGGAAAGTATCGCGCTAGTTCTTGAAGAATGTGTAGTGTTTTGGAAAAAAGCGAAAATTCCAACTCGACGCATCCAAAAGTGTAAAGAGCAATTAAATAAATTATATGGAGATTGGCAAAAACTCGTCAAAAATAAAAATAAGGTCGGAGAAGTGTTTAGAATAAAAGAGAAAGAGTTCTCTGACATGTTAGATGATTTATTTGATATAGCTCATCAAAATGCGCTAAATATTATCAAAATTGTTGAAGACAAGCAGTTTCTAATGAAGCAAAGGGAAAAAGGCCGTCCCGGTTCAATGTTAGGGATAGATACAAAGCATACTGGTGTCGACAAACGAAGGAGTGCTCGTGAAGAAGCAGAGAAACAAAAAATGGAAAATTATAAACACATGGCAATGCCAACAACATCAACAGGTATCACACAAAATTGTTTTAGCAAATGCTTATATGCATTAAAAACATAATTTCTCTTTAAAATTTTATTTATTTTCACAGCAGCGATAAACGAATTTTATTCAGAAAGGTCATGTTCAGAGGATCTCGCAAATGACGACTAACAAAGTGAAACGGAAGAAGCTACTAGTCAAGATGAAGGAGCTGCTGGTCCTTCTAAACGAAAACGAGCACGAAAAGAAATACTTACTCCTAGATTGGCAGCAGCACTCGACAAATGTCAGATCAGTGAACGTGATTCTACTCATTTGTTGATAGCTTTTTTAGAGGCAGCTTCACTGGATCCCAATGAATATATCATAAATCGCACGTCCATACGAGGAAGCAGAGCAAAATATCGCGAGCTTTATGAAAGAAAAGTAACAGAAGCCTTCCACGCGTTAAATGTAAAATCTGTTACAATTCATTGGGACACAAAATTATTAGAAAGTGCGACAGGAAAAAAAGTAGACAGATTATCGATAGTAGCTACTGCGCCTGGTGTTGAGCAATTACTAGGGGTACCAGATATATCGAATGGAACTGGCCTAGAAATTTCATCAGCAGTTTTTGATACTATAGAAAACTGGAATCTGTCAGATAGAGTGCAAGCTTTTGTATTCGACACGACAGCTTCAAATACAGGAAGACTGAGCGGAGCCTGCACATTACTTGAACAGATTAGGGCGAAATATTTTGTTTCTTGGTTGTCGACACCATATCTTCGAAATCATTTTAAGTGCAGTTTTTAAGGAACTAAAAGTGGCGCCAACAACTGGACCGGATATTCTTTTATTTAAAAGGTTCCAAAAAAAATGGGACGAAATAAATAAACAAAATTTCGTGACAGGATTATCAAACCCCAAAATTAAAATGATATTAGGAAATGAATATGTCAAAATACTAACTTTCGCACAATATGCCATTAAAAAAACCTTACCTAGACATGACTATAAGGAATTTCTTGAGCTTATTATAATTTTCTTAGGCGGAACTCCACCTGGAGGAACAAAGTTTCGCAAACCAAGTGCTTTGCACTTGGCAAGATGGATGGCTAAATCTATCTATAGTTTAAAAATATATTTATTTCGTCGTGAATTTGAATTAACTGCCCAGGAAGAGAAATCCCTTTTGGAATTAAATACGTTTTTAGTGAAATGTTATGTCAGCAGTTGGTTTTCTTCTCCAAGAGCTGATAAAGCTCCTCTTAATGACATACGACTTTTAAGAACACTTCAAATTAATAAAAACTTTAATAAAGGTGTAGCTGATATAGCTATTAACAAATTTATCAACCACCTTTATTACTTAAATGAAGAGTGCGTAGCATTTTTCCTATTCGATAATCGCATAAAACACGAAACTAAGTTAAAGATGGCACAAAAAATTATAAAGGAAAATGAAACACAAGAAGATGGTGAAGAAGAAATGCGTAAAAAGTTGGTGTTAAGGAAAGAGGCTGTTGATGATTTTTTAAAAGACAACGACGATGACATTTTAATAAAATTAATAGGACAACATTCAATAACATTGTTCTCTCGGCTCGATATTCCAACACACACTTTTAAAACGAATTTCATGGAGTGGATTCACTGAAATGAATACCTAGGTGCGCAAAGCAGGATTAAGGAGTTCAAAATTGTGAACGATAGGCCGAGCGAGCAATTAAGCTTATAACAGAGTTTAAAGATAAAATCACGAAAGACAAAGACCAAAAACAATTTTTATTAAAGGTATAAAATTTTTATTATTTTTCTTTCATATGAGATATTAGATTACTTTATATTATACTGTTTCATTTCTATTGCAGACTATTCAAGATTACCGTCGTAGATACTACAACACTACATTAAATGTACTAAAAGCACCGTTCGATATCTAACTTTAAGTTGAACATGAAATTTTTTAATACTTTAGTTTTTTTTTAATTTTGCTGTGTATCAAATCATTCTGTATGTATTATTTTTGTTTCTCATCAAGTCACAAGATAAATCCTCCAATGAAAATTTGAAAAGGTAATTTCACGTTAAGTTCCAATTTTCTACGTGTTGTCGCCACGGGATAATATTATCCGAATGAGCTGAAATTTGGTGTAGCGCCATTTTAAATCAAAACGAACAAAACTAGGGGGGTCCCATTTCAAAATCAAAAATCGAAAAATAAGTGGCACCCTATTAAATATACAGGGTGTCCCACTAAGGAGTGGACAGCGCGATATCTCTTAAAGTATTGTCGATAAAAATATAAAAAAAATAGGGAATTGCATGGTTCGAGGGGGCCCATTTATTAGCGCGAACGAATTTTGTTTTCGATTATTATTTTAAAAGATACGATGGTCAAGTTCGGTTTTTCAAATGGAACTATTTTTTTTGAAGACCTGAGTTGATAGTGCGTTCCAAGACAAATTCAATAAGCTTTAATGTATACACTTTATTTCCACTGGTTTTTAAGATATTGCGCTTGCAAATTTACTGATTTTCACTGCAAGAAACCCCTCTGAAATGGCAAAAACCGGGGGCGGTCTTACTGACGCCACGGGTGGCACTGTCTGTTGAAATGGATACTTACCTGCCAAAGGTCTACGCCAGAAATGGCAGGCCCAAAGGCTGGACAATTCTTTTCCGTCAGAAATGCTACTTAGGTAGGTACATCTGCGGTGTCGAGATGCGCATCGTTACTTTTATTTCGCACTTGCTTCTACGCTCGGATGGCCGGTTCTTTTGGGAGGGATGCAAGTTGGATTGGTTAGGTTAGGAGGAGTGAAAGTTGCTAGACTAAATTTCAACCATAGGGAGCAGATTGTATCAGAACTAATCGGATTTGCATCCCTCCCAAAAGAACCGGCCATCCGAGCGTAGAAGCAAGTGCGAAATAAAAGTAACGATGCGCTTCTCGACACCGCAGATGTACCTACCTAAGTAGCATTTCTGACGGAAAAGAATTGTCCAGCCTTTGGGCCTGCCATTTCTGGCGTAGACCTTTGGCAGGTAAGTATCCATTTCAACAGACAGTGCCACCCGTGGCGTCAGTAAGACCGCCCCCGGTTTTTGCCATTTCAGAGGGGTTTCTTGCAGTGAAAATCAGTAAATTTGCAAGCGCAATATCTTAAAAACCAGTGGAAATAAAGTGTATACATTAAAGCTTATTGAATTTGTCTTGGAACGCACTATCAACTCAGGTCTTCAAAAAAAATAGTTCCATTTGAAAAACCGAACTTGACCATCGTATCTTTTAAAATAATAATCGAAAACAAAATTCGTTCGCGCTAATAAATGGGCCCCCTCGAACCATGCAATTCCCTATTTTTTTTATATTTTTATCGACAATAATTTAAGAGATATCGCGCTGTCCACTCCTTAGTGGGACACCCTGTATATATTCCAAATATATTAAACATTTATCTCAAGTTAAAGGTGGTGTTTTTATTGAATAATCTAATAAAAATCACACAACAAAACCAAAAAAAAAAACGAAATGAAAGAGAAATGTTTGCTCTATAGGAGCTCTTCATTGGATTTACCAGAAAAAAAGTTGTTTGTCCCGTGCATACGTTCAAACAAGGCAAAAATTTCTGAAACTTCGTTTCCTGCACTTCATCCAGATAAAACAATATCATAATGGATGAAAAAAATTGAGTCCTCGATTCAAAAACTAGAAACAAGCTTTAAAATGCGTTATTTAAATATTTTTTGCGACCATTTTCCGTAGAGATACAGCCATTTGAAAATAACAATGATTGAAATTATAGCGTTCCTTTAATTTTTACGCGAAGTGAATATTATTATTAATATATATATATATATATATATATATTAATTTACATATTATTATTAATTAATACAGGGTGTAAACGGTATACGTAGCGATATTTTAAGGGGTGGTAGGGGAGGTCCAATGGAACATAAAAGGTTCTATGACATAGTGTCCGATCTGTCTCCATTTTACAGTCATAATGCCTCAAAGTTAACATGTCTATGCGCTAAACTAATAGTCGCAGGATTCCATAATTTTGCAAATACATTGGAGGCCACCAGTAGAGTAAAAGGGTCTGAATACATTTTGTTGTATCTCGTATAGTTTAGTTGTTATAAAGGTTTAAACATCGGAGATGTTTGTAGAAAAGTGCGTCGCCACACGCACACAGATGAGCCGTAGCACAAAGACCGCCCGTTGTGAGCTGTTCAAGATGACCCAATAACCGAGAAAGTGCGGACCCCCTACTGTAGCGGTCCCATTGAGGATCTGTTTGGAGTGGCGGAGGCACTTAAGGTCGCCAGCTAGAAAATAACAAACAAGTGAACGAAAAGTCTACACGTGTTGTTAGGCCAGGCGCACAGAGGTGGCAATTTGTTGCACGATAGTTTTGACACTCACAAAAAATGCATTGATTTATATGGAAGTAAGCTCCTTGACGACGTGACTGCAAAACGTGTTGTTGTTTTTTTTAGAAAGCGGAAAAACTGTTTCTTTCCTTTGAGTATGACTAAACTGTCACGCAACAAGCTGCCGCCAATACGGGATTACTCTTAAGTTAATGTGTAGTAAAGAAATACACATTTCGCTATCTACATTTATTTACAAAAGATGCTCGAAATGATTGCTGTTTGCATCTAGACACGCCTGACACCGACGCAACCAATTGTCGCGAACGCGGGCGAATATTCCAGGCTGCTCGCGTATAACATTAGCAGCATGAAATATTCTACCCTGCAATTCTTCTAAGGTTTCAAATTCGGTGTCGGCGTATACTAATGCTTTCATGTGAGCCCATACGTAAAATCCATTGGATTTAAATCCGGGCTTCTTGGCGGCCGCAAAACTGCACCATTTCGTGTAATTACTCGATCTCCCCAAATTCGTTGTATAGCTCGTATAGCTTGTCCCATATGGGCTGGGGCGCCGTCGTACAAACGCCACATTCTTCTTCGGGTGTCCAGGCACACATCTTCTAATAACGGTGGTAAGTCCCGACGAAGGAACTTGGCCTACTTTACACTATTCAGACGCGCCGGCAATATGTGAGGTCCGATTAATTGGTCATCTATTATCCCAGCCCATATGTTCAGGCGCAGCTCATGTTGAAAGGGATCCCTCACAATGTTGTGAGAGTTCTTGGCTTCCCAGGCGTGTAGATTGTTTAGATTGATAATTCCACCACGTGTAAAACAGGATTCATCTGCTCCGAGCACGAGCGATGTGAAATGCGGATCCTCCTGCGCTCTGCCGAGGAACCAACGGCAGAAATTCCGCCGTCTCTCAAAATCCTCAGGCAGTAAGTTCTACACCCGTTGTGCGTGGTAAAGGTATAAGCCTGTGGAATTTTCGATTAATGATTTGTCAATTAATGCGAGTTTGTCAAATATGCGAAAACAAAAGATAAAATAAAAAATATCTAATCATTAGTCGATCACGACCATAACGTCAGTGACTCAGACGTTAATAAACATTTTGCGATACATTTTGTGAATAAATTACAGCGAAAATTAAATGTGAAACTAAAGTTAGAATAGGAAGATTTATAAATGTCACTTTCTACAATTAAACTCCTACAAACCTTCATCACGCAAAAAGCGATGCTCATACGTGTGCGAGAGTCCCATTTCCCGTGCAACACCACTTGTACTGCGCCCCAAGTCATTATTAAAATGTTGCAGGACTTCTTCTTCCATATTCACATCTCTTGCGGGCCCTCGCCCTTCGATACGGGGGAAAAAGGAACCCGTAGTATTAAGTCTCTCGCACAATGATAGAAACAATTGCTCGGATGGTTGTCGCCGATTTGGAAACCGCTCGGCATACAATTTCTTCGCACGTGTTGTGCTGCACCCGGCTTCCCCATACGTAACCACCATGCTGAACATCTCTCTGCATGAATAACCCGCATAATTATCCATGCTTTTAAAAATCACTATCACTAATTCAGTATCAAATCACAATAAACAGTAAAAAAATCACAAAAATCACGAGTTCACAAAATTGAACTTTACGAGCACGCGTCGCACGTCTGGTGATTTGTGTCGGAGACCGAGTGTGGTGACTGTTGTAGGCTGACTGATTTTTCTGCGTTTTCCGTAGCAGAGGAAAACGCCAACGTGAAATTTAGGTGCAGAGTGGATGATTTGCATAGAAAATCAGGGTTGATGAGGGAGTTCGAGTGAACCCTGATTGGCAGTACGGCGGCAGATACCTGCCAGCGGAAGTGTGTTTTTCTGACGCGCGGAAAACACAGACATCCGGATTGTACGTAAAGGGCTGGTAGTCTTGCGACCCCCTAGACCTTTGACCGTGAGTGGCCAGAGTCGCGTACCCGACCTTGGAGTCTCTTAAAACAGTCAGGCGGTTATGACCTTATGACTTACCTCACTCGAAGCGGATTGAAGTTCGGCCTGAACGTGCAATGCAAATGTGCGGCTTTATTTTAATGAATAAATTGTCTGTTTTTCAGTACAGCGGCGGGGGGGGAGGGAGAGGGGCAGCAATACGCTTCATGTAGGGACATAGGAAGAAAAAGAAGACTCCGTGTGCGCCGCCTCTCCTTCAAATTGGAGACGGATCCTTTATCTTTCGAATATAAACACGCACTCCAATTCCAAAACAGAAGCAGCAGTTGACGTATCCGTGCGAAAGAAGGTGGGCCTGGGGGAGCAAAAATTACTGTGAATAGGGCCTCTTCAAGAGAGTGGCCGCTTGGGAGGGATGCAGGTCCGATTGGTTAGGTTAGAATCAATCGGACTTTTCTCGCAGGTAATACGTGAATGCGTGCTTTTATTTTGAAATTCGAGCGCGTGGTTATACTCCAGAGATAAACAATCCATCTGTAATTTGAAGGGAGGACGAAGCAGGCGGGCCCACCGACCAATCACGGCAAGATTACGACCGCGAGCGTCTTTCTGGAAGATACGAACATTAATACAGTCCACAAAGTGTTAATATATTCCCCGCGAAGTTATAAACTAGCTTAATAATATTCGGCATTTTGATAGGAAAAAATGGCACGTTGAACGTTTTCCCTATTTCTTTTCATTCAGCCTCATTGTTCGTTGGGACAAAAGTAGGCTCACAGCGAAGCGAATATTCATTCGTTGTTTACGATCGGTAATTTCATACCTGTTTTCCCAAGAACGTTTCGACAAAATTTGTTTGCCTGCATTTCTAAAGGGCAATCAAGAACTTGGTGCCGTCTTTAAGAATTTTAGGCATTCTTCGGCCTGCGACCCTGACGAAACGCTTTAGCCGATCAGCTTAATTATTTGTCGGGAACCAGGTGTGGTACACAAGTCAGCCTATTTAGTATTTACCTAAATATGCCTGATGTGAAAAAGATTCCACCAATATAGCAATTAAAAAATATTATCCATCAATATGCCTCGCGTTCAGACACAAGAAGAAAAGGGGTAGTCCGCTGACAGCGCGTGGGCCCTCCTGCTTCGTCCTCCCTTCAAATTAAAAACGGATTCCTTATCTCTCGAGTATAAATACGCGCTCGAATATCAAAACAAAAGCACGCGCTGACGTATTCAGTGCGAGAAAGGGTGAGGCGTAGGGAGCAGATTATATTCTGACCAATCGGACCTGCATTTCTTGCAGACGCGAAGTTTCCACCTTTTCACAGAAATATCTCCTCCTCTCGCACGGAACACGTGAACGCGTGTTTTTGTTTTGATAGTTCAACGCGTGTTTATACTCGAAAGATAAGTGATCTGTCGTTAATTTGAAGGAAGGACGACGCAGGCGGGACCACGCGCAGTCAGCGGACTACTTCTTTTCTTCCTGTGTCTCACCGCGAGGCGTACTGATACTTCTTCAGAGTAATTTCGTTTCCTACCCCATTCCCAGGAAAACATTTTTCGATCTAACATAAGAACATCTTCTTTTGGTCGTCGTGCGGGCCACAAGATTAATTTTCGCCTCGTGAGGTTTCCGGGCGTGGCAGCTTCGCAAAGTGATCATGGTCGAGGTAAGTAGTCTCCAGATTCTCCGCGAAGTCGATACGCGGCTTAAGGGGTCATTCTGGTAATCACTCCGCAAAATTCGGCAATATTCAGGATTTTTTTCTCACTGAATACAATGAATAACAATATCAAATTTGTTTTCATTTATAAACCCGCCGGCAGGCACGCGTGTGTACTCAGTACACGGAGGTCAGTTTTTGGCTGAAAAAGCTGTTTTACCGTGATCTATTCTACACAGCACCCCTATGTCTTCTTCCAGCGGACATTTTTGCTTAATGCTACGTACTTGTCAGGTTCAGAATAAGTTTGGAAGTATCTCTGATTGAACGAAAACGAAAGTATGCCGCGTATCCTGCCAGTGAGCGCGCCCGTGTAACAAACCTACAAAACTGCGCCTTTCTTTTTCACATTAATAAAACCAATTAATAAGTACTTAAATACTTATATTTTTATTATATTCTTATTAATCCTACTTTTATAAGGTGTGTTTTGTATTAATATTAAAATTAGCTCAGAGTATCGCGAAACATGAGTGCGATGAAAGAGAGAATCGAGTGATGAAGAGTGGGAGAATCGAACGCATGCGCGATCCTCAGTCAATCGGCGGATCGGCGAGAGTAAGGATCGAAGCAGAAAAATATGCATAGCAATGAGTGGGAGAATCGAGCGTTCCACGCGCGCCTGCGCACTAACCAGTCGATTTGTAGACCGGCTGGAAAACAGATCGAGCGAGTCGAGAATGATTGACGCGTTATAGTCGAACTCCATTCCTATTGGTGCGCTCCCAAAATCCAGAACGTGTATAAATACGGGCACGATAGCCCAGAGAATTCATTCTATTCTATTCGGTTCATTCAATGCCAGTCAAGAATTCTATTTCAAACAGTCAATTATTCAATGTAAAAGGATCATTTAAAGCTTATAGCTGATCCCAACATAAATTAATGCTCCAACTTTGGAAGCCGCTTTGTAGGCCCCTCGGTTCTGTCGAGCGTCCCAACTAAAGCCATAGTCGCTAAGTTTGGCGAGACGTTCAGGCCGTGGAAGCCGCCTTGTAGGCCCCTTAGTTAGTTGAAGCAAAGTTATTAATTCTTATTCTCAGGTTTGTACATTACTCCTGAGCAACGTGGGACTGAGATCACTCCAGGTGGCAAACCTGCCCCTGATGAAACGGAGAACAATTCAAAACGTATCTCAACTTAACATATTCAATTCCTAAATCCTAAACTATTACATAAACCTATTATCATTCTATATTGACCGAGAGTCACTATTCATAATCCAATTCATTCTATCGACTAAGACGTTATTATTAGACATTTAAGTTATATATATATCAAATTGATCGATCAAACGGGCGTTCTTTTGTACCGACCGAGAGTCGCAACCCAAGACGATCAACTTTATTTCTTTGTACCGACCGAGAGTCGCAACCTATTTAATTATTATAATTCCTTTAAAATTATAAAGAGTTAATTTATGTTTGTTTGTATAATTCACAAGTGTTTTCCTGAATAAACACTATTAAGTTAAATTCTTGTTCTTGAATTTTAATTCTTTATCGCACGCCACTCGAACTAATCCTGAAATCCTGTAAGAAGCGTTACATCACGCTCGAAACTGTTACACCCGTGTACTCACAAGTTTCCCAGGTGTCCGTCTCCGATTGCTTTGGTTTTTGGATATGGTTTAGAGAACAGAAAAATAAGAAACAGGTGTCTTTTTATTTTAGCCTGTTTGCATGTTTGGGGGGTGAGAAACCTCCCCTCAAAGGTTTTCAGGTGGTTGTCTCCGATTGCTTTGGTTTTTTAAATTCTTACGAAATTTGAGGAGTGGTTTCTCCCCCTAAACATACAAACAGGCCAAAATAAAAAGACACCTGTTTCTTATTTTCCTGTCCTCTAAAACATATCCAAAAACTAAAGCAATCGGAGACGAACACCTGAAAACCTTTAAGGGGTAGTATCACCCCCTAAACATGCAAACACGCCAAAATAAAAAGAGACCTGTTTCTTATTTTTCTGTCCTCTAAAACATATCCAAAAACCAAAGTAATCGGCGACGGACACGTCAGGAACCTTGTGAGTACACGAGCGCGCTCTCCGGCAGGATATGCAGCTTACTTTCGTTTTCATTCAATCATGGACAGTTCTAAACTGAATTTGAACGTGACAAGTACGTAGCATGATGCAAAAATTTCCGCTGGAAGAATACATAGGGGTTCTGGGTAGAATACATCACGGTAAAACTTTTTTTTTCAGCCAAAACAGACCCTCGTGTGCCGAGTACACGACGCGCCCGCTCGTGTAAAACTTTTAGACGCGACTACTGGCGGGTTAAGCTACTTATAATGTATACGGAACAATTTTTTAAATACACTTTTAATTGTGTCTTTTCAATGTTATGCGGAGTTCAAAATCGCGGCTTTGAAAAGAAATACCTCTCTGGCGGGAGTGATTTAAGCTCACAGACTCATCTGAGACAAAAAAAACCAAACTGATTCTTTATCATTATGAGTACCACTATCGCAGGTGCCAGAATTAGCCACGTAAGTCAAAATTTAACAAAACTACGCGCATTCAAACTTCAAGTAAGAATGAAAAATTCCGAAACTTAAAGGCTAATTCTGGCACCTGCGATAGTGGTACTCATAATGATTAAGAATCAACTTGGTTTTTTTGTTTCAGATGAGTCTGTGACCTTAAATCACTCCCGCCAGGGAGGTATTTCTTTTCAAAGCCGCGATTTTGAACTCCACATAACATTGAAAAAACACAATTAAAAGTGTATTTAAAAAATTATTCCGTATACATTACAAGTAGCTTAATAAATGAAAACAAATATTTGACACTGTTATTCATTGTATTCAGTGAGAAAAAAAAACCTGAATGTTGCCGAATTTTGCGGCGTGATTACCAGAATGACCCCTTAACCCGTACCGGGTTCGGTACTCAGTATCGCAGAATAACCTGCCTAACCGAGTAATATCCGGCATTTATAACCCGAGCAACCCGTTTAACACGGGTTACAGTAATACGGTGAAAATGTTTATAATTGTAACCATGTTTCGAAATAGTAATGAATTTCATTTCAATATCAGACACTCGTTTGTAGAGTGATACGTGTAGGTAAAAGTAATAAATTGCAAGGTCAAGGATTAACTTGGCCACGCCGAAAACGCGGGCGTCTGCCGACGGTGCGGGTTTATGACCCCGTTGTTCGGTGCTTCGGTAGTACCTACCGCATGGACGAGACCCACTGTCGACCAGATGACGGGACCTTTGCCTATTGTGTGAGGTGAAGAAAATATTTGAATGATAGAAAATACTAAACAATGGAAGCTATAAAGCGAAACGGGTATCCGGCTGTACAAAATATTGAAAGACAGAGTTTCGTTATGGGTGGACAATATTAAACGAAGAAAACTTATTTCTAAGGGTATTTGAGTACAATACTAGTATAAACTACTTAATATAAAGAGCTTAACATCCGCCGAGCCGTCCGCATATCGACTGCAGTAATGTTTTATTACCTTATGTGGGCAACGCGGAAACCCCCGGACACGTCATGAGTTTTGGGGAAAACCTACGCTTCGTCCAAATTAATCAATCCTACATACATTATGTACTCGCTATTCAAGGTTCGAATAACTCTTATCGTGGATAGTTTTGAAAATGATAGGAAAGAGGGTTTCCCATCTTATTAATCCTTTCTCTACGACGATTCTCTTCGGTGCAAAGCTCCTGTTGAACGAGACGCCGCGCCAAAAATGTACCCATTGCGCGGACAGTCTTCAGCATTCGGGGCTACATGATACTCTTAAGCAACGCCGCTTTGGCAATGCTCAGAACGTAAACAAAGTAATGGACAGAGCTATATTTTCCTAATGACGTAAGATCGAAACTGCAACTCCAGAGTAAACCTATAGAGTTTTGTGGCGAGCGAAGATAGTTGCATTTCGTGTGTACAACGTCTTGCGGAAAGCGATTACAATCGCCCGGCGGCGTAGCGAACAAATGGCAAATGAAAAAGGCGTAACAAATAAAAGAAATTAATGAATAAAGGATAAATGAATGAAAATCATCTATAACGTACTATTGCGAGATGAGAAGTAGGCCGACTATCCAAAAGCTGAAATGTCACAGGGGCAAGGGGAATCGCCCGCTCGCACCACCATATCCCCTCCAAGAAATCCTACTTTTAGGTTCCTGGCGGTTGTCAATATCCGCGGGCTGTCGTGATTTGTTTCGTTCGTGTTCTGCGTTACGCGACGGACTTAGTTGCAAGGGATTGGGTGGAGCGAGCGTGCGATTCCCCTTACCCCTGTGACATTTCAGCTTTTGGGTAGTCGGCCTACTTCCTATCTCGCAATAGTAAAAAGACAAATACACAGTTTTTTATTAGAAGAATCGAAAATAAGAAGAAAAATTTACGTACGGTAATTTGGAGAATTATCTCCGGAAATAAGCCAAAGCCTGCGTTAAATTTAAAAAATAATAATCACTACTAAAGTAACTAAATCTCACCCTTTCGGAAATTCACCTGCAGCTTGAAAACCTGTGCCACTTAGTAGGTGACTGAACCGATCCTGGTCATCGACGGACGCGCACAGCTGGCCCGAGGTACATGACACCACCCAAAGTTACGAGTCGCAACGTCAAGTTCGTGCGGGCTAATGTACCGAATACTCACTTCATTGCACTTCTACTGTTCACTTAATTTATTTTTCATGGAACGTGTTGTTCCTACGTTATAAAAATTAGTGGAAAACTACATATATAGGTACTCCATTTCTTCCTGTGTCTCTCCGCGAGGCGTATTGATGTCGGATAATACTTTGTAATTTCTAGTTCCCAAATATTAATCAGGCTGATTGGCCAGAGCATTTCGCCAGGGTCGCGGTTTATGACTGTATTGTCCCGCGAGTCGGCGGTAAAGAAAGGTATTCAACAGTTTTGAGTAATTTATGGCTTAACTGGTTCCGCCTCATAGCAGACGTGAACTCAGGGTATCAGAAAAGAGAAATAGGAATGGTGTGCATTTTCTTTTTTCGAACCGAAACACGTGGTGTCTGATGTCTATCTCGAAGCAATGGGTACATTGGCAGTAAAAGGACGGAGCGCGGACTTTTGTGAAAGTGAACGATGGTTCGTTCGTTGCACTTCTGCGAAGTACGTGTGTTTCGCAAATGTCCTGGTAGGAGGTAAGTCATAATGGAACGGGAGGAACTACTTCGGGGTAGAAGAAGTTGCTTGGAAAAAATCCTGTCAGCCAGCTAGCAATCACGTCGCAGAAATGTTCTCAGCTCAAGAATATTACGTGATGTTCTGGGTGGACGCCTCAAACAACGGGGCACAAGTGCTGCTGCGCGAGAATTTACACGGGAATACCCACGGCTCCGAACGCCAAGTGAAAATTCATTTCCACCATTTTTTATAACGTAGGAACAACGCGTTACATGAAAAATAAATTAAGTGATGAGTGTTAGTACCTAGCTGTGCAGTGAAGTGAATATTCGGTACATTAACCCAAACGCACTTGATGTTGCGACTCTTAACTCTTTAACTTTATACCTGAGACCATCTGTGCAATGCGCGCGTCCGTCGATGACCAGGATCGGTTCAGTGACCTAGTGACGCAGGTTTTTAAACTGCAGGTGAATTTCCGAAAAGGTGAGTTTTAGTTACTCTATTGGTGATTATTATTTTTCAAATTTAACGCAGGTTATGGCTTATTTCCGGCAATAATTCCCCAAATTTCCGTACGTAAATTTTTCTTCGGCGTTTTTAAACAGACGTATTCATTATCAACAACAGTGTTTGCCGTTATTGAACTACGGATTTTTATCACAATAACGAATTACGATCATTATTCGTTCATTTCCTGTTACATTACCTTTTCATTTATGCGTTATTTGAAAACGAAATTTACGTATTTCTTGTCCTCTCACTTCAAATAATTATTATTTTCGATTCTGCTTTAAAAAAAAAAATATGTATTCGTCTTTTTACGTTTGACATGATTTTCCTCGATTTATGTTTTATTCGTTATTCACTGTAAATGACAACCAAAAGATGATGAAAGGTATCGATTGCCGTCGTTTTCACAGAGATCTGATGAGAAATGCGGAGCTGGAAGAGTTCTCACATCTTAATGTGTATTCCAACCAGGGCTTGAAACCGTTATTATAAAGATTTCGGTTCTTGAAAGAGTTATGCAGAACCTTTATTCGGAATAACCGTTATAAAGAAACTAAATATCACACTATATAAGAATAGTCAGAACCTTTATATAACAGTTTGAAACAGTTATTTTCGAAACCTATTCAAGCCCTGATTCCAACTCCTTCGAGGGTCAAAAGTCATAAACATGCGGTGAGACATCACGGGGTGTTGTCTTCGCACGGGGTACCAGACGGCATCTCCTTGAGTCGAGTAGCTGGAGGATCACCGTTAAGAGTTTTTCCTTCCGAAAAAGACACCACTTTGGGAATTACATGGAAGGTCAAAGATCAACACCCTATTTCAATGTGGCAGTCTCACCAATATGCGCAAGCTACTATCCGTTTCAAACGCATGGTGCAAACTTTAAGGCATTATTACTGTAAAATGGAGACAGATCGTACACTATGTCATAGGACCTTATATGTTCCATTGGACCTCCCCTACCACCCCCTAAAATATCGCTACGTATACCGTTTACACCCTGTATATTATTATTAATATATACACTCCTCACATTAATTGAAGGATCACCTCTAGGAGCCCGAAAATAGGGGCAAGTTCACATGGTCATAACTCTAGGAAAAATAGTTGTATCGATATTTTAAAAATATGGTTTGAAAGCGTGGAATCTCTACTTTCAGCTGCTTTTTTTAATTTTAGCTGTATTGCTTTTCGGCAAAGTTATAACGATATAAAGAGCAATTGGTCAATTTAAAAAAAAATTCTTCAACTTTGCGATGTTCCAAGGGGGGAATAACATTTTTTACACAGATTCTATTTACACCAGTCGAAAACGACCACTTTCTTGTGTAAAACCAGAATAATATATATCTTGTGCGATTTATTTTGGCCAACTTATTCAACTTTGAAGCAAAAACCGTTTTTTTTAAATTTAGTTGCTCCTAGCAAGCGAATGAATCATCGTAGAACGTTCATAAAAAAGCAATAGAAAGATCAGTCTTTCCTCTTTAAGACGCATCTTCGACTTTTTCGATTCGGTTAAAATTTCGGTCTCTGATGTCCTTTCCAAAATATGCTTAAAAATTGCACAAATTCCATTTTCTCTTCAACTTACTGCATCTTCGCGCGGGATGATCGGAACATCAATGTCTTAAGCTCATTTTAACGCGGAGACTCTGCCGATTCTTTTGAGTGCCACCGGAGCCCGCTGCAGTAATTTTTTACCTGCGGCCTTTATATTTGAAGTTACCGTTTCGGAAGAAGCTGTGGTTTCAGCGGCCGAATGACAGCCGTGAATGCAGTACCGCCGGCATTGGCGTCACCTAATGACGTGGTGCAGACGAGCGGTTTGCGACAGTTTGCCGCCGCAGCAACCTGCCGCGCGCGTCTTAGCAGAACATAAATTTATATGAAGCAGTTCACACGGGACAAAAAGTTTTGCGGCTACTAGGCGGCATGTATGCGTTCGTTTTGACGAGCGCACTGTGTGTGCGTGCGTGCATGCGTGTGTGTGTATCTGGCAGTAGCAGAAGTTGAAACATCAGGGTGCTTCCAGGTCGCCGTAGTTCGGCTCACTTTCGCCTACGTAAGTAGGCGGGTGGGGATAGAAACAAGAACCGGTACATTACCGTTGTAGCCTTATTTTTCCGAAACGATAACTTCAACATAAAAGGACACAGGTAAACAATTATCACAACGGGTTCCGGTGCCACTCAAAAGAATCGGCAGACTTTCCGCTTTAAAATGAGCTTGAGTCAATGATGTTCTGATCATTCCGCGCGAAGATACAGCGAGTTAAAGAGAAAATGGAATTTGTGCAATTTTTAAGCTTATTTTGAAAAGGACAGCAGAGACCGAAATTTTAACCTAATCGAAAAAGTCGGAGATGCGTCTTAAAGAGGAAAGTCTGATCTTTCTACTGTCTTTTCAGGAACGTTATACGATGAGTGGATCACTTGCTAGAAGCAACTAAATAAAAAAAAAACGATTTTTGCTTCAAAGTTGAATAAGTTGGCCAAAATAAATCGCACAAGATATATATTATTCTGGTTTTATACAAGAAAGTGGTCGTTTTCGAGTAGTGTAAATGGAATGTGTGTAAATAAATTCTTGCACGCCGTGGAACATCGCAAAGTTGAAGAAAATTTTATAAAATTGACCAAGTGCTCTTTATATTACTATAACTTTGCTGAAAAGCAATGCATCTAAAATTTAAAAAAAAAACAGCTGACAGTAGAGATTCCACGCTTTCAAACCATATTTTTAAAATATCGATACAACTATTTTTACCGGAGTTATGACCATGTAAACTTGCTCCTATTTTTCGGGCTCCTAGAGATGATCCTTTAATTAATGTGAGGAGTGTATATTATTAATAATATATAAAATAATATATATTTATATTATATATTAATTTATAATCAATATTTAATTTAGACATGAAACCTGTTCTGATGTTACTACTTGCTATTTCTGAAGGTTGTTTTTGTAATAATTAAGTTCAATATTTTGAATTCATTATGGTTTTATTATATTAAATAATTGATTAGTATGTCGATATTTGCCTTTCTTCTCCCCCCCCCCCTCTAAACCAATCCATCCTTTCACCTACCTAGTTAAAAATCTATTTTGTTAAAAAGGAACAAGTGAATTTTCACATTTTTTTGAGAGTCGATTTTCCAGGTCCGGAACAGCACCGGTCCTCGAAAAAGCCAATGTATTTTCCGATCTGTACGTTTGTTAAACAAGTTGTTTGAGTGAAAATTGAAGCCAAGAACATTCACTACATAACTAAAAAGAAAACACGTTCCTAGGATGAACCGTTCTAATTTTATAGCGGATTTTTTTTTTTTTTAAACTGCTTTTTAATACTATCGAGCTGATAAGGCAGGTCATAACGTTATCCGATCGAGCTGCAACTTTAACAATCTCGTTTATACACCAATTGACAACATTTTAGGGGTTCCCGTCAAAGAAATTTGGACATCGATTTCTTGCCACCACCCTAATAAATAGTTATCATGTTTCATGCTTACTTTTTTTAGAACATAACTTATCCATGAAATAATCATTGAGGAAATGAATACACATGTGATTGCAGTTTATCGAAATGTAAATGGTTGTACACATCTTGCTAACACATTGTTAGAGAAAAGTAAAATTTAACTAGTAATTATTATTAAAATATGTATTTGCATTGATATAAGAGTTACTAATCAGTATTTGTATCTAGCAGCAATTTTATTGGTTATTTAGATTGACATCATCCTCCTACAAAGAAACCCCTACATTCCCTAATTGATTACTCCATAGATCAGTGTCTCTCAACGCGTGGAGTACGCTATGAGAGCTCAGAAGTCGCTAGATCTAGTAACTGCAAGATATTGCCAGTCTGTGTGTTCCACACATACAGGGTGTCCCACCTAAGACTGGACAGCGCGATATCTCCTAAAGTATTGGAGATAAAAAAATTTTAAAAATATGTAATTGAATGGTTCGGAAGGGCCAATTTATTAGCCGAGACGATTTTTCTTTTTATTATTATTTTAAAAGATACGATGGTCAAGTTCGGTTTTTCAAATGGAACTATTTTTTTTGAAGACCTGAGTTGATAGTGCGTTCCAAGACAAATTCAATAAGCTTTAATGTATACACTTTATTTCCACTGGTTTTTAAGATATTGCGCTTGCAAAATTACTGATTTTCACTGGAAGAAAACCCTCTGGAATAGCAAGGACCGGGGTCGGTGTTACTGGCGCCACGGGTGGCATTGCCTGTTGAAACTGATACCTACCTGCCAAACGTCTACGACAGGGTTCGCAGGCCCAAAAGCTGGACAATTATTTCCGTCAGAAATGCTACTTAGGTAGGTGCATCTGCGGTATTGAGAAGCGCACCGTTACTTTTATTTCGCACTTGTATCTATGCTCGGATGGCCGGTTCTTTTGGGAGGGATGTAAGTTGGATTGGTTAGGTTAGGAGGAGTGAAAGTTGCTAGACTAAATTTGAACCATAGGGAGTAGAGATCCCTATTTCACGTGTATTTAAATACACGTGTACACGTATATTAAACGTATCTGTCCCTGAATCCGTGTATCTTTTACTACACGGGTACCCGTGCACTACTTCACGTGAATTTAGATACTCGTGTATTTATAAATACACGTATATTAACGTATCCGTATTTTGATTCGTCTGATTTTTAATATCTATAGATATCCCAGAACTCTGGGGGATTGCGAAATTCATAAAAGAATTAATGTATTTAAATATATTTACTAGAATAATATGCGGAAAGTATGGTTTTACAAATTTTCAGATTGTAACTAATAACACAATTATAAAATTAACAAGATTTATTTAATCGATTACCTATTTTGATAGAAAAAATTAAGGCATTACTGGTAATAAGCGAGCTTCTTTTTAGACGCAACGATAATCCTTAAAATTGAAAAACATCACTCGGTTTTATTACACTTATTGCTTAAGTGACCGCCATTGCCCATTCTCCCGTAGTTAATGCCCAATTCTGATCAAAATACACAAAGACGTTAATACACGTGTATTTAAATACACGTGAAATAGTGCACGGGTACCCGTGTACTAAAAGCTACACGGATCGAGGTACGGATATATGTAATACACGTGTACCCGTGTACACGTGTCTTTTTACTACACGTACCATACCGTGGTCCCTATTAGGGAGCAGATTGTATCAGAACCAATCGGATTTGCATCCCTCACAAACGGCTGCTCTCTTGCAGAGGCCCTCTTCACAGCAATACCCAGGGGGACCAAGCTGTCTTTGTTTGGCTGAAGTTTTCCCGTTTAGTTAGCACCGCATTGGTAGGAGGCGCTAGGTACATCACACACACATACCTACGTGTATCAGTGAGCACGACACACAACCTTTCGACGTTGGTGAAATGTTACCATGACGACCGTCGTCATTTAGAAATGTTTGGCGCAGACACGAGGAAGTGTCCTCACTTTCCCTGGTTTACCCTTTCTAATGCCGTCTGACCATGGATTGTCGCGTCAGTGACGCGTATGCAGCAGATAGAAGGATAAACATTGAAATTGAATATTTCTTCTTTTCTTAGGAAAAGAAAATATATTCAATTTCTTTGTATATCCTTCTATCTGCTGCATACGTGTCGCTGGCGCGACAATCCGTGGACAGGTTTAAAGTAAACGGTGCATTACACGTATACACATACACATACGTCCCGATTCACACCAATTCACACATTCACAGTTTAGTACGCACCTCATTGGTAGGAGGCGCTACAAACTCTGCTTCAACTTTCGTAAGAGGGAAGCTTGGCCCCTCTGGCAATACCTCCTCCCTAATGCCCACCTTCTCTCGCACGGAATACGTCAACGCATGCTTTTGTTTTGATATCGAAGCTTGTGTTATATATTATAACCGAACTTGACCATCGTATCTTTTAAAATTAATAATAAAAAAAATCGTCTTGGCTAATAAATTGTCCTTATATTATTGTGTGTGTGCGTGCGTGCGTGCGTGCGTGCGTGCGTGCGTGCGTGCGTGCGTGCGTGCGTGCGTGCGTGCGTGCGTGCGTGTGTGTGTGTGTGTGTGTGTGTGTGTGTGTGTGTGTGTGTGTGTGTGTGTGTGTGTGTGTGTGTGTGTGATTCTTTTACTAAACTACTTGACTAAATTTTAGTGTTCACACACGAACAAGTATTAAATTCCTCGCTGCTCGACTAAATTGCTCGACGTATCTGAATCAGCCTTAAGAAATATTAAGGACTTCATGGAAACAAATTTCACTTTTCACCCCCCCCCCCCCTTAGAGGTTGATTAGGGCAAAATCCTGAAATTGGTTTTTACGTATTCGTATGGGCAATCTTTGGGACTAGGAATCACACTTGATATCTAATCGGGCCTAAGAGATATGAAGGAATTCGAGAAAATACATTTTACCCCTTTTCACCCCTTTAGGGACGGAATTTACAAAAATCTTTCCTTAGTGGACGCCTACGTTATGAAAGGAATGTACCTTCCAAATTTCACGTTCCTAGGTTAAACGGTTTCAGCTGGGCATTAGTTAGTCAGTTAGTCAGTCAAAACTGGTTAATGCTTATAAAAATCTATGTTAATTTTTAAACTTGTCTCAATAAAATTCTGCAATGTTTAATTTTCTACTAATTTTTGCCATATTAAAAACTGACTGGCACGTCAGCAATTCGATAAATATTATTTATAAATTTTCGGCACGCACACATAAAAAGGTTCGCCTCCCGGGCGAATATCCTTTGATATAGATGGATAAAACTATAGCTTTAGTATAGCAATGGGAATAAAATAATATATATAATATATATAATATATATAAATATAATTGTATAATCTTTGTATCCGATAAATAACTATTAATATTTATATTCATTTATATTTCAAACAACTCTACTCTGAATATCTTATTCTATAAAATTAATGTAAATACACTAAGCGCTAGAATCGGCTTCTCTTCGGAAATTTGACAACGTTGCATGTCACTAGAACCGCTGAGTTATGCCTAGTAACATGCAACATTGCCAAATTTCCGAAGGGAAGCCGTTTTGACACCTAGTGTACATACATGTTTACATACACATTTACACAGGATGCACAGTTGTTCACTGGTCTCCTTGAAGAAGCTAATTGGAGAGGTAAAACGAAGAAAACAATGTAAAACATGATGTCAAAAATGGACGCATAACAAGATATACATTTTCAAAGATTATCACTCCTTAAGGGGACCTTCCGGTCTAAAAGTCGATTTTTTTTTATTTCATTTTTCGAATGTTCAACCTTTTAGAAATACGTGTTTTAAACAATTTGTTGAAATTCGTAAAATTCCCAAAGTTATAGACATTTGAGTAGCGGCAAGTGCATGGGTAACACCCGGCCATTCGGCACTCACGTAAAACTTTAAACACGACTTTCTGGAAACAGTGTTCTCAAAACGGTGGGACCTGTATTTCCAAAAGTTATTATCCGATTCGACTGAATTTTTTTTATTTTGAAGAATATACTTCTGGCTAGGGGGGGGGAGGTACCAGAAAAAAATACAAAAAATTGAAAATTTATAATATTCAAAAGCGTTGAAAGGATGAAAACTATAGGGAAAAAGTGATTTCAAACTTCAAGTGTCGTTATTTTTAAAAAAAAATGTCATTTTTGTAATTTTTTCTGGTTTCCCCTCTAGCCAGAAGTATATTCTTCAAAATAAAAAAAGTTTCAGTCGAATCGGATAATAACTTTTGGAGATACAGGTCCCACCGATTTGGATCAATTTTTTGACGTCTTGACTTTAACGACTCTCCAGTGCCGTCTGCAATGATTAATTATAAAACAAAAAATATATTTCTGTAGCTTAAGACATCGTTAATACAATGCAAAAAGTCCCATTAAATTATATATAGTAGTTTCCCTTTAATTAATTCCTAAATATCACCTATTTTGGGGGGCTCTAGACCGGAAGCTCCCCTTAAGTCACAAAGTTATAATAGATGATCGAAATGGCCACCGTTTTCTTCCATGAAAAAATCAATGCAGCGTAACGGTGATTGATGAAGGTCATGGAAATGTACTTAACGTGATATTTTCACTTGCACTCCACAGTTTGTCACAATTTTGAAACCCCTCCAAATAAACTGTTTGCTTTATTGCACCCCAAAAATATGAATCTGATTGTGACATATCTGGTGATGGAGGTGCCCATTTTGTTGATCAATAAATAAATAAATACATAAATCTCTGCTCTGATAAGTATATCAGTTCAGATTACGCTATGTATTGACACGTCGGGTTATACCTTTGAAGATTTCTATCTCATTGAGTATCGATTTATGACACAATGTTTGTAGAACATTTTGTTCCTTAATTTATATGCCTTATCACCTCCTTTCAGGAGATCAGTGAATAACCAGACACTCTGTACACTGAAAAACTTGAGTATTGTTTGGAATAGATGCACAGCTATTTCTTATTGATGTGAACTTTACCTCTGGGAAACCTTTTCTTTCACCGAAAATTTATATGGATCGAAAGCACGTATCAAATAACATTGCAGAAATAACAATTTTGAGTTTAGGAATCTATTCGTTGAAAAGTTATGAGGCGAAAAAGTTGCAAAATTTTTACATACTTTCTAGTTTCTTTGTTTTTTCGAAACGGTTACATTGAGGGATTTCGACAGCATAAAATACTTAGGCTGAAAAAGAAATAAGGTAATTACATATATTTAAAATGGTAACGTGGAACTTGTGTTCTTTACGACAGTCTGAAAAAATGCTCTAAGGTAAATATCCAAATTTCTGTTGATTTAAGAGGTAACATGTCATAAAGAAGGTGTAAAAAATTTGTTTGTAATCAAAATTTGCAGAGTAATTGATTAATTCTTTAATAACAAATCAACCAATTCAAAAACTATTTAAGAAAGATATTTCAAGATGTTTAACTATTAATAATTTGTAATTAAATATATAATGCTCTAAATGTCCGTATTTCTGCTCATGAAGAATAGCGATGTATGTATTGCCCCAAACTCGTGCAACACTCGCGTAAATGTTTAAATAATTTAGAATTAGTTTCTTGCAACTATAGTACAAATGTAACGCATATAATAATAAAAAAAAAATACGAAACGAGCAGAAATGGGGACATGAGCAGAAATTAGGACATTCACCTTAGTATGGTTGCAGGAGCAAGGGCTACTGAGAATTAGTAAGAATTGTGGTGTTCATCGCAAACCGATGAAGTGATTTGAAACAGGTCAGCATGGTGCTAGACGTTTTATTTGTATAAGAGGGAAAAGCAAATGTCGTCATTTTGCTGGAATTGTAGATTCTTTCTTTGAAGATGTTCAATTACCTTATGACAAAACGATAAAGTATATTGTGCACATTCCTCTTTCTAATTTGTCCACAGTATTAGTATTGGTTGGGGCTAGATTAGTGCGGGGGGGCGCATAAAGCATGGTAGCAAACCGATGTGAGTTTGGGCCTACATTGTATAATCAATACTACTAAAAAAAGTATCCTTTCGAATTGAAGCATAATAGTTGGTCGCATTAGAGGTTAGAATATACATAAAAATTTCATAGTCCCTTTTACTTAATAAGTTTTTACTGAATAGATTCTTAAACTCAAAATTGTTATTTTTGCAATACTTTCAATCCATATAAATTTTTGGTGAAAAAGAAGGTTTCCCAGAGGAAAAGTTTACCCTCTTATTGTATAAAATCGCGAAGAAAAGTATTGTTATGGCAAAATTATGTGAACAAAAATAACAGAAAATGAACGTAAGAATTTTAAGATTTGCATAATTACCTCGTTTTTTGTACAAGCCATGTTGCTTTAAATCTATTTATTTGTTTATCAGTAATCAACTATAAAAACACATTAAGCACTATACACATGATTTCTGCGTAAAACTTTTCAAAGATTACATTGTAGCCTGTTTACTTCATTACTATTGAATTATATTTTTAACGAAGTAAATATAACATAACCCCTAAGAGCTTTCAGTGTAACATAACTCCAATAAAATTACACACAGTTGAGCTCACTACCTACTAAAAAGTAACAACTTCATTCACTATCACTGAATGTAAAGTAATGATTATTATTCTTCACAAAGAACTTTTTAAACAATTAACAAGCAGCACTGGCAATGGTCGGATAACCAATTCTAACCACCTTTGTTTTGGAAAATTCAGATTAACAAGGAAGATATATGTTATATGATTTGTATCTTGTATGTAGGTCGCATAAGTTCATATGTATGCTTTTGAACATTTGTATTAAATACGTATTAGCCATAAAGACAATGTTATTAATTTCATGAACTAAAAAAATGTGACAATTACTTGAAATAATATTACTTTAACGGATTTCTACTTAGATTATTGTTTCGCAATTTATTGTGAATTAAAGTTATATTACTTCAAATTCCTTACTAAGGAATTTATTCATTTTAGACAATGTTCTTTATTCAAAACATTTTTTTAGCAGTTAACGCTATTATCATTACACTAATTTTCTAAAAATTATTATATACGTATAATTGGATGTCAACAATTATATCATCAAGAATTCAAATAGAACACAGGTATTATATAATAAACATTTTATTAGTTGGGAAGCTACCGACAGTTTTTGATACCTTATTCGTTTAAAGTTGGTTTATCTTTTTCTCTACTATTTTTGTGCAACACATACCTCCCGAAAAAATTAAAGGAGTTCAGATGTGAAATCAACTTTGCTAATTCCAATTGTATACAAATCAATTCAGTGCTCAGATTTTCAGCTTAGGTTTTAAGTAATTAGCGGGCCGTATGAAGATCATTTTACGATCGAAGATAATAAAAACTTGGTAGAGACTAATTTAAACGAATCAAAGTCAGTAGTGGATTAAGAGAAATGCGGATTTTTTTCTTATACAACAGCCCGCTAATTACTTAAAACCGAAGCTGAAAATCTGAGCACTGAATTGATTTGTATACAATTGGAATTAGCAAAGTTGATTTCACAATTTTTGCATCTGAACTTTTTTAATTTTTTCGAGAATTAAAGGGTTTTAGCTTCTTTCATACATGAGTCATGTTTTTTTGGGGGGGGGGGGGATTTCATTACTTTTTTCTTGTATATAGATAAAGCTAACGTAGAAGTAAAAATAATACTCTTTTTTGTCCTCTACTTTCTCATGTATTTGAGGGGGGTAGGGCAAAGGACTGACATTATAAGATTTCTAGAAAAAGAATTTCGTCTGTTGATTCTGCTACTGATCCTTTAGGGAGTGATCGGGACAACGTATATCGTCGCTGATTGGTGGCCGCGATTTGGAGCAAAAACGGAAGTAGACAAAGAAAGAAACTATAAAAAAGAAAGAGACAGAAATACTGACAGTGTTGCGCGGTCTGCTGGAGATTTCTATATAGGCGGCTGGTCCGTGCCCGTGGAGCGCTGAAGCACTCAGCTCGCAAGTTGCGCGGGAATTTCAATGGTCGAGAGAAATGAAATAAAACGCTTTCTGGAACATTGGATTTTAATCGATAGCTCGATGTTGGCTGTTTTACTAACAAGTTCGTTCTGATGTTTTTACAAAATCACTCCTCGCTTGTAACCTCCGAGCGCCCTACTCCTCCAATTTCGGTGTGTTCCTCTGTCTCCTTTCCTGGATCCTTTCGTCCAATCAAGGTGGTGTTGTCCCTCAAACTTCGTCAGGGGGTTGTCCTTCAGCCATCTCTCCGCCCTTGGCCCTTCCTTCGCGCTTTCCTCCACTCTCGGCTGGTGGTCGAGGTACGCTTTCCGTTTACGTAGTCTATTTACATTACATACATATCTAGCAGGTAGGTAAGCGCAACCCTTAGGGTCAAGACGACGTCGCCGGCGCAAAGTTTATGACTTTATGACTTTCCCGAGCTGAGTTTTTACCCTAACAGGACATCGGCAATTATTGAAAGCGAGGACAGAATTTTAAGTCGTTTTACGAGACGAGCAGCTGCCTGCTCGTCGAAATTTGGCTCGCAGATGTGGAAGGAAAAGTTAAGCCATTTATTATCCTCGCTTGGCCTAACTGTAGTTTTGAAAATTACTGAATGCTATCGCAGATTCTCGTACGCCTTCGAGTTCAGGTATCGTATTAATATTGTATGAGCACGTTCGAAAAACTGGTATGGAAAAACCCTTGAGAAGCACAACGCGCTCTACGTGTTTACGAGTCCTGGCAATAAACTCTTCCTCGTTCCCGTTCCAATCTCGCTTAAAACCTTCCAGATGTGTTGTTCGTTTCAAACCCGCATGCCTACAATAAATCTTTCCGCTACAAAGGATTTTGAATTTCGCTCTACATCTAGTTTCGATATCTCTATGTCATATAGCTAACTTCACGCAATCACATATATTTAACCAGCGGAAACCGCAACAACAGAAAGAGATAAATATGTTTATTTCCGGTTTTGCTCCAAGATGGCTGCGGTTATACTGTTGCGAGTTGCGATTCTCGCTCTAGCGGCGTTCGACACAAACTTTAGAAGCGCGAAGTTCAAAACGGAACATACGAGTGTAATAGGAAAGGGAAACAAAGCGAAGTTCGCACAAGCCCGAGGGGTTTGAAAATAGTTAGAGATTCTTTAATGAGAAAACTTCAAGATTATAAATTAATCAATACCCGCTTGGAAACGGGTGTTTGAATAAATGAACTGCACTTTGATCCCTTCTCCTAGATGTAATTCCAGAGCAATGTTGTTAAACGCTTGATTCTAAAAATCAATAACTGTGAAGGAAATAGATTCACCAATGAGAATTTAGTTAGTAAATATATTATTGGCTCTTAGATTTTAAGGACATCTTGTAAAGAACAAAAGATGTAAAAGCGTTTGCGTTTGAAAAGGTCACTTGAACCCCGAGAGCGATAGTGAACGGACGTGAAATTATAAACTTAGCGAAATTCTTATTTGTACTGTTTAAATTCATTGAGTTCATTAAATTTATTAATTGTTTGTGTTCAAATAGTTTCTTTACATTATTATTTTATATCTAAGAATTCGCGTCCAGGGAGCAGAACGCCTTAGCGTTCCACGGACGTTGTCCCGCGCCTGATTTCCCCACCAGAAGGCTACTATTTCCCCTAAGGCCACGCAACAAAATTTTGGTGACAGCGGTGGGATCCTTTTCGTCGGCTCGTGGACGCAGTTCAAGAGGTCCTCGCGATTGCAGCTTCTCCTTCCTGGGTTTTCGCACGGTTTCCCCAGGAACGCGGAAACGTGGATGAATTTCGGAGAGGGTGACTTCGGGCGGCCGTGCAGCTATTTTCCCCAAGGTCACGCGCATTCGTGGAGACAACGACGCCTGGATCAGGACTTCATCGCTCAAGATCCCTGTGAGAAATAAGAATTACTGTTTAATCGTTCGTTACTGTTTAATTGTTCGCAATTGTTTAATCATTCGTTACTGTTCAACCGTTCAAATTGTAATTCGTCCGGTCGTTAAATATCGTATTATTAAAATGTTGCGAGATCCTAGAAAAATGCTAAAACTAAGGAAAAGGCGCTTACTTCGCTCAGGTAGATTACGAGAATTTGACGTGGAAGACATACCCACGGAAATAATGCGCTCGGATAGTCTCGAAAATAGTTCGCAATCTTTAGAATTGAGTTTCCTTGCACCGGCGCAAACAAGCACCCCTATCAATTCTACCGAACCGATTAGTCAATTACCTGGTCCGATCGTGAACGCCGCTCCGATCGTTGGCGAATCTCAAATTTGTCCGATTGTGGCCGCTCCGATCGTTTGCGAGCCTCAAATCAACACGGCGCAACTTCAAAATTTGAATCTTACACCGGCCCGAATAAATCACCCGACCATAAGCTCCTCTCAATTGAATGCTCAACTCAATTCTGCAAATATCATCATGCAACAAAACTCTGTTCCGTCCAAGCCCCATCTTTCATTAAAACTTATAAAAGATTCAATTCCCAAATTTGACGGGAAATCTATTTCTTTAATTCATTTTATTAAACAGTGTAGACTATTAAATTCAAAAGTTAAACCTGAAGACCATGAGAACTTACTTTTTTTAATTCGAAACAAGATCGAAGGGCACGCTAAACTAGTGTTGTCCAATAGCAAAGAACCCGAGACATTAGATGAACTATTTGCACTTCTGAAACGATTTTATATTCGGTCATTTAACGTCCATAGTTTAAATTCTCAATTGATGCAATTGCACCAAAATGTTAACGAACCGGTAGATGTATTCGGGACAAGAGTAAGTGAAATCCTAAATGGCGGACTTGAAACCGCAAAAGATATATATAACTCAGAGCAACTGATAGGAGTTAATGATTTATTAAAAAATACTGCCATGCTTAGCTTTATCAAAGGTATTTCTAATGACACCATTCGATTTTATTTAAGCCGAGAAAATGACAACAAAAAGATACCAAATCTTGAGTCCGCAATTGATATTGCAAATAATTTGAATTCAGAGTTTGTTGAGCATTCAAGGTCGTTTATTCAGAGCGCAAAAATCTTTAAAGCTGATTTTACCGATCATAAGACCCGCGAAGACCGCACATGTTTCCGATGCAAACAGACCGGTCACCTCAGCTATCACTGCCCATCTGGTCAACCTGTCGGGAGAGATGAAACAAGATTTAGAAATCATATAGGAATTCGATGCGGATTCTGTAAGAAAAGTGGCCATACAGAAATGAATTGTTTTAAAAAGCGGAATTCAAATACCTTGCAACCTCGCAGCGAATATCCTCGTTCGAATAATTTAAACTCCAAATCGACTCCGCGGAAAGGCGCGACACGGAGCGAGCCCCTTATTGCCAGCGCCAAACCCAGCGAGCTTGTTACAAAATCCAAGTGAAAGGATCCAGTCATCTACCAGTGATTGAATTAATTCATGGGTGTTTTCGAAATAATTTCGCTAACTTTCTCATCGACACGGGTTCACAACTCAATATTATAAAACGGAATAGTATAAATTCTAGCGAAATAGTAAACAAAAACGTTACCTATGACCTTACCGGTATAGAGTCGGGAAGCTTACACACTCTTGGTGAGGTTACTCTTTCAATACTTAATACAGATGTGAAATTCCAAATCGTTGATGAATCTTTTCCGATTGCTGAAGCAGGTATATTGGGCATGCCATTTCTAGAAAATAGAAATGCCATATTAAAATTCGGTAACAACGAACCTAACACTCTCCAAATTGCCAATGAACGTTTTCTCCTTTCGTCATTTTCTTTTAAATTACCTCCCCGTTCAAAATGTTTAATAGCCCTGGCTGTAAAGAATCCGGAGGCTAAAGAGGGTTACGTGAGGAAAATCAAAACAGACCCAGGTGTTTATATCGGAGAAGCAGTAGTTACCCAACAGCAGGGGTTTGCCAAAATTTTCGCGATTAATACCACTCCTAATAGCATTAATGTAACTATTCCTCCAGTTGAATTAGAAGCTTTTGCAGAGAGCCAATCAGTACCGCGCAAGTCTCGAAAGGAAAAATCTAATACCGACCAATCAAAGGCCGACGCTTGTAGACTAACTGAAATAGCAAAGCTTTTAGATTTGAATGATCTTAATGAAATAGAGCGAGCTAGCATACTCGAGATAGTGAACCAATTTCCTAATCAATTTTATCTCCCCTCCGATAAATTAAATTCCACTAGTGCCTTGAAACATAGAATCATAACAACCGATGAAATTCCAATTAACGCGAAACAATATCGATTCCCCATCATTCATAAGGAAGAAATAAAAAAACAAGTAAATACTTTACTAAAAAATGATGTTATTTGTCCATCGGCTTCACCCTATAACTCGCCCATTTGGGTAGTCCCAAAAAAATCGGATTCGGAAGGTAACCCGCATTGGAGAATGGTAATAGACTATCGCATGCTAAATGATAAAACCATTAATGACGCTTACCCACTACCCAACATCACGGAAATTTTGGACCAACTTGGAGCTGCAAAATATTTCACTGTTCTTGATTTGGCTTCTGGGTTCCATCAGATCCCCATGGATGCTCAATCCAGGTCCAAAACTGCGTTCTCTGTCCCTGGTGGCCATTTTGAATTTAATAGGATGCCCTTTGGCTTAAAAAATGCCCCGGCCACTTTTCAGAGATGCATGGACCTGGTCTTGTCCGGTCTGCAGGGAGTGGAGCTCTTTGTATACATGGATGATGTAGTTATTTATGCTGATTCTTTGAAGGAGCATTCGCAAAAATTGCGGAACCTCCTAGCGCGGTTACAAAATTCGAATTTAACGTTGAAACCTGAAAAATGTCGATTTCTGAGACGTGAGGTATCCTATCTGGGCCATGTCATTTCAACAGAAGGGGTAAAACCCGACCCCACTAAGATTGAGGCGGTAAAGAACTTTCCAGTGCCCAAAACTAAAAAGAATATCAAACAGTTTTTAGGGCTCATCGGGTACTACCGTCGATTTATTCCTCAAATGGCCAAAATCGCCAAACCGCTAACTCAACTTTTAAAAGTAGACGTTCCTCTTACCTGGAATCACAATGCACAAAGTGCTTTTGAAAATTTACGGGATAGCATCTGTTCCAAACCTATCTTACAGTTCCCCAATTTCCAAATACCCTTCATTGTCACGACAGACGCTTCTAATTACGCTCTTGGAGCTGTGTTAAGCCAAGGTCAAATCGGCAAAGACCTTCCAATCGCATTCGCTTCGAGAACTCTTTCTGGAGCTGAAATCAATTATTCCACCATCGAGAAGGAACTATTAGCTGTTGTTTTCGCCGTTAAACATTTTCGACCGTACCTATATGGAAATAAATTCACTTTAGTTACTGATCATCGACCACTAATATGGTTACACAATGTAAAAGATCCCACCTCCCGTCTTATGAGGTGGCGAATTAAGCTAAATGAATATGACTATACCATCGTCTACAAACCTGGGAAAACTAATTCCAATGCCGATGCCCTATCTCGCAACCCTTCTAAATCTATTGAGTGCGATCAAATCCCGTCTTCTACAGACACAGTTCCTATAAATCATCACATCAGAATAGACGAAACCGACACGTTTTCTTCTGGGCAGCTGCAGGAGGATGTCGTAGGGCCCAACGATCCGCCGCCTGTAGATGCCGAGAGAGTTAACGACGAGGACGAAAGTGACCCTACAACAGAAAGAAATGAGCAGGCTTTAGCCAAAGTTTTTTTAACATATGGTAAATTACGCAATGTTGATGAAGTCGAAATTTATTCTAAAGACGCAAATACAGACCACTACTCTACAGACAGCGACAGCGACGAGTACCATACGGCAGATGAAGGAGAAATAGAAAATGTAGCGAGAGGAGGATTGCTCTCTGAAGGCACCGGGGATATGGCACACTTGATGGAGCTGATGGACTGCGGTGAAGGGCATCAAGTATCCCCGTGCCTTAGGAAAGAGGATGTGCGTATCCTCGAGGACGCGGGTGCCAGGGCTCTGCCTGGCCTGTTGGCTAACGGGAAGGTCTTCTGTCAAAAGACTCCGCTCAGGTTGGTAACCCCTGGATCCGTGAGGAGGAACGGATCAGCGGCTCTGTCGTCTGGGGAATGTGGTGTCATGTTGGCGGGGGAGGATATGGTTTCCCAGCGTAAGCTTGTGGGGCCAACCTCATGGCCGTCCGTGACTGTGTTAACGGGAGAGGAGACGCAATCCTCCGTAAAGTCGACTTCAACGAAAATCAATCCATATGTCAAGATCTTAACTTCGACAATTACAGATTCATCCATACCTCATCACCTCGAAATTCCCAGTATAAACTTTTGCAAAGATTACCTTTATATGCGAAGGGATAATCTTGTGAATTTCCTCTCAAGTGATTATCATGTTTTTTCCCGCACAACCAAAGACTTACTAAATCATGGCAAATTTTCCGTTTCACAAATGCAACCTTATCAGGTTAACGTAGGAAATGCAATGGTTTTTCCAGGTGGAACTTACCTTACCTTTCATCTATTCCACAAAACTAACCCCATGGAAATACAGAACCTTGATCATCTAACTTCTTGCTTAGCAGCTCTCAAGCACCTCATGCAAACCCAGAATATTTTGACTATTAGCATCTCGAAGGCCGACAATAATTTGGAACCCGTCTCTTGGAACATTCTCGAAAATCTTTTAAAACAAACTTTTAATGATTCACAGTATATTATTACAATATGTACTGGAGAAATTACAATTCCTTCTTCTTTTGACACATCATCCATTATACGGGAGCACCACGAGTCTGCAGTAGGCGGTCATCAAGGGATAACTAAAGTGTTTAAACGGGTAAGGGAAAATTTTTATTGGCCGCGGATGGAGAAGGAGATTACTGACTTTATACGCACTTGTCCCAGTTGCCAAAAGAATAAAGTACTCGTCCCTAAAACAAAGCAACCTATGAAAATTACGGATACACCCAAAAGAGCATTTGAGAAGGTTCAAATGGATATTGTGGGTCCCTTACCGATTACAAAAAAAGGAAATCGTTATTTATTAACATTTCAAGATAACTTGACCAAGTATTCCGATGCTATACCGCTTTCTAATACTGACTCTATATCCGTAGCATTAACTCTTGCCGAACAATTCATCAGCCGGTTTGGTTGCCCTAGAGCAATCCATACCGATCAGGGTAGTAACTTCGTTAGTAGAATCATGGGTACGGTCTGTAAAATTTTCAAAATTCAAAAAATCACTTCTACGGCCTTTCACCCACAATCACTAGGATCGCTTGAAAGAGCTCACCGCGTTTTTGTAGACTATCTTAAGCATTATTGCACTCAAAATGACTGGGACGACTGGATCCGATTTGGCATTTTCTCCTACAATACTTCTGTTCATGAAGCCACTGGGTTCACGCCACATGAACTTGTATTTGGCCTTAAAGCTGTAATCCCTTCCGAGTTTGCTAAACAAGAAATTCCAAGAACATTTATTAAATACTTAGATGACTTATTCTTAAAGATTACTACCACTCAGGCGACAGCGGCCGAAAATTTAGAAAAGGCAAAACAAAAAAGTAAATTAAATTATGACAAAAATGCTAACCCGTGTAAATTTAATCCAGGAGATCATGTTTATTTAGTCAGAGAACCTAAAACATCCAAATTCGATTCTGCATGGGTGGGCCCTTACGAAGTGGCCAGAGTGTTCAATGATTTCACAGCTGAGATAATAATAGGCATTAACAAAGTAAAGATAGTTCACGTAAACAAACTGAAACTAGCCTTTATACGGATGGACTAATGTTAACTGTTTAGAATTTTAGACGATTAATTGTTTCACTGTAAACTACATGTAACGTGCCAAGCAATCTATTGGGTCCTTTAACTTACCTTTCTATGGAAACCCGGGTGGACCGAGTAGCTCGGCTACTGTGGGAAGGTGAGAAGAAGGAAACTCAGAAATGATGCTTGAAACGATGCGACGATCCATGTTTGAATGCTTCTTTAATTTTAAAAAGCTGTTCTCATAGAGAACACCTTTTATATAAGGAGGGAGGTGTTGCGAGTTGCGATTCTCGCTCTAGCGGCGTTCGACACAAACTTTAGAAGCGCGAAGTTCAAAACGGAACATACGAGTGTAATAGGAAAGGGAAACAAAGCGAAGTTCGCACAAGCCCGAGGGGTTTGAAAATAGTTAGAGATTCTTTAATGAGAAAACTTCAAGATTATAAATTAATCAATACCCGCTTGGAAACGGGTGTTTGAATAAATGAACTGCACTTTGATCCCTTCTCCTAGATGTAATTCCAGAGCAATGTTGTTAAACGCTTGATTCTAAAAATCAATAACTGTGAAGGAAATAGATTCACCAATGAGAATTTAGTTAGTAAATATATTATTGGCTCTTAGATTTTAAGGACATCTTGTAAAGAACAAAAGATGTAAAAGCGTTTGCGTTTGAAAAGGTCACTTGAACCCCGAGAGCGATAGTGAACGGACGTGAAATTATAAACTTAGCGAAATTCTTATTTGTACTGTTTAAATTCATTGAGTTCATTAAATTTATTAATTGTTTGTGTTCAAATAGTTTCTTTACATTATTATTTTATATCTAAGAATTCGCGTCCAGGGAGCAGAACGCCTTAGCGTTCCACGGACGTTGTCCCGCGCCTGATTTCCCCACCAGAAGGCTACTATTTCCCCTAAGGCCACGCAACAAAATTTTGGTGACAGCGGTGGGATCCTTTTCGTCGGCTCGTGGACGCAGTTCAAGAGGTCCTCGCGATTGCAGCTTCTCCTTCCTGGGTTTTCGCACGGTTTCCCCAGGAACGCGGAAACGTGGATGAATTTCGGAGAGGGTGACTTCGGGCGGCCGTGCAGCTATTTTCCCCAAGGTCACGCGCATTCGTGGAGACAACGACGCCTGGATCAGGACTTCATCGCTCAAGATCCCTGTGAGAAATAAGAATTACTGTTTAATCGTTCGTTACTGTTTAATTGTTCGCAATTGTTTAATCATTCGTTACTGTTCAACCGTTCAAATTGTAATTCGTCCGGTCGTTAAATATCGTATTATTAAAATGTTGCGAGATCCTAGAAAAATGCTAAAACTAAGGAAAAGGCGCTTACTTCGCTCAGGTAGATTACGAGAATTTGACGTGGAAGACATACCCACGGAAATAATGCGCTCGGATAGTCTCGAAAATAGTTCGCAATCTTTAGAATTGAGTTTCCTTGCACCGGCGCAAACAAGCACCCCTATCAATTCTACCGAACCGATTAGTCAATTACCTGGTCCGATCGTGAACGCCGCTCCGATCGTTGGCGAATCTCAAATTTGTCCGATTGTGGCCGCTCCGATCGTTTGCGAGCCTCAAATCAACACGGCGCAACTTCAAAATTTGAATCTTACACCGGCCCGAATAAATCACCCGACCATAAGCTCCTCTCAATTGAATGCTCAACTCAATTCTGCAAATATCATCATGCAACAAAACTCTGTTCCGTCCAAGCCCCATCTTTCATTAAAACTTATAAAAGATTCAATTCCCAAATTTGACGGGAAATCTATTTCTTTAATTCATTTTATTAAACAGTGTAGACTATTAAATTCAAAAGTTAAACCTGAAGACCATGAGAACTTACTTTTTTTAATTCGAAACAAGATCGAAGGGCACGCTAAACTAGTGTTGTCCAATAGCAAAGAACCCGAGACATTAGATGAACTATTTGCACT
This sequence comes from Andrena cerasifolii, assembly GCF_050908995.1. Classification (NCBI taxonomy): domain Eukaryota; kingdom Metazoa; phylum Arthropoda; class Insecta; order Hymenoptera; family Andrenidae; genus Andrena; species Andrena cerasifolii. Next base: position 190,891 of record NC_135122.1, on the reverse strand, counting down.
TCTGAAACGATTTTATATTCGGTCATTTAACGTCCATAGTTTAAATTCTCAATTGATGCAATTGCACCAAAATGTTAACGAACCGGTAGATGTATTCGGGACAAGAGTAAGTGAAATCCTAAATGGCGGACTTGAAACCGCAAAAGATATATATAACTCAGAGCAACTGATAGGAGTTAATGATTTATTAAAAAATACTGCCATGCTTAGCTTTATCAAAGGTATTTCTAATGACACCATTCGATTTTATTTAAGCCGAGAAAATGACAACAAAAAGATACCAAATCTTGAGTCCGCAATTGATATTGCAAATAATTTGAATTCAGAGTTTGTTGAGCATTCAAGGTCGTTTATTCAGAGCGCAAAAATCTTTAAAGCTGATTTTACCGATCATAAGACCCGCGAAGACCGCACATGTTTCCGATGCAAACAGACCGGTCACCTCAGCTATCACTGCCCATCTGGTCAACCTGTCGGGAGAGATGAAACAAGATTTAGAAATCATATAGGAATTCGATGCGGATTCTGTAAGAAAAGTGGCCATACAGAAATGAATTGTTTTAAAAAGCGGAATTCAAATACCTTGCAACCTCGCAGCGAATATCCTCGTTCGAATAATTTAAACTCCAAATCGACTCCGCGGAAAGGCGCGACACGGAGCGAGCCCCTTATTGCCAGCGCCAAACCCAGCGAGCTTGTTACAAAATCCAAGTGAAAGGATCCAGTCATCTACCAGTGATTGAATTAATTCATGGGTGTTTTCGAAATAATTTCGCTAACTTTCTCATCGACACGGGTTCACAACTCAATATTATAAAACGGAATAGTATAAATTCTAGCGAAATAGTAAACAAAAACGTTACCTATGACCTTACCGGTATAGAGTCGGGAAGCTTACACACTCTTGGTGAGGTTACTCTTTCAATACTTAATACAGATGTGAAATTCCAAATCGTTGATGAATCTTTTCCGATTGCTGAAGCAGGTATATTGGGCATGCCATTTCTAGAAAATAGAAATGCCATATTAAAATTCGGTAACAACGAACCTAACACTCTCCAAATTGCCAATGAACGTTTTCTCCTTTCGTCATTTTCTTTTAAATTACCTCCCCGTTCAAAATGTTTAATAGCCCTGGCTGTAAAGAATCCGGAGGCTAAAGAGGGTTACGTGAGGAAAATCAAAACAGACCCAGGTGTTTATATCGGAGAAGCAGTAGTTACCCAACAGCAGGGGTTTGCCAAAATTTTCGCGATTAATACCACTCCTAATAGCATTAATGTAACTATTCCTCCAGTTGAATTAGAAGCTTTTGCAGAGAGCCAATCAGTACCGCGCAAGTCTCGAAAGGAAAAATCTAATACCGACCAATCAAAGGCCGACGCTTGTAGACTAACTGAAATAGCAAAGCTTTTAGATTTGAATGATCTTAATGAAATAGAGCGAGCTAGCATACTCGAGATAGTGAACCAATTTCCTAATCAATTTTATCTCCCCTCCGATAAATTAAATTCCACTAGTGCCTTGAAACATAGAATCATAACAACCGATGAAATTCCAATTAACGCGAAACAATATCGATTCCCCATCATTCATAAGGAAGAAATAAAAAAACAAGTAAATACTTTACTAAAAAATGATGTTATTTGTCCATCGGCTTCACCCTATAACTCGCCCATTTGGGTAGTCCCAAAAAAATCGGATTCGGAAGGTAACCCGCATTGGAGAATGGTAATAGACTATCGCATGCTAAATGATAAAACCATTAATGACGCTTACCCACTACCCAACATCACGGAAATTTTGGACCAACTTGGAGCTGCAAAATATTTCACTGTTCTTGATTTGGCTTCTGGGTTCCATCAGATCCCCATGGATGCTCAATCCAGGTCCAAAACTGCGTTCTCTGTCCCTGGTGGCCATTTTGAATTTAATAGGATGCCCTTTGGCTTAAAAAATGCCCCGGCCACTTTTCAGAGATGCATGGACCTGGTCTTGTCCGGTCTGCAGGGAGTGGAGCTCTTTGTATACATGGATGATGTAGTTATTTATGCTGATTCTTTGAAGGAGCATTCGCAAAAATTGCGGAACCTCCTAGCGCGGTTACAAAATTCGAATTTAACGTTGAAACCTGAAAAATGTCGATTTCTGAGACGTGAGGTATCCTATCTGGGCCATGTCATTTCAACAGAAGGGGTAAAACCCGACCCCACTAAGATTGAGGCGGTAAAGAACTTTCCAGTGCCCAAAACTAAAAAGAATATCAAACAGTTTTTAGGGCTCATCGGGTACTACCGTCGATTTATTCCTCAAATGGCCAAAATCGCCAAACCGCTAACTCAACTTTTAAAAGTAGACGTTCCTCTTACCTGGAATCACAATGCACAAAGTGCTTTTGAAAATTTACGGGATAGCATCTGTTCCAAACCTATCTTACAGTTCCCCAATTTCCAAATACCCTTCATTGTCACGACAGACGCTTCTAATTACGCTCTTGGAGCTGTGTTAAGCCAAGGTCAAATCGGCAAAGACCTTCCAATCGCATTCGCTTCGAGAACTCTTTCTGGAGCTGAAATCAATTATTCCACCATCGAGAAGGAACTATTAGCTGTTGTTTTCGCCGTTAAACATTTTCGACCGTACCTATATGGAAATAAATTCACTTTAGTTACTGATCATCGACCACTAATATGGTTACACAATGTAAAAGATCCCACCTCCCGTCTTATGAGGTGGCGAATTAAGCTAAATGAATATGACTATACCATCGTCTACAAACCTGGGAAAACTAATTCCAATGCCGATGCCCTATCTCGCAACCCTTCTAAATCTATTGAGTGCGATCAAATCCCGTCTTCTACAGACACAGTTCCTATAAATCATCACATCAGAATAGACGAAACCGACACGTTTTCTTCTGGGCAGCTGCAGGAGGATGTCGTAGGGCCCAACGATCCGCCGCCTGTAGATGCCGAGAGAGTTAACGACGAGGACGAAAGTGACCCTACAACAGAAAGAAATGAGCAGGCTTTAGCCAAAGTTTTTTTAACATATGGTAAATTACGCAATGTTGATGAAGTCGAAATTTATTCTAAAGACGCAAATACAGACCACTACTCTACAGACAGCGACAGCGACGAGTACCATACGGCAGATGAAGGAGAAATAGAAAATGTAGCGAGAGGAGGATTGCTCTCTGAAGGCACCGGGGATATGGCACACTTGATGGAGCTGATGGACTGCGGTGAAGGGCATCAAGTATCCCCGTGCCTTAGGAAAGAGGATGTGCGTATCCTCGAGGACGCGGGTGCCAGGGCTCTGCCTGGCCTGTTGGCTAACGGGAAGGTCTTCTGTCAAAAGACTCCGCTCAGGTTGGTAACCCCTGGATCCGTGAGGAGGAACGGATCAGCGGCTCTGTCGTCTGGGGAATGTGGTGTCATGTTGGCGGGGGAGGATATGGTTTCCCAGCGTAAGCTTGTGGGGCCAACCTCATGGCCGTCCGTGACTGTGTTAACGGGAGAGGAGACGCAATCCTCCGTAAAGTCGACTTCAACGAAAATCAATCCATATGTCAAGATCTTAACTTCGACAATTACAGATTCATCCATACCTCATCACCTCGAAATTCCCAGTATAAACTTTTGCAAAGATTACCTTTATATGCGAAGGGATAATCTTGTGAATTTCCTCTCAAGTGATTATCATGTTTTTTCCCGCACAACCAAAGACTTACTAAATCATGGCAAATTTTCCGTTTCACAAATGCAACCTTATCAGGTTAACGTAGGAAATGCAATGGTTTTTCCAGGTGGAACTTACCTTACCTTTCATCTATTCCACAAAACTAACCCCATGGAAATACAGAACCTTGATCATCTAACTTCTTGCTTAGCAGCTCTCAAGCACCTCATGCAAACCCAGAATATTTTGACTATTAGCATCTCGAAGGCCGACAATAATTTGGAACCCGTCTCTTGGAACATTCTCGAAAATCTTTTAAAACAAACTTTTAATGATTCACAGTATATTATTACAATATGTACTGGAGAAATTACAATTCCTTCTTCTTTTGACACATCATCCATTATACGGGAGCACCACGAGTCTGCAGTAGGCGGTCATCAAGGGATAACTAAAGTGTTTAAACGGGTAAGGGAAAATTTTTATTGGCCGCGGATGGAGAAGGAGATTACTGACTTTATACGCACTTGTCCCAGTTGCCAAAAGAATAAAGTACTCGTCCCTAAAACAAAGCAACCTATGAAAATTACGGATACACCCAAAAGAGCATTTGAGAAGGTTCAAATGGATATTGTGGGTCCCTTACCGATTACAAAAAAAGGAAATCGTTATTTATTAACATTTCAAGATAACTTGACCAAGTATTCCGATGCTATACCGCTTTCTAATACTGACTCTATATCCGTAGCATTAACTCTTGCCGAACAATTCATCAGCCGGTTTGGTTGCCCTAGAGCAATCCATACCGATCAGGGTAGTAACTTCGTTAGTAGAATCATGGGTACGGTCTGTAAAATTTTCAAAATTCAAAAAATCACTTCTACGGCCTTTCACCCACAATCACTAGGATCGCTTGAAAGAGCTCACCGCGTTTTTGTAGACTATCTTAAGCATTATTGCACTCAAAATGACTGGGACGACTGGATCCGATTTGGCATTTTCTCCTACAATACTTCTGTTCATGAAGCCACTGGGTTCACGCCACATGAACTTGTATTTGGCCTTAAAGCTGTAATCCCTTCCGAGTTTGCTAAACAAGAAATTCCAAGAACATTTATTAAATACTTAGATGACTTATTCTTAAAGATTACTACCACTCAGGCGACAGCGGCCGAAAATTTAGAAAAGGCAAAACAAAAAAGTAAATTAAATTATGACAAAAATGCTAACCCGTGTAAATTTAATCCAGGAGATCATGTTTATTTAGTCAGAGAACCTAAAACATCCAAATTCGATTCTGCATGGGTGGGCCCTTACGAAGTGGCCAGAGTGTTCAATGATTTCACAGCTGAGATAATAATAGGCATTAACAAAGTAAAGATAGTTCACGTAAACAAACTGAAACTAGCCTTTATACGGATGGACTAATGTTAACTGTTTAGAATTTTAGACGATTAATTGTTTCACTGTAAACTACATGTAACGTGCCAAGCAATCTATTGGGTCCTTTAACTTACCTTTCTATGGAAACCCGGGTGGACCGAGTAGCTCGGCTACTGTGGGAAGGTGAGAAGAAGGAAACTCAGAAATGATGCTTGAAACGATGCGACGATCCATGTTTGAATGCTTCTTTAATTTTAAAAAGCTGTTCTCATAGAGAACACCTTTTATATAAGGAGGGAGGTGTTGCGAGTTGCGATTCTCGCTCTAGCGGCGTTCGACACAAACTTTAGAAGCGCGAAGTTCAAAACGGAACATACGAGTGTAATAGGAAAGGGAAACAAAGCGAAGTTCGCACAAGCCCGAGGGGTTTGAAAATAGTTAGAGATTCTTTAATGAGAAAACTTCAAGATTATAAATTAATCAATACCCGCTTGGAAACGGGTGTTTGAATAAATGAACTGCACTTTGATCCCTTCTCCTAGATGTAATTCCAGAGCAATGTTGTTAAACGCTTGATTCTAAAAATCAATAACTGTGAAGGAAATAGATTCACCAATGAGAATTTAGTTAGTAAATATATTATTGGCTCTTAGATTTTAAGGACATCTTGTAAAGAACAAAAGATGTAAAAGCGTTTGCGTTTGAAAAGGTCACTTGAACCCCGAGAGCGATAGTGAACGGACGTGAAATTATAAACTTAGCGAAATTCTTATTTGTACTGTTTAAATTCATTGAGTTCATTAAATTTATTAATTGTTTGTGTTCAAATAGTTTCTTTACATTATTATTTTATATCTAAGAATTCGCGTCCAGGGAGCAGAACGCCTTAGCGTTCCACGGACGTTGTCCCGCGCCTGATTTCCCCACCAGAAGGCTACTATTTCCCCTAAGGCCACGCAACAATACCGATCACTCCCTAGAGGATCACTAGATTCTGCTTTCGAAAGGCGACATCTACTGGCGTCAAGTGGAGAAGTATGTGGCGCCGCAAACGCGCCGTTAGCACAAACGCGCTGAAAGAACGCGTGTTCGCCACGCTAGGGGATTGTAGGCTGACAAGCCAATCAGCGGCGAGAACGGCGACACCGCGTTAGTGTCGCTCGGAACTTTAGTTTTAAGCATTGGATCTCTCTCCTCGTGGCATTCAGCTTTTTCCGCGTGCAAGGCTGCCACGAGGTTTTTCTCTGTACCTGAGTTGATATATTAAACTTTTATTGTTCATTTTATTACTCATCGGATATTTAATTTTTTGTGGACCTGCCCCGGCACCAGTGCCTCCGTACGAAAGTACCCCACAAGTAAAACGAGAATGGCGATATCTACTGGCGTCAAGTACAAGCGCTACGTGACGTCTGACTGTCCGGTAAAAAAGTGTCATTTTGATAACTATTAATTCAGAATAATTCTTTTATCTTTTAGAAAAACAGCTTGAAACATTAAGTAAAACGACAAATGGGTTAAAACTAAAAAAAATTATTAGCTGGATCATGTTAAAACACCGGAACTATGTCTAAGAAAAGATAATAAGGCCAAAATAGCTGCGGGGTCGGACCCATTTCGGTAGCATTCGTGTATATAGACTAGTGGTGGAGATTTATCGATGGTACTATCGATAGTTATCGATAGTCCCCACTATCGAAAACTATCGATAGCTTTGTTTCCCTATCGATAGTAGAGGTGATACCGCGAATTCTAAAATTTGAATTATTGCAAGCGATGAGTTTCATTTGTTTCATATTACCTACTGTTAGTCTTTTGTCATTACGAAGACACTTTACAGCCATCTTTGCCTGCACGTGCATTTTCCGAATTGTTAATTAATTTTGTGATTTGTTGCTTGTATGTTGAATACTTTCGGTATAATTTATTACCTTTGTTAAATATAATATAGTATTATATTCTACTTTCTTCTTTTACAATGGAAAAATTTCTAAATATAAAAGCAAAAGAAACTGGTAAGTGCATATTAATAACCCTGATAGCCATCTGCCTGCAGTCTGCCGGCAGATTGACAGCAGGGTCTGCCAGGAGAGCGCAGGATCTTCCGGCAGCTGTGATGCAGCCTACGTCCGCATTCAGCTACGGTTCTGCCGGCAGATCGACGGCAGGTCCTGCTGCTCGCCTGACACATCCAACAGGGCCATCTGAAGGCCATAATTGCCAAAGAATTTCCTACGCGTGACGTCACATGGACCTACGTGCATCCCTACCACACATAACCAACAAGCAGATTCTACAGTTTATTAAATAATTAATTCTACTTATTTCAAAAAGTATTTATTCTTTCTTTAATAATATACAGGATCAGTGATTACAATTGTTACAAAATAATGTAAGCGCATATAAATCCAAAGAGGGACTTTCAACATTTACGTTTACAAATCCACGTCCCGTAACCACTAGTACCTAGTAGAGGCGATATCAGGAAATTTCATTCAGTATTTTCGACTTCTTTTTTGTGTAGAATCATCATGTTTCCCATTGTGTTAGCGCTGAAAACAAATACAATATTAGTATAAAATTAAACAGAATACATGCGATACTTACTTCAGCTCCATCTCCACACAGTACACAGTCTAGGCGATCATGCATGCTCCTGCGAACATTAAAATTTATAAGAAAATATGTCTTAAATTATTATCTACTAAACAAGACGCTAAACATTCGCACTTCGCGCATAACCCTACTTTTCTGTCTTGCAGATAATACGAATCTCGATGTCCGCGACGTAGATAATTAGAAATTATTCAATTCCATAATTACGTTTGCCTTCTGGACACGTCGAGATGATTTGTTTGGATATTGATGGATGAGATTACTTAGAATATTCTTTGAGCGTACGTCTTCAAGCACAACGGGCATCGGGTGCCACTTCCAGTTTTCGAGGTCTGAGGTGGCAGTCACTGGCAGTGGCAGTCAGTGCCGGCAAAATCGAAGAATATTCCAAGTAATTTCATCCATCAATATCCAGACAAAGCATCTCATCGTATCCATAAGGCAAACGTAATTATGGAATTGAATACTTTCTAATTATCTACGTCGCGGACATCGAGATTCGCATTATCTGCAAGACAGAAAAGTAGGGTTATGCGCGAAGTGCGAATGTTTAGCGTCTTGTTTAGTAGATAATAATTTAAGACATATTTTTTATAAATTTTAATGTTCGCAGGAGCATGCATGATCGCCTAGACTATGTACTGTGTGGAGATGGAGCTGAAGTAAGTATCGCATGTATTCTGTTTAATTTTGTACTAATATTGTATTTGTTTTCAGCGCTAACACAATGGGAAACATGATGATTCTACACAAAAAAGAAGTCGAAAATACTGAATGAAATTTCCTGATATCGCCTCTACTAGGTACTAGTGGTTACGGGACGTGGATTTGTAAACGTAAATGTTGAAAGTCCCTCTTTGGATTTATATGCGCTTACATTATTTTGTAACAATTGTAATCACTGATCCTGTATATTATTAAAGAAAGAATAAATACTTTTTGAAATAAGTAGAATTAATTATTTAATAAACTGTAGAATCTGCTTGTTGGTCATGTGGGGTAGGGATGCACGTAGGTCCATGTGACGTCATGCGTAGGAAATTCTTTGGCAATTGTGGCCTTCAGATGGCGCTGTTGGATGTGTCAGGCGAGCAGCAGGACCTGCCGTCGATCTGCCAGCGATCTGCCGGCAGACCCTGACAAGCAGACCCTGCCGGCAGAACCGTAGCTGAATGCGGACATAGGCTGCATCGCAGCTGCCGGCAGGTCCTGCTGTCTGATCTGGTTATCAGGGAAGTTATATTTTATTTTTATACATATTATTAATATTTTGTGGAGAAAGATAGCTCAGAAAATATTACATTAAAGAAGCGAAAACAAGATGTATATGTACATGAAAGTGAAGACAGTGACTTCAATGAATTGAATATCGATGCTGTAGCTATAATTAAAAAAGAAGCAAAATCTCTTACGTCTGGAAGTATTTTACAAGATCAAATTATCACAAAATAGCAAAATGTAACGTTTGTTGCAAAGAATATAAGACTAGCGGTAATACTAGCAATTTAGCAGATCACATTAGATCATTTCATCCAAATATAGAAAAAGATTCTGAATCAGAATCATCAACAAATAATGAAATAATATCAAAATCCAGTATAATGTCCATAAACTCATTTTTAAAAAATCTTTAGAATATGAAAAGAATTCAGAAAGAAAAAACGAATTAGATAAAATGTTAGCTTTGATGATCGCAACTGATTTCCAGCCTTTCAACATCGTAAATGATAATGGTTTTAGAAAATTTGTAAAACTTTTGGATCCTAAATATATAATACCAAGTAAATTCACGATTAGGGAACATATAATGAAAGATATTTATGCAGAGACTCAACAAAAATTAAAAGAAATATTAAACGAGACTAAATATGTTGCGTTAACTACAGATATTTGGACAGTGAACAATAATGATTCATATTTGACAATCACATGTCATTTTATAAATAAAAATTTTGAATTAAAAAATGTTGTTTTAGCAACAAAAGTTTTATGTGAAAATCATACGGCAGAAAATATTGCAGAATTAATGCAAGAAATTTGCATAGAATGGGGAATTGAAAATAAAATTTCTTGCATCGTCACAGACAATGCAGCTAACATGATTAAGGCATGTGATATTTTCAAAAAGAGACTTACCTTGGTACGCACATACTTTGAACCTAATAATGCAGGATATGCTTCACCTGGAGTGTATAAAAAAAATACTTAAAAAAATGCAAGGAAATTGTTCGCTTTTTTAAAAGCAGCACTGTTGGAACAGAGATGCTTAAGAAAGAACAACGAGCAACAAAAACTCAGGAATATAAACTAATTCAAGAAGTACCAACAAGATGGAATAGTTCATATTACATGGTCAAAGGGATTTTAGAAATAGTTGATGCTCTGAATCAAGCACTAATAAATTACGTAATGCTCCTCCACCGCTAACAGTGAATGAAATAATTGTTTTAGGCGACTTAAAAACATTTGGTCTTCTTTTGAAGAAGCAACAAAGAAAATTTCTGGTTCAAACTATGTAACGATTTCTATGATTATACCCCTGAGTTACGGAATATATAACTACCTAAACAATATAATTAAAGATTTGAATACCAATGAAGGAAAAATAGTTTGTGCAAAAGTAACAGAGTCTGTAATACAAAGAGTCTTTCTTTACGAATTAAGATCTGTAACAAGAATTGCAACAATTCTTGACCCAAGGTTTAAAAAAGAAGCTTTCAGAAATCCAAAAAACTCTAGGAAGCTTCGCTTATGTTGGAACAAGAAATGAATAATATTTTAAAAGAAACAACAGCAACACAACTACAAAGTACAGAAACATCACCATCACAAAAATCTTTATTTTCATTTTTGGAACAAAGAATTGGAGAAAAGAATAAAAATATAACAACAGGTGTTATAATTTTGAAAAGACAATTTTTGGAAAAAGAAAATGCCTCAGAGAAATCTGATTCTTAAGCTTTTTGGAAGGTAACCTAAATATTTGGTTATAAATTGTAATTTCCTGTTGATTATCTGTATCCTTTTTAGGGAATTGGTGATGATATGAATGTCTTAACACAGCTAACATTTACCCTGATAGCCAGATCTGGCAGCAGAATCTGACGTCAGAACTGCAGCAGTCTGTGTCCGCATTTGGCTGCGTTCTGATGTGCAGAGCCTGAGGTGCAGTGCCTGATGTCAGATGGACAGCAGATCGACAGCAGATTTCGCCGTCTGCTAGGCACAGCAACAGCGCCATCTGAGATCCAGAATTACCAAGCAATTGCCTACAGATGGCGCTGTTGCTGTGCCTAGCAGACGGCGAAATCTGCGGTCGATCTGCTGTCGATCTGCTGTCCATCTCTATGATGCCAGATCGGCGACGGGTTCCCTCGAGATTTTCCCCCACCTCGCGCATACCACGCCGGAGCAGCGCGTCCGTGAGCTCGGCGCTTCGAAGTCCAACTCACGGACACGCAGCTCCGGCGTAATGTGCGCGAGGTGGGGGAAATTCTCGAGGGAACCCGTCCCCGATCTGGCATCACAGGTCCATCTGACATCAGGCACTGCACCTCAGGCTCTGCACATCAGAACGCAGCCAAATGCGGACACAGACTGCTGCAGTTCTGACGTCAGAATCTGCGCTCTCGTGCCAGACCCTGCTCCCAATCTGATGTCAGGTTGGAGACAGATGGTTATCAGGGTAAATGTTTATGCATCCCTGGCTCTTCCACAGCAAGTGAAAGAACTTTCAGTGCTGCAGGTCAAATCATAACTGACCGCAGATCAAGATTAAAACCTAAAAATGTGGTGTAAGAACATCCTAAAGTTGAGGGTATTAACTCGCTTTCTAAATTATTCGTTATATTTTTATTCATTCCGTTGTTAAAAATCAATAGAGTCGAGAAGGTCTCTCTCGAGTCCCGGTTTGTAATCGATTGACTTTCCGTCCCGTGGAAAGTCCCCTATTGTCCTTTTTGGGAAAACTCCTAAGGACCCCGATGCCAATTTATGGTGTTTATGGCGTCGCACTGGTCGGGCCCATCGTCGCTGTAGGCGTCACGCTGGCCGCATCTGCGTAAGCTCAACCTTGCAGTCCCTTTTACAAGGTGGTGCTTCAATATTGCTAACACTCGGCCATCCTGTTGTTGTGCTTGTCCTCAAGCACGTAGTCGTCCTTAAATTTTACATAGCTTTCTGTAACACAAGAATCAAAACACATCTGAGTATCCACGTCTATATCGATAATATCTTCCCAAGATTGACAAGGGAATCTCTTCAATAAATAACAAAAATATTCGTCAACCGACGATACTCCCCTTCTCCAAATTAATCCCCTTTCTCGCTACACAGTAACGACCATGGAAGAGGAATACATCGCATGCAGATGTTTGGCGATGCATCATTTGCTCGCTGAGTATTTTGTTATTGGATTGCAGACATTCTACAACCCCGTTGCGATGTAAGGTGTTGAAATCGGGTAGCTGGTGATCTCGATCTCCAGCTGATGATCTGATGATTTTCTTCTCGCATCATACGGTAGCGAATTCCGCTTGCTGTCATGATGATTGGGTACAGTCGTACAATAGTAGCAACAACAATGCTCACTAATGTCATGATGATTCGGTACAATCATACAATAGTAGCAACAACAATGCTCACTAATGTCATGATATCGAGTTCATCATCGTCCGATAGCGGCTATATCATCACTATCGACCCGATGGCATAATACAATCATACAGTAGTAGCAACAACAATGCTTCACTACTGTCATGATATCGAGCTCAATCACATAATAATGGCCACAACCCTTTTTGTAACTGTGATCAAGGCTTCTTCACCATCCAACAGTGGCTATATCATCACTGTCGGCCTGGTGACACAAAACAATCGTACATCAGTGGCCAACAACCACTCTATTGTCACGATATCGTATCTCACCCGACAGTGGCTTTTCCCCTCACTGTCGTCGTGATATTTCACTTCAGCAGCAACGACACTGACCAGCCCCAATTGTCATGCCAAGTGCGTCCTCTGTTGCTGTTTAAATAATTCCTGCAAATGACTAAAGACTAACATTAGCTATACCCAGATAGCACAAAACCGTTTTAAATACGTTTTAAAAACGTCCATGTCGGACGTTCAGGATGTTTTGAAAACATTCAGAAAAGGTCCAGAAAAGGTCTTGAAAACATCCATTTTCACAAACCAGAACGTTTTCAGGACGTTTTTTGGACGTTTTTAAAACGTTTTCAGGACGGTTTGTAGAACGTTTTTAAAACGTTTTCAGGACGGTTTGTAGGACGTTCTTAAAACGTTTTCACTACGTTTTCTGGACGTTTTTAAAATGTTTTTAGGACGTTCGACGGTACTGATTCGATTTAATAAAAATTTAAGCAAGTAAATGGTTTTCAAAATGAGATCAAACTCGATAACAATTTATTTAATTTATTTAATTCAGAAATAATGAAGAATATATGCACTTACAATAGATACAAGAACATGTTATATGCTATTTTACAGGCTGTGAAATTTAAAGAAAAAAATGACAATTCCCAGTTTGCCATTGTCACTGACTCTATGTCTGCTATTGACGCAATCATAGACTCCAGCAAAGGTGACCACATTACCCAAGAACTGCAAGAGACCCTCTATATTCTTAAAAATCGGGACAAAGAGATTATTTTAATTTGGATACCATCTCATGTGGGTATTGAAGGAAACGAAAAGGCTGATTCCCTAGCCAATCACTACCAGTGCCTGACGTCCCTATCTCTGTGCATTACAATGATCTCAAGACCCCGATTCGTATTGCAGTTCAGGCCCCATGGGATGAAGAATGGAAAACGGGCAAAACCACCAAACTGCACCTGATTAGGAAGGATATACCTGAAAGAAACGGAATCTGCTTAGAAAACTGGAAAGACCAAGTGACACTCACTCGATTGAGAATCGGTCACACTCACTTGACCCACCCCCACCTCATTACCCAGAATGAACCGACAGAATGTGATGTCTGCAAAGTACGTGTCACCATCCAGCACATACTGGTCGAATGTGTCAAGTACTCAGCAAATCGAAACCAACATAAAATTGGCACCGACCTCAAACAGATGCTCACCGATCCGAATACCTTCAACAATGTGCTCAACTTCCTTGAAGACATTGGAATCCGACAACTGATTTAGCGTCTGTGCTTACCAGTACCTGAGATGTCTGAGCCCCAGGAACATTTTTCTTTTTTTTTTCCTTTCTATTATACTCCCTTTTCTTTTCACTAATTCGCACGATGACCAATTGATCTTACGCACCCAATGTAGTCGTGAATGACCATAGAAGTAGATGCGACTCTAAACGCTCAATTAATAAAAATAAAAAAAAGAACATGTTTGTACGAGGTCCAATATACAGACAATACATTGAATTTTACAGTAATCAATATTGGGAACAGTAAAATGAGGGTGAAAGTTACATATTAAAACCGTTGCTACGTTTAATTTATGGAAATCTTCTTTCCCTTTTCTGCCGAGGCCAACTAAATAGCAATACAACGTCTATTGGGCATAAACGACATTAACCTAAAATTTAAAAATTATTCAAACCCTAACCTAGAACTACATACCTTTGACCGCAAATACTGAAACACATATACAAAAACTGTACAAAAACGTTATGAAAGCTGTATAAAAACTGTATGAAAACAATATAAAAACAGTATAAAACCGGTTTGCAAACATTCGGTCAGAAACATTTAAACAAATGCTTCTGTGTTTTTGGTTTTCCATTGTTTCTTTCAACAAATGTTCATAAACATTTATATGTACCAGTGTGTATATTTATGTATATATGTATGTAGATTTAATTAGGCTTTACCTGTACGATCTATCCATATTTGGTGGATCCTTGGTTTCCTTCAACTAATGTATCCTAATCTATCGACATTTCTCAAATGGCACACAGCCTCTTTTGAACGCCTGTTTCGGACATAACCAAAGCGTACTCTGGATGTTTTGAAAACTTTTGCAAAATACGTTTTTAAAACGTATGCAAAATACGTTTTTAAAATGTCTTCTGGACGTTTCCTGGACGTTTTCTGGACGTTTCTAAAACGTACAGGAAACGTTTTAAAAACGTACAAAAAGCGTCCAGGAAACGTTTTAAAACGTCCATTCTCACAAATCAAGCCATGGACGTTCAGACATAAAATGTACGTAAAATGTACGTTTTCAAAACGTCCTGTGCTATCTGGGTAGTTCGTAGGAGTGATATTTTCGTTGTTCAAAGGTCGTCTGTTTATTACAGGGTGTCCCACTAAGGAGTGGACAGCGCGATATCTCTTAAAGTATTGTCGATAAAAATATAAAAAAAATAGGGAATTGCATGGTTCGAGGGGGCCCATTTATTAGCGCGAACGAATTTTGTTTCCGATTATTATTTTAAAAGATACGATGGTCAAGTTCGGTTTTTCAAATGGAACTATTTTTTTTGAAGACCTGAGTTGATAGTGCGTTCCAAGACAAATTCAATAAGCTTTAATGTATACACTTTATTTCCACTGGTTTTTAAGATATTGCGCTTGCAAATTTACTGATTTTCACTGCAAGAAACCCCTCTGGAATGGCAAAAACCGGGGGCGGTCTTACTGGCGCCACGGGTGGCACTGCCTGTTGAAATGGATACTTACCTGCCAAAGGTCTACGCCAGAAATGGCAGGCCCAAAGGCTGGACAATTCTTTTCCGTCAGAAATGCTACTTAGGTAGGTACATCTGCGGTATCGAGAAGCGCATCGTTACTTTTATTTCGCACTTGCTTCTACGCTCGGATGGCCGGTTCTTTTGGGAGGGATGCAAGTTGGATTGGTTAGGTTAGGAGGAGTGAAAGTTGCTAGACTAAATTTCAACCATAGGGAGCAGATTGTATCAGAACCAATCGGATTTGCATCCCTCCCAAAAGAACCGGCCATCCGAGCGTAGAAGCAAGTGCGAAATAAAAGTAACGATGCGTTTCTCGATACCGCAGATGTACCTACCTAAGTAGCATTTCTGACGGAAAAGAATTGTCCAGCCTTTGGGCCTGCCATTTCTGGCGTAGACCTTTGGCAGGTAAGTATCCATTTCAACAGGCAGTGCCACCCGTGGCGCCAGTAAGACCGCCCCCGGTTTTTGCCATTCCAGAGGGGTTTCTTGCAGTGAAAATCAGTAAATTTGCAAGCGCAATATCTTAAAAACCAGTGGAAATAAAGTGTATACATTAAAGCTTATTGAATTTGTCTTGGAACGCACTATCAACTCAGGTCTTCAAAAAAAATAGTTCCATTTGAAAAACCGAACTTGACCATCGTATCTTTTAAAATAATAATCGGAAACAAAATTCGTTCGCGCTAATAAATGGGCCCCCTCGAACCATGCAATTCCCTATTTTTTTTATATTTTTATCGACAATACTTTAAGAGATATCGCGCTGTCCACTCCTTAGTGGGACACCCTGTATAATAAGCGACTACCTGCTGCCTTCCCTCCGTTGTAAATTGAAACAAAATGGCACCCAACCCCAACGAACTAGCGTCCGTATGTAGTTCTGTTCGAAGCGCGCTATCAAATATCGCAAGAACTGGTCGCGAAGTGAGGGCCTCTTTCACCCTTGCAACTGCAGTTGGTTGCGCGTTTCCCCATTGCCACATCGTACTTTTCTTCATCAAAATGGTTAGCGGCGTGACCATGATCGCGTAGCCATTTATAAATTTCCGGAAATATCCCGCCAATCCAAGGAATTGTCGAACCTCTCTTACTGAGGTAGGTCTTGGCATCGCTAACACAACTTCTGTCTTCCTACGTCCCGGTTTGACACCTTCGGCGCTAATCTCCCGTCCAAGATAATCGATGGTCGTCATCAAAAATGAACACTTGCTCAAATTGAGCATCAATTTGTGTTCCCGTAGTTTGTCCAAAACGAGTTGAAGTCGCTGCAAGCCCTCCGGAACGGTAGTTGACGGTATAATTATATCATCGATATATGGAAATGCTACTGTGTTCTTCAACGAACCCAAAACCGTGTTAATCAATCGTTGAAAAACAGCAGGCGCATTAGCCAGTCCGAAAGGCATTCTTAAGAACTCATAATGCCCATCGGGCGTCAGAAACGCTGTCTTCTCTATTGACGCGTCATCCATCGGTACCTGGTAATACCCCGAAGCCAAATCTAGAGCCGTAAAGTATTTATTGCCCCCCAATCGGTCAATCTGGTCTTCTATTAACGGTAGAGGATACCGATCCTTGATGGTCACCGCATTTAAGCGCCGATAGTCCACGCACAACCGCTTACCCCCTGTTTTCTTATTCACCATAATGATCGTACTAGAGTGAGGCGATACAGATTCCCGGACAATACCGTTATCAATTAATTCTGCAATTATCTTCCGCGCTACCTCACGCTCAACCTCAGCCATCCGATATGGATTGTAGCATACCGGCGTGTCCGTTGTACAGCGAATCTCCATCTTCACGGTTTCGATCTTTCCGAGAGTCCGCATCGACGTCGAAATACAATCTGAATAGGATTGAACCAGATCCTTGCATTGCTCTTTATCACGATTTCCGACGTCCCCAAAAACAATTTGATCAACTTCTGACGCTCCGTTCATTGCATAGACATCCAGTACTTTCTTATGCATGACTTCCATCGTTGGCAATCCTCGAATCACAACGCTGTCCTGCCGCTTGATTAACATTACATGTGGTTGATCCAGAAAATCGCGTCCAACTATTGCTTCGTAATGCATCATATCCGGACCAACAATTGCCGCGCGTACCTTCGCCGTAGCCTCCATGACCGTCACCGTGACATTAATAAATGAATTACACCGTGCTTCAGAACCCGCGAACCCTCGCAACTCTAAACCTGTGTCCTCAATCATTTGAAGTTTTAGCCGAACCGCTACTGGTTTTTGAATCTACGTTTTCGCGCATCCGGTGTCCACGAGACACGTCACTTTACGTTCATTGATCGTAGCCGGTAACAAATACATATTATTTTTGCATAGACTTACCCGAGTCATGTTCACCCTTTTCACCCGAGAGCAGAATTTATCCAAGTGACCCTGTTTGTCACACGGCATGTAACTCGGGGTTTTGGACATTTAGTTGAAAAATGTCCTACTTCCCCGCAATTCTTCCGTCGAAATCCCACCAGGTTTCGTCGCCGAAGTCGAGGCCGTTGCCTCTATTCGCCTCGGATGTAGCCCACGATGAAACGTTGCTGGTCGTGATACCACCACTTTGTTTGAAGTTGATGCTCGAGGCATCACTCCCATCTCGGTCATCGCCGCATACAATTCATCAACAATTGCATCCAAGCGTCTGGGGTATTAAGCTTCAAAGCTCGTGGCTTAGAATGTTTTTCGAAACAATAATCTGCCAATTTTTGACCAGGAGTCGCTCAGTATTCTGATGCTTCATGTAACAACCGTCCAAACGGTACCGGTCGCTTAAATCGCCGAATAAGTATGGTTTTTAGTGACCTCCACGTGTGGTCACGTTTCTGCTCCTCGTCAAAGATGCGCCGAGCATACCCTTTCAGATTACGAGAAATACTTAAAATAATGTTATCATCACTCCACGCGTACCGACGCGCGAGTCGATCAACTTGACGGACCCACTGCTCAATACCCGCGTTGTCTCGCGACGGATCAAATTTCGGAACAGCGTGTTCGTCATTCACGGACCTGGACTGTACACATCTCAGCTCTCGTTTTAGCTGTTTAACCATAGCTCGCAAATCTTCCGACGAAGACATATCAGGCGAATAATTTCGCTCCCGATTCCACGAGCGGCTCCTGACTCCTCGATCCGACGAATAGTTTTGCGAATAGCTTCGCCTATGATCTCGTGAAGAACTATCACCCCGACCTCGCGATCGTTCACGCCTGCGATCCACTGAAGCATCGTTTCTTCGATCCCGTGAACGATCCCGTGATCGATCTCGCGAACGATGACGCACTTGCTCACGCGAAATTTCACGTGAGCGGTCCTTTGATTGTCCACGTTTGCGCAAACGTCCCCGTGAACAATCGCGCGACTGCCGTCGTGCTTCACCTTTGGATCGGCCAATTGTTCGTTTTCACAGCCGAGCACAATCACAAAGATTTCACTTAAAATACACTCCGGCACGCACGGTTAAGGAGATCCCACTTCTGATATGTAAGAAGATCCTAAAGTTGAGGGTATTAACTCGCTTTCTAAATTATTCGTTATATATTTATTTATTCCGTTGTTAAAAATCAATAGAGTCGAGAAGGTCTTTCTCGAGTCCCGGTTTGTAATCGATTGACTTTCCGTCCCGTGGAAAGTCCCCTCTTGTCCTTTTTGGGAAAACTCCTAAGGACCCCGATGCCAATTTATGGTGTTTATGGCGTCGCACTGGTCGGGCCCATCGTCGCTGTAGGCGTCACGCTGGCCGCATCTGCGTAAGCTCAACCTTGCAGCCCCTTTTACAAGATGGTGCTTTAATATTGCTAACAGTGGATACATTAATTTTTCTTAATAGGAATGAATGGCTATCAAATACATAGTAATGAAATAAAAGTTTATTATTTTAGATAAATAGAAACCTTTGTTATTTCTAACACAGAATTAAAAAAAAATTGATAAAACAATTCTGTCTTATTAATATTAATATCATATATATATATATATATATAGAGAGAGAGAGAGAGATTTTTATTCTAAATTTATTTACTATTTACTAGTAGACCGACAATCGTATATATATATATATATATATATATATATATATATATATATATATATATGAAATCTTAACAGGTTAGGTTACTTCAATCGATACAAGTTTTAGAGACATCTGATTGTCGGTCTACTAGTAAATAGTAAATAAATTTAGAATAAAAATTAATGATCATAAAAGGATGTAAATTTCCTTTTACAATTTTATCTTGAGCATATCTACCTATATATAAAACTATCGATAACTATCGATGGCTGGTGACCCAACAATCGAAAACTATCGATGGCTGGTGACCCAACAATCGAAAACTATCGATGGCTGGTGACCCAACAATCGAAAACTATCGATGGCTGGTGACCCAACAATCGAAAACTATCGATGGCTGGTGACCCAACAATCGAAAACTATCGATGGCTGGTGACCCAACAATCGAAAACTATCGATGGCTGGTGACCCAACAATCGAAAACTATCGATGGCTGGTGACCCAACAATCGAAAACTATCGATGGTGCCAACTGTCGATAAATCTCCACCACTAATATAGGGTGTGTTCCGATTCACGCATTATGCGCATAGACCGCAGCGCAGTCGCTGCGCGCATTCATAACGTTCCGTTTCCAACAGCGCATGAACCGCAGTAACGAAGCGGAACGGTTTTTTATGCGTTTGATGCTCGTGAGCTTGCGTGGGAATGTTCAAACTTATTTACAATTAGCTGTACAGTTGGATGGATTACGATAAATTTAATTCGAGACGTTTGGACAGTGGTCGAAGCACGCTTCCTAACTACATCGGTTACTTCGTCCTAAGGATCGGGGACCGACTCTTAACGAAATTTGATGGCTTTATTGGTTCCTGAATTTTCTCAATCCGAGTTTTTCTATTCTTCTTGAACAGCGATTCCATATTATTGAAAGCGAAGACCATATTTTATGAGTTTTACAGGACGAACTGCTGCTTACCTAGCGAGATTTAGTAAGCAGATGTGTAAATGAAAAATGAATTTATTTATTATCCGCGCCCGGGTTAAATTGAAGGTTTTGAAGACTATTGAATACAATCACAAGCTCTCATACGTCTTCTGGATTAGAGTATAGCTGCAAAGTTAGCATTATAAGAACACGTTCGAAAAACTTAGCAGTAAAGGCCTTTAAGAAATAACAATGCGCGCCACGTATTTGCTTCCTTTCTCATCTTCCGTTTCGATCCTGTCGTAAACCTTCTAGGGATGTGTTGTTCGCTTCGAAATTGAGTCCGTTGCGTTGGTTGCGATTCATACAGCGAGTGCGTAAACGGTATTACCTGATTCGTAGAATTCCCTAGAATCCTCCAACTTCCCTAGCTGTGTTCCGAATCACGCATACTGCGCATAGACTGCAGAGAAAACCGTTCCGTTTCAGTCTATGCGAGCATTGGTGACGTTGATGGCACATAGGATTCCCTAGAATTCTCCCACTTCTAGCGCATGAAGCGCGCAGTTTATGCGCGCATGCGTATTTGTCTCTTTACGCCACTTTACGCACGCTTTGAAAAACATGCACCAAATTATGTGGTTCTCTCCTCAAAGTGACAGAAAATGTAACCTACATATATGCTACAGGACAATAAATGTTTATTATATATTTCGTTTTTTTACGCTACATTTGTTAACTTTTTATAACTTAACATCCTTCCAAAATATTATTGTTACGCCGCATAACTGGGGTCGATTGTAACCTAGATAGCACAAAGACGTTTTAAAAACGTTTTTAAAACGTCCAGGTCGGACGTTCGGGACGTCTTAAAAACGTCCAGAAAAGGTCCTAAAAACGTCCATTTCCACAAACCAGAACGTTTTTAAAACGTTTTCTGGACGTTTTTAAAACGTTTTCAGGGCGTTTTCTGGACGTTTTTAAAACGTTTTCAGGACGTTTTTAAAACGTTTTCTGGACGTTTTCAGTACCTTTTCTAGACGTGTTTAAAACGTTTTTAAAACGTTTTCAGTACCTTTTCTGGACGTTTTTAAAACGTTTTCAGTACCTTTTCTGGACGTTTTTAAAACGCTTACAGTACCTTTTCTGGACGTTTTTAAAACGTTTTCAGTACCTTTTCTGGACGTTTTTAAAACGTTTTGGTTAGGTCTGAAGTAGCCGTTTCTAGGACGTTCGTCGGTACTGGTTCGATTGAATAAAAATTTAAGGAAATGATTTTCAAAATAATATCAAATTAGATAACAATGTATTTCGTTTACTTAATTTCAATTAAATTTATTTTTAGTACTATTATGTATACAGGATATAGGTATGCAGAATATATATGCAGTTACAATAGATGCATGAACATGTGAGTACAAGGGCGATTGTACAGAATATACCACTTAAAATAGATATGAAATATGTAGAACATGTATGTAGTACACATAGATTATACAAATTATACAAAATATAGGTACAGAGTATGCAAAATATCTGCACTTACAAAGATGTTTATAATATTGTTGAAAGATCTCAAAATATTGAGGAAAATGTTTTCGCTGCATTATTCACAATTGAAAATGCTATTGATTTACAATACACTAAAAGACTAGCACAAAGCATCGAAAACTCGATAAACCGAAACTTCTATAATTCGAAGATTTAATTTCAGTAATAATAATACATCTATAGTACATAGTTAAACATAATAATACTAATCAGGCGCAAATACCGCAGTAATATATAAGTTCTATCCTAAATGTGGCAAATAGCATCTTAGTCTTAGAAGGAATTGCTGTTGCTTCTTGTACGTCCCTCACAATCATGGCTGGGGGGAAGCGTTTCCTCCATTCATCTTCCTTCGGACGGCATTGCTTATAATGCGGGCATCCATCTAAAGCGATGCTTCAAAGTCTCCAGCCTTTCCATGCTACAGAGTTGGGGGTAACTCTGTAGTATCCTTTATGCTCATTATGTTGTTGCCCTATCCATTACAAATCCTACAGTCCCGTGTCTTGCAGATGGTCTTATTTGCGCGATTATTCTACGAACAAATAAATAAAGACATGTGTAAAGACGTATATATACTTATATAAAGACTCCCTATAATGTGTTATACATACATTTGTAGGAATAGGTGTAGTAATTCCTACGTGTTCCGGAGCCCCGGAAAAAGAGAGTTACAGGGCTCGGGGATCGAACCAGAGCCGCCCGCGTGCTGACCAATCGCGTTTGCCACCACGGCTACGCCGACTCTCCTTGGTCTCTTGCAAGGGAACATCCCGAACCCGGAAATTCAAAAAATTCTGAAACTTTGTGAATCTGTAGCGAATTTCCTCCTCATTACAACGCAATTTTTGTATGCTGCCCAAATTCACTCTAAGGGTGTGTAATTGGCCCCTGATTATTCGCATATTTTTCGATTTTGTGTTATAACTCGTGAACTGTAAAATAATTTTGACGTAGAACTACGTCTTTCCCCGCACTATATAGGTATGCAGCGGCTATGGGGGCCCAAATTGTGTTAAGCATTGTATTTAAAGTAAATACGAATTTTCGTGTAATAATTTGCAAAATGACAAAAATACGTTGTTCTACGTGAAATATGCAGCATAATACATTTATGCTTGAGAGATTCTTTACCAAACGATAGATCTAATTAAAAGAAGTAACTCTTTTGTCTTGAAACTTTCTTTCTATCTCTTACAGTTCGCGAGTAGTAACACAAAATCGGAAAATAGCCGAATTTTCAGGGGTTAATTTCACCCGCTTCCATGAATTTGAGCAGCAAAAAAAAATTGCGTTGTAGCCAGGAGGAAATCCCCTAGATATTTATAAAGTTTCAGAATTTTTTGAATTATAGGCTTCGGGATCCCTGATCCCCCACTCTTCAAATTTTTTGGACCTTTTTCTGTCCCCAGCTCTTTTGAGCCATCCTTGTCTGTCCATCGCTTTCCGCCATTTTTCCCTGTTTTGCTGCACCTTATGGGGGTAGACACGGGTAATGCAGTGCGCTGTATACCGACATAATCTGGCCCGAAACATGGGTTTAGTAGAATACGCTTTTCGTCCTAATATGAGCGAATTTTGGGCCGAGCGAGGTCTTATTCGAAACAGGAAGGTTCAGTGCAGCGCGCTCTGGTCATGGCTCGACGAGATTGTGTTGATATCTAATAATCTGAGTGTTCAAAGTAGTGCAAAAGTCGACAAAATACACCCGCATGAATCCAAGTATTCTTAGGTCACTAAAAGAGTTTTGTGACTCAAACGATGACGAGAGCGCGCTGCACCGAACCTTCCTCTTTCGAATGAGACCTCACCCAGCTCAAAATCTGCTCATATAAGGACGAAAAGCGTATTCTCGTGTCTGCACTCCCAAATACGAATTCCGCCATATTGGCGATAATATAGAGCAAGTCACGTGACAAATTTAGTTCAGCTAGTGGATACGAGATGGCGCCTACTTGGGAGGACTGCTAACGTCGAATCATAGCAAAACTAAAGCGATAACTGGATATACGAGCCACAATAAAAGCATGATGGAGTCAATGTATGCATTTTCGGATGATTGTAGGTTAGGTTATATTCATTTTAGGCATACATTGACGTAGGAACTGCTGGGAATTGTATACATTTACTAAATTAACGCTTTTACCGTTACATATACATCACTTGAAATCGCTGTCGTATTTATGTCATAGTAATTCAGGCAGTTGGAACAACAACGGACTAACCTACTTCAAACAAAAATTTTTCCTATTCTACATCGATGGCTTAATGCACACATATTGTATGTCCCCTTTTAGCGTTTTTCACGGGATCAATCATTCAATGATACTTTATAATTAAATAAATACTTTTTGCATTATTGTATTATCTTATGTGTGCACTAGGCCATCGATATGATTAGTAAAGCCTATTGGAATACTCACTGCCTCAATTATATGGCAAAATACCAGAGATGGACATTACTTTAGTGCGCAGACAATTTTCCCGGCTGAAAACAATTATTTATTGCGTTTAGTTCAGTGAAAAATGGTGCCAATACATGCACTTGATTGTTCTATTTCCCAAAAAAGCCAGTGGAAATATCATTTTCTAAATGTGACGTATACGTTACACTGGGCATGTACGGAGTATAATGTGGCTCAATAAATACAAAATTTGATGCATGTGTACTATAATGTATAAGGGATGTTATAAGTATAAATGAATAAAACACGAGTATATCTTTTCTAAACATTTCTAAACGATATACTCGTGTTTTATTCATTTATACATAAATATAAATAAATGTTATAAAACATTAAGAGATGTTATAAAACATCTTTTACAAATGAAAAAAGGAATACATATTTTTATTATAGAATTTTTATTTGAAGCACTATGATTGAATTAATTTAATCGTGGTTAATTCAATTATCAGCCATGAATAATTTTCTCGTATTTATTCGTAATTTCTCGACTAAATATATGATTCGCAACTAAAGTACGAATAAATACGAGAAAATTAATCATGGCCGACAGATGTAAGGCTTTCGAATAAAAAAATGACGACTAAATATGTAATTGTTAACTTCATTTATAATTATAAAAATTATAATTGATTACATTTCCTCCTCTTCCTCCTCTACCTCTTCTTCCTCCTCTACCTCCTCTTCCTCCACTCCCTCCTCTTCCTCGACTTCCTCCTCTTCGTCCTCTCCCTCCTCGCCCTCCTCTTCCACCTGTTCCTCCTCCATAAATTTGTTTGTGCAAGGTTTTTTTCAGCTGGCTGTACTGTAGTATGAACAATAAACATAAATCTTATGTTAATTACTGCAATAATGACTAGACGCTTTCACACTTTCATGAAAATGTAAGAAATGGTTATCTACATACATTCTGCCTGTACTCCACCGCCCTCTACATCGACAGAGTCGTTGAGGATGGCGTCGGCGGACTCCGTCTCGAGGACGGAGTGCTTTCCTTTGGCGGACTCCGTCCTCGCGAGAACGGTGTCCGATCCTTTCGCGGGCTCCGTCGCGAGGACGGTGTCCGTTCCTTTCGCGGGCTCCGTCGCGAGGACGGTGTCCGTTCCTTTCGTGGGCTCCGTCGCGAGGACGGAGTCCCTTCCTCTTCTACATTTTGAATAGTTGCTTTGTCAGACATCTAAAAACGAGTCGAAGAAACATTGAAATTATTGAACGTAAGAAAATGCAATAGAAGAATCAGAGTTGGGCAAAAAGTAAACTAATTACAAAGTACGTAAATCGTAATTTGTAATTTATAATTAGATTACATTTTGCCCAATTCTGAGACGAGTACACGATTATCAAGTTGGTACATTTGTGTACACTATAGGCTTCCTTTAGCCAAGATTTAGCGCAGGTGGCGAATCTTCAGATTTCTAAATACTGGAATTTCCAAGTTCGAAAGCTTTGAAATTCAAACATTTCCAATACTTGTAATTGTGAGGATATCAAGTTTCAAAATATTTGTATTTTCAAATGTCCAACATTTGTGGTTTTAAAATTTCCAATTTTTCCACTTCTAATATTTAGAAATTGTTTTCATCATTTGTCTTCATTTTCAACTAAAGGAAGCTTATATTGCACCCGAATGTATACAGGGTGTCCCAAAAATGTCGGAGTTCCTTGAAAGGGGTGACTCAGGGGGTGATTTGAAACAACTTTTTCCTTAGCGAAAATATTGTCCGAAGCTTCGTTA
Source organism: Andrena cerasifolii (assembly GCF_050908995.1). Lineage (NCBI taxonomy): Eukaryota > Metazoa > Arthropoda > Insecta > Hymenoptera > Andrenidae > Andrena > Andrena cerasifolii. The sequence goes on along the minus strand of NC_135122.1, from coordinate 164,823 downwards.
ACGAGATATTAACAAAAACCCCCGACCAATCAGAGCGCGCGCCTTCCGCCCGAGCTCCCGTTGTAGCGTTGGCTACGCGGTAGGCGGCTGCGCTTGTACTACGAAGGTACGAACAAACAAGTCGGCATGCATCGAAGGAAACTGCGTTACACAGTTTTTTTTTAAAGCAGAATCTTAAATAATAATTGTTTGAAGTGAGAGGACAAGAAATACGCAAATTTCGTTTTCAAATAAGGCATAAAAGAAAAGGTAATGTAACAAAAAATGTACGACAAGTGATCATAATTCATTATTGAGGTAAAAATCCGTAGTTTAATCACGGCCAACATAACTAAATTTAAACAATAATAATAGGTGTATGAATAAATTCTTTCAGACTGGATTTACATAATCGGTATAAAGCAACCGAATTTCTATCGAAGTGATATTCGTAAGCTACCAGAAAAATGGCAAAAGGTAATTAACAATAATGGAAATTATTTCGATGATTGAGTTGTTTTCATATTTTTTAAATCAAACTGTTATTAAACCCCACAATCGAACAGAATTTATTTCTACACATAATAATCACTAATAAATTAAATAACACTCACCCCTTCGGGCATTCCTTTCCTTCTTTTTCGGAAACCTGTGTCACTATGTAGGTCACTGTGTCGATCCTGGTCATCGGTGGACGAAAAGATTTATGGTAGGGTTGCGCCCAGTGCTCAGCTGATCGCAGGTATACGACACCACCCGAAGGTAAGGATCGCAACATCAAGTGCGTCCGGGTTAATGTACCGAATATTCACTTCACTGCACGGCCACTAACACTGATCACTTATTTTACTTTTCATGGAACGTGTTGTTCCTACGTTCTAATATTGGTGGCCCTGAAAGGGGCCGATTACTGTTAGTTGTGCAGTTGCTCGATGTGACCACCCTCAGCGTCTATGCACGCCTTGCGGCATCATTGACTCCGTTGAGAATAATCTTGACGCCAAACGCCGAATCGTACCCTCGCTGGGGGTTTAGATGTGCGGGTATTCCCGTGCAAACGCTCACACAGCAGGACTTGCTTCCCCGTTGTTCCGGGCGTACACCCAGAACATCGCGTAACATTCTTGAGCGGAGAACATTTCTGGGACGAGATTGCTAGCTGACTGACAGGATTTTTTCCAAACAACTTCCTCTACCCTCAAGTAGTTTCTCTCGTTCCATCATGGGTTAACTCCCACCAGAACAAGAGGCTGTAGGTAAAAAGAAGCCAGCACATTTTCGAAACACACGTGCTTTGCAGAAGTGCAACGAACGACCCATCCTACACTTTCACAAAAGTCCGCGCTCCGTCCTTTTACTGCCAATGTACCCGTTGCTTCGAGATAATCAACCACGTGCAGAAACCACGTGTTTCGGTTCGAAAGGGCCCGAAGACAAGAGAAACAGAAAGTCTTCGAGTTGCTATAAAGAAGAAAAGGCATACCATTCCTGTTTCCGTTTTCGAATACCCTGAGTTCACGTCAGCTACGAGGCGGAACCAGCTAAGCCATAAATTACCCAAAACAAATCGTACTTTACCGCCGACTCGCAGGACAATACGGTCATAAACCGCGACCTTGGCGAAATGCTTTGGCCGACCAGCCTGATTAATTTTTGTGAACTAGCAATTAAAAAGTAATATCCAACATCAATACACCTCGCGAAGAGATACAGGAAGAAAGGGGGTAACTCGTTTACTGCGCGTAGTCCCGCCTGCTTCGTGTTTCCTTCAAATTAAAGACAGATCCCTTATCTCTCGAGTATAAGCACGCGCTAGAATTACAAAACAAAAGCACGCGTTGACGTATTCCGTGCGAGAAAAGGTGGGCATGAATTCCGATTGGTCGGAACCTAACCAATCTGCCCTGCATCTCTCCTAAACGGCCACTGTTTTGAAGAGGCCTTCGTCTCAGCCATGTCTCCTCCCCAAGGCCCACCAGTATAAACACGCGCTTGAATTTGAAAACAAAAGCACGCGTCGACGTATTCCGTGCAAGAGAAGGTGGGCCTTAGGGAGGAGACATGGCTGAGAAGAAGGCCTCTTCAAAACGTTGCATTCGTTGCACTTCTGCAAAGCACGTGTGTTTCGAAAATGTGCTGGCTTCTTTTTACCTACAGCCTCTTGTTCTGGTGGGAGTTAACCCATGATGGAACGAGAGAAACTACTTGAGGGTAGAGGAAGTTGTTTGGAAAAAATCCTGTCAGTCAGCTAGCAATCTCGTCCCAGAAATGTTCTCCGCTCAAGAATGTTACGCGATGTTCTGAGTGTACGCCCGGAACAACGGGGAAGCAAGTCCTGCTGTGTGAGCGTTTGCACGGGAATACCCGCACATCTAAACCCCCAGCGAGGGTACGATTCGGCGTTTGGCGTCAAGATTATTCTCAACGGAGTCAATGATGCCGCAAGGCGTGCATAGACGCTGAGGGTGGTCACATCGAGCAACTGCACAACTAACAGTAATCGGCCCCTTTCAGGGCCACCAATATTAGAACTTAGGAACAACACGTTCCATGAAAAGTAAAATAAGTGATCAGTGTTAGTGGCCGTGCAGTGAAGTGAATATTCGGTACATTAACCCGGACGCACTTGACGTTGCGATCCTTACCTTCGGGTGGTGTCGTATACCTGCGATCAGCTGAGCACTGGGCGCAACCCTACCATAAATCTTTTCGTCCACCGATGACCAGGATCGACACAGTGACCTACATAGTGACACAGGTTTCCGAAAAGGAAGGAAAGGAATGCCCGAAGGGGTGAGTGTTATTTAATTTATTAGTGATTATTATGTGTAGAAATAAATTCTGTTCGATTGTAGGGTTTAATAACAGTTTGATTTAAAAAGTATGAAAACAACTCAATCATCGAAATAATTTCCATTATTGTTAATTACCTTTTGCCATTTTTCTGGTAGCTTACGAATATCACTTCGATAGAAATTCGGTTGCTTTATACCGATTATGTAAATCCAGTCTGAAAGAATTTATTCATACACCTATTATTATTGTTTAAATTTAGTTATGTTGGCCGTGATTAAACTACGGATTTTTACCTCAATAATGAATTATGATCACTTGTCGTACATTTTTTGTTACATTACCTTTTCGTTTATGCCTTATTTGAAAACGAAATTTGCGTATTTCTTGTCCTCTCACTTCAAATAATTATTATTTAAGATTCTGCTTTAAAAAAAAAAACTGTGTAATGCGGTTTCCTTCGATGCATGCCGACTTGCTTGTTCGTACCTTCGTAGTACAAGCGTAGCCACCTACCGCGTAGCCAACGCTACAACAGGAGCTCGGGCGGAAGGCGCGGACTCTGATTGGTCGGGGGTTTTTGTTAATATCTCGTTAACGAAGCTTCGGACAATATTTTCGCTAAGGAAAAAGTTGTTTCAAATCACCCCCTGAGTCACCCCTTTCAAGGAACTCCGACATTTTTGGGACACCCTGTATATCTATCCCTGTACGAAGAGATTGTTAGCCACCTGCGTGTAAAAGCCACAATAATGGCGTATCGTTACAAAAAATGACATTAACGGAAGCCGGTACAGGCCTGGCGTTGAGTAGCTAAAAGGTTAAACCATTCAGACACAAAAAATGTAGAAAAAAATTCAAACACCGCTACAATCAATGATACGTCCCATTAGTTACCCATTACGTCCGATTTATGCATGCACTGCATTAAGGATAAAATTATAAAAAAAGAAAACCAGAACAATAGATTCTGAGGTCTGCAGAACTAACACATAATTGAATAAAAATTTAATTTCTCAATTTATGAAAATAGTGATAGAATACAACTACCCGAAAAATTTAGGTTGGTCTCTTTCAAATTAACGTCGCAAAGGGCTATTCGGAATTTCTCGGCTCAGGTAAGCGAGCCGCGCGCTCCGCTTTTATGATCGGTTTACCACTCGCACCCCATATTACTGAAATGAGGTTTGAAAACAATGCCGACTAGTTTCGTACCCGTCCCAATTTCAAAATTTTTAGCTACGACAGGGTTGACCCTGGTTCTACTTAACGCCACGTCTATACCGGCCTCCGTTAATACCATTTTTTGGAACTATGCGCCATTATTGTAGTTTTTGTGCGTATGTGGCGAAAAATCTCTCCGTACAGGGGTATAGCGTCGCGGTCAACTCTGTTGTAACTAAAATTTTTTAAATTGGGACGGGTACGAGACCAGTCGACATTGTTTTCAAACCTCATTATTACAGTAATCTGGGGTGCGAGTGGTAAACCGATCATAAAAGCGGAGCGCACGGCTCGCTTACCTGGGCTGGGAAATTCTGAATAGCCCTTTGAGACGTTAATTTGAAAGAGACCATCCTAAAATTTTCGAAGCTGGGACATGACTGCTGTCCAGCGGTCGCTGGTAGCTCTCCGAACACCGGGCCGGTGCATGGTTGTAGTGGAATGCGTTCATGAGGCGATGTTCACATTTTATTACCTGTTCGTATGAGCGTTGGTTATAAGAGACCCTGTACGTATAATACATCACAAAAAAAGAAGATAATAATATAATATTTATCTTTGTAAAAAGAAGTGAGGTCCCCATAAAAAAACTTCAAAAAAGTAAAAAAATTACATCAAGTGCATGAAACAAATAAATCACAAAAAATAGAAGATAATAATATAAATCAGAAAAAAATAGAAGAAAATACACAATATAAAAAAAAGATGTGACATCAAAATGAGCTGCAAGTACATAAAGGTCCTCTCAAACTGCGCTTAAGATGACACAACTACATATACACAGCTACATACATTCCATTACTCATATCGCGGACATTTTAATTAACCCATCAAAATGAATCCCATTTAAAAACATTGTCGTAAATTAATACAAATAAATATTTTATTCAAAATACTTGGCGCTGCTCTCCGAATTGGTGTTGCTAAACTGAATACATGTGTATAAATTACATTAATGCATTAACCTTTTTCTTTCTTTCTTGTGCGTGCGTTCGTGAATGTGCGTATGTGTGCGTGTGCATATGCTACGTATGATATTAGAGTTAAATATATGTAGAATCAATCTGACTGTATTTGTAATATGTATATGTATATGTTTATGTATTTTAGATTGTAAGGGAGGTATTTTAAATTTTAATACTAAGACAATTAACATTTTTTCGGTTTCCCAGCGCCAAGTATTTTCAATAAAATATTTATTTGTATTTAAATATTTATTTCTATAAAAATATATCTGCTTAATATTATTATCTTCTTTGTTTCTTCCAATGATGAATTTTTTATTCAATTTAAATCCGATTGTTTGTACAAATAGTCGTCGTTACAATTGGCGCAATTTTTGTATATCATTAGTTTTGTAAAGCTGAATATAACACATTAATAAATTTACGACAGCTTTTTTATTCGTCTGCGCGCGCGCATATACTTGGCGCACTTTTTGTACCTTTTTTTTAGAAAAGGTAATTTTGTGGGGATTTCACACATTTTGTAGTGTTTATTGATGACTGGATAATTTCTTCCCCCCGCGGGTTTATTATTTTTTATAAAATATATTGTATTTTTATCCAAACTACACACGCTTGCAAAGTTTCAAGACAATTGGATTGATGGAATTGGTTTCAATTTGAGCTTTCAGATATGAACCAAACATACAAGAAGCAAACAGAGATTCGAAGCTGAATACAACCGTTTAATTAATATAATACTATGTCACAATAAAATATTTTCTCTGGCGTAGATCACACTGCATCATGTTCTGCTTCGATTATCTGTAAATATATAAAATTCACATTTTAGTTACAACTTAACGGAGAACTTATACAGGGTGTTCCAAAAATGCTGCGGTTCCTTGAAGGGGGTGACTCAGGGGGTAATTGCAAACAACTTTTTCCTGTGCGAAAATATTCTCCGAGGTTTCTTTAACGAGATATTAACAAAAAGCATCGACCAATCAGAGCGCGAGCCTCCCGCTGGAGCTCCCGCGCTAGCGTGGCCGCGCGCCGGGCCGCGCTGCGACTACAAACAAGCAACTCGGCGTGCATCGAAGGAAATTGCGTAGAATGGCAAATGAAAATGACGTAACAAATAAAATCGAACATTTTGTCATGGTTTGTTTGTAATTTAAAGTGAATAATGAATAAAGGATAAATGGATGAAATTCATGTGTAACGTAAAAAGACGAATACAAAGGTTTTTTTTTAGAAGAATCGAAAATAATAATTATTTGAAGTGGGAGGATAAGGAATACGCAAATTTCCTTGTGTTAATAACGTATCCACGAAAAGGTAATGTAACTGGAAATAAACGAAAAGTGATCGTAGTTGGTTATTGTGATAAAAATCCATAATTCAATAACGGCCAACACTGTTGCTGATAACGAATAAGTCTGTTTAAAAACCCCTAAGAAATATTTAGGTACGGAAATTTTGAGAATTATCGCCGGAAATAAGCCATAGCCTGCGTTAAATACAAAATTAATAATCACCAATAAAGTAACTAAAACTCACCCTTGTCGGAAATAGGGAATTTGTATGATTCTCAAAAAAAATATATTTAGGAGCTCTTATATAAGTTTTATTGTAATTTTTTTTTCATAATTTTGTATTGCTTATTAAGCGAGAAAAAAGTAATTAAATATTACAATATTTAAAATTACCGAAAATGATCCGGAAATTCCCGAGCGTGGCCGAAGAAGCCTGTGACGTCACATAGTAGTATTTTCACACGTTTAGCATTGAAAACTACATTTTCTTTAAAAAAATGAGTAAAAAAACTACATATAAGTGGTGTTTCGTGCCTGAGTGTAAAAGCACAACGATTAAGACTCCGGATAAAGTGTTTTTTTTTATGCCTCAAGATGTAAAACTACGAAAAATGTGGTTTACAAGTGCTAGACGTGCCGATGAACCAGGGAAGTCAAATTATTATTGTTGTCAGGATCATTTTGATTTAAAAAACGACATGGATAATTACGTGAGATATTCTCTCATGGGAGCTCCAAGAAAATTGAAGAGTGGTGTGATTCCTCACATATTTGATTGCCAACCAGGGAGGTTAAAGACGTCAGTGAATTTATCTCGGCCAACCTTTGTGAAATTAAATAGGAAAAGGACTGTCACTGAAATGCTGTCTAATACAGACAGTGAAAAAGAAAATAGCTGTCAAAGTACACATACGTCTAAGAAACAAGCAGTCGAGGACAACGCAACTTTGAATAATCCTGCAAAAAAAATGTGTACCGATCTTAATAACAGAGCAAGTACTTCCTATGAAGTATTTGTAAATAAAAGTTCCAGGAGTAAAGAAGAAAGCAATTCAGAGGAAGATATTCTTGAATCCACAGCCAACTTTTCTTATACACAGAATTTAGCATCAAGTTCTTCGCATGTAAGTCATGCACACACGCATACAGTAACCACAAATACAGGCTCAAATTGTAAAAAAACTTCAGTTCTAAGTTTTGGTGAATCTTCAGCTTGCCTATTACCTAAAAGTATTGGCAAGAAAACGGTTTTGCGAAAAAGTATTGGAGTGCAAGTATACCAGAAACTTGTAAAACCTCATGTTCGTTCCAAGGCTACTATGTGTGTTCCTTCTACATCCGATGCATCATGTCAATGTAAAATAGAAGATAAAACAAGTAATTCTGATCAGTCTACTTCTTCAGTCTCTCATTTGACAAGTGATTATAAAATTTCATCTGAACCAAGTGAATATCAGCAGTCAACAACTTGTAGCGAGGAAGAAAAAGAAAAAAATAAACAAATGAAAATGAACGTACTGAACATGACCAGATATTTCATAAGTATTGATTCTAAAAAATATATTGGGATTGGCACTGAATGGCTTTGGATTATTGATTTAATACATTCGTATATTAAGTGCAGTATTGATGACATCAAGCTAACTTTGATGAAAATAAAAACAGACGATTCATTTAGTCGGTTAGGAAATGAATTCGGTCTGTCAACATCGCAGGCTAGCAGAGTATTCAATAAAACAGTGAATTTAATAAGTCAGTGTTTAAAAAAACTTGTGTACTGCCCATCTCCAGAACATATAAAAAAAAAACTTACCCATTGCTTTTCGTGCGTACTACAGTAACGTCTGTGCAATTATAGATGCTTTCGAAATAGAAATTGAAAAGCCTTCTAACTCAGTGCAACAAGCTCTGACTTGGTCAGACTATAAAAAGTGCAATACTTTAAAGTATTTGATTGCTTGCACTCCCGATGGATTTATTCTGTTTGTATCTTCTGGGTATGGAGGCAGAATAAGTGATACAACATTATTTGAAGAAAGTAATATAATGAATATTTTACCAAGAAAATGCGGTGTTATGGCAGACAGAGGATTTAAGCTAATACAGACAATTTTAAATCAAAAACAGTGCGAGTTACTTCGTCCACCATCTGTTTCAACTTCAACTAAACCAACAAAAGAAGAAGTATTAAATACTAAAAGGATCGCAAGTTTAAGAATTCACGTTGAAAGGGTGATAAGAAGAGTTCGAGAATATAAAATTTTGGAGCCTCATTCTTGTCTCGATTTGAATATTATGTCTTATATAGATGACATTGTAACAATAGTGGCAGGTTTAATAAATTTACAGACACCAATTATAAAAACATAAAGTTTAGGTTTATGTATATTTCTTTAAAATTTGAAAAACAACATACAAAAATATTGCGACACATTATTTTCTAAATGATTGTAGTAATATAGGAAAGATATTTTGCTTCCAAAAATTAAGAGCTCTTTCAATCATAGTATTTGTAAAATGTGCATCATAATCAAGCCATAAATATTTGAATTGCTTGTTAGTTTCAAATTCTGGATCCGCAACAACAAACAATCCTTTACTTTTTCCTGCAGCCAGCATTTGTAAGTTTATTTGTCCTTTGCACTTTTTACTTATATTCCCATTGGGTAAATAATCAGCAACAGTTTTCTCAGAGCTAGGACATTTAATTTCTAAAATGAAGTCAGATCCAATACTATCTGGCGAAGCTCCAAGCACAGGTATTGACGGCTTCAGAATAATGCCACTTTTTTTAATTTGTAATTTTAAAGTTTTCTGGATTTCCGCAATAACTGCATCTTCTAATTTTCTTCCGCGTTCCATATGTTTGTTGTCATACACTTTGGCAACTCCAATGATACGATGGACTAAATTGCCATCTACTGTCTGGCACCGACTACTTTCGTATATATTTGAAGCAGTAATTCTCCCAAATTTCAATTCATGCCATAACACATTATTACTCTGATCCTGAGTATTCCTTTCTCCTTCCTTGCATAGATCCTCGCTCATATTTTCTTCTGCGTGCTTTAGAAAATCATCAGCTGAATCTTTGATATCAGGAAAACTGAACATCAACTGATGTATCGATAACAACTGAGCCTTTCGTTCTAACAAGTCGAAAGAATACCTTGTTAATTGGCAATCTAGTTGTTTTTCTTGCGCACGTTCAAGCACTTTTTCTAAGAATGTGGAGCTGTCCATGTCACATACACTTGTTACTTTGTCTTTCTTTGCCATCTCTGCCGTTGTTATAAACTTTTTGGATGTCCCTACTTGAGACAATTTTGATTTCTTCCAATAACATTCAACATCAGTTGGAGATGCGGATTCATGTCGTCTATTACACCACATTAAAAATGCGATGCCATGTTTACAGCCACCTGAAAGTTAAAAAATTTCATTTATTTGTCAGTAATTGATCGTTTATATAGTCAGAATACACTTTAAGACTCTGTATTTACTTATATTTATTTTTTATTGTAACAATAACAATTTTTGTAAAAAACACATTATAGAAACTTA